>NW_026731930.1:0-602500 GCF_028476545.2 Physella acuta | reverse complement strand
ATATATATATATATATATATATATATATATATATATATAATACACGTGTTAAAAATTCGACGCCCTTGTTTGCTCATTTCGCTCCCCCTACAACGAAAACCTGAATACGCCTCTGATCCCACCGTTTAGTTTGTTTGGTATTAATGTTTGGTGATTAATGTTTCTAATGGTATTTTTCAAAATGAATTCCTTAATGTGCTTGTTTGTGTACTTTATGAAGTGGGTTGGTATTGTACTTACTGTGGCTATGAAGATTATTTTTGGTAGTATGTATCTATTGATGAGTGCTGCCCTAGCGAATATGGTTGTATTGAAATTTTTGTATTTGTCCAGTTTCTGTGTAATTTTTTTTTCCATCAGTCTCGTTCATGTGTCCTTGTCTTCAGTTGTCGGGGTGTCCGTAAAAGTAATACCGTATATTTTCAGTTTGTCTACTGCAGTCACTGGAGTATCGCATTTCTTTTTCCCGCTCCATTTACCTTTGCTTAGAATTTTAATTTTTTCTGCGTTATATTTCCTTCCAGTGCCTTTGCCAAAATCCAAGAAAGTCTCTATTACTGTCTTGATTTCTTTTTCTGTCTGTAGTAGGAAATTGATGTCGTCAGCGTATGCGACTATTTTCTTGGCTGTCGTGTTTGGTAAAGACAATCCTTTTATCCGGATGTCCTTACTAAATTCTCTAACACGGGCTCTATGCTAAGGATATATAATATTTGGGATAGCGGTTATCCTTGTCTAACTGACTTTTTTATTTGTATAGCTTTGATGACTGCATTGTTGTTCAAAAGGTGGCTTTGAGCTTCTGTGTAAATGATGTTGATCCATGTTTTAAAATAGGGTCCTAGATTGTATGCATTTAGTGTTTTCATTAACCATGTGTGATCTACTCTATCAAAGACTTTTTTGTTGGTCTATGCTAATTATTGTCAGTTGCGTGTTCTTCGGTGTGGCGTAAAATACTATGTCTCTTATAAGTTGTGTGTGATTGTGTATGTTCCTGCCTGTGATACTGTATTGTTGGTCTCTATGAATTATCCTGTCTATGAAAGGTTATATTTTCTTTACTAGTGCTTTGGTCAAGATTGTGTAGTTACTGCTAAGTAAGAATATGGGCCTATAGTTCTGGACTTTTGTTCTGTCTGTGTCAGGTTTGGGGATTAGAGTGATGTACGCTCTGTTAAAATCTGTTGTGCTGAAACCTCTGTTTTAGGGCCGCGTGTATTATGGGGGTAATATAGTTTTAAGCAGCTTGATTAAAATAAAAATCATTAAGCAAGGGCAAATGACGTGGAATTATTTTTTATGCAACTTCATTCTAATTGTTCTATGTGTGTAATGCACAACGCTACAGGGTGTCGTTTTTAAATACATATATTATTCAAATAAAATTTAAAGATATATTGATATTAATGTTACTAGTTTTTTTAACATAAAATATCTACGTATAATTTTTTTCTGTTTTATCTATGATATTTGCATTGTTTCCGTTTCATTGAATGTAATTAGTTTTTCAAATAAATAGCTAGTTATTCCCCTTGGAAACTGACTAAATAATATTGACAATTATTTTAACCTACTTATCTGCCTTGGTAAACTAAAAATAAATAAATAAATAAAACAATAAACCATATACCAATAAATATGTACAATACAGTGCGACTAATCGTATACACACATTTAAAATTAATTAAAATAGAAAATATATAATCGTGTAAGATACGTATGTGTTATGCTAGAAGCGGGTCAGATGTAACTAAATATAAAGATGTTTGTGAGTTCAATATGGCAGACATTATGTTGATTTAATCATTCATCAAGTTATTGAAGGTGTAATTTAAAGCAGATAAAACAATGGTCGGAGTAGTCGAGTGACTGAATGCACCATTTCACCTCTCGGCCTTTTGACTGAGATCAAAATGAAATGTTTGTTATTGGTTTTGTACGGGGGTCTTACCTATGGCCGCAGTTTTTACAACCTTAGGCAGGTACCCATCTGAGATGGGTGGACTAATGAACGTCTTACAGATTCGACTCCGGGACCTGAACTTTAAGATGAGAGAGTGGGATATAAAGGTCTAAATACATATACTATTTATATATATAGCATGTGTTACTTACGGAAATGTTAGGTGTATGGAAAGCAATCATTTGGTTTATTCTATCTTTTCTTCCTATGATTTACACTAATACGTCAAATACATCCACACTTAAAATTTCATGAACAATGCTTAATCTTGTGTATTGTACTCCGTAATAAATTAATCCATTACCCGAACCAAATAAACATATCAATGTGTACAGCTTGGTTGATGCACACACACACATACTTTCACACGTACTTTCCCACACAGATATAAAGTAATAACTACATGGGTATTTGAAATGTATGTATATAAGCGTGCCATCATGAGTGTTTTGTGTGTGTATGTTACTATGTTTACATGTGTACCTGACATGGATTTTTAAAAGACACAATAAAATTGAAGCTCACACAATCCAGGCATTATAATCAGAGGCGTAGCGAGGGCGGGGCGGGGATGCGGACCGTACCGGGGGACACCGTTTCGGGAGGTGACACCAAGCCAAAAAATTGCAAAATGAACAGAAGAAAAATGGCTTTCTGCTAGATCCATTAGTGATTAATTTAAGTTAAATAGTCTTTTAAGTACAAATCGAAAGTTGTTACAAGAAGGTGGGGGGAGGGTGGCAACATGACGTATACGTGCTAACTAAAAAGAATATATTATTAACAGACTATAGATAAACATCCTTACTACTAAGTCTGCAGTGATTAAAGCTTATACACATACATGTATCCGTATGTAAAGCTACAATTTATGGAACTTAAAAACTAGACTTTACCGATTACTTCAAAATAATGCATGGGAGACAATAAACATAAACACGCATAAATACTTATCATCATTATCCCCAATAATAATTTACAACTTTAATAAGCAAAACATCAATTCTACTCAACATATATTGACAATAATCATAAATATTTATGCCTAATCTAATGTGTTGTTTTTTTCATACAATAAAAAATAAACTAATACAGTATGGTTGTTCTATGTTACTTTAAAAGACACGCGAAGTATTTTTATACATTCACACGAGCAAATATACTGGCAAATTTTTTTACATGCTACAATGAGTGAAACAATTTATGCTGAGTCATCTGAAGTTGGCAGAATCATCGGTCGTGGTGGCAGACATGAAGCAGACAGTGGTTGTCGGATAAACGTGTCACGTGATGGCCACTCATCTGGTAGAAGTTCTGTTAAGTTATCTGAAGCAGAATACGATACATGGAAGCAGACAGTGGTTGTCGGATAAACGTGTCACGTGATGGCCAGTCATCTGGTAAAAGTTCTGTTGAGTTATCTGGGACCAAACACGCTATTTCTGAAGCAAAAAGGCTTATTCAAGATGCTGGAGTTGAAATTGTTAATGGAAACGATCGTGGCCGTGGTTGGTGATTTATTCAACTATTTTCAGCAGATAAAAGCATCAAGGACTCACAAGATTTTCATCCAAGTTGCAATGTCATCATTTTTATTGTTTACATTTTTTTAGTATAGTTACCAAGTCATGTATCATTTATCTCCAGACCAGCTTAAATTATTTTTAAATTCTCGGAAGATTTGAGTCTTGCTTACTCGTGCAGAATGTCAGATGTTTTATATAATTGTACTTAAACCCTGGAGAAATCTAATGTATAGACTATTAGCAAACTTGATATGTTCAATGAGCGAAGCCAGATTTTAAAGTATTGGTCTTATTGTTTTTAAAATCGTGTTCAATGTGCATTTTATGCTTACAAATTTCCAGCTTTGAGTAAACAGAACAAATTATAAACAATTATAAAATAAATAAATAAAAATACAATGAGTTAAAAAATGAGTGAGCCATTATTACTATTTTAAAATGTTAAAAAGACAACGAATTAAATAGAGAAAATGTGTCTACCTTATGGTAAGTGATACAATGAGGAAAAATAAGTGTTAAACACCGAATGTATTTTAAAAAGAATATAATAATTTAACTTGACAATTGTAATTAACAAACAAAAAAGTTTCTGCATACGTTATACCGTACAGGTACAATCTATTATTGTGATTGTTGTGTCGAATGTTTTTGCTTAGCCTGTCTATCTACCTCGTCCCATTATTTTAGATTTCTCTGCATTAAATATACCTCCACAACATCTTCCAAATTCCGTGAAGGTTCAATTTATATTTTCATTTCATTGTACTTCTATAGGAATTCATATCTAGCGTATGTGATCGTTTTCTTGGCCCTAGTGTTTAGCATGGCAATCCTTTTTTACAAACATCCTGTCTAATACTTTCTAGCATAGGATATATACTAAGGTTATATAGTAGCAGGGATAGCGGACAACCTTGACTAACTGAATTTTTATTCGTACGACTTTGTTGGGTGTATTATTTATTAGAAGGCCGTTGTGTGCATTTGCGTAGATGATTTTAATCCATGTTTTTAGGTAAGGATGTGTGCACATATTTGTTCCTATTAGCCGTGTATCATCAACTCTATCGAATGTTTTCGGTTGATCTATACCAGGGGTCTCCAAACTACGGCCCGCGGGCCAAATGCGGCCCGCGAGGTCCTCTCATCCGGCCCGCGGAGATCTTTTTGTCCACTGAAAAAAAACGTTTGTTGGAGTTTGCTGAGGAACTTGCTCAGAAAGTCACGACATGCCTGGAAGAAACTGGCTCCATCCAATTTTTTTATTTTAAATCCATCGTAACAGCCACAATTTGTGAACATTTTTTGAAAGTAATAGTGAGAAAAAAATAATTAATGTCTGTCTGTCATTTACTTTTCTTATGTTAGCACTTGCTTTTCTCATAATTTTAATTGATCTTGCATTTTATTATAGTTTTGATTTTACCAATATACATGTTTATTTACCAATAGTAATGACCTCCCTCTGTGAAATGCAATATTTTATGTCTTCAAGGGAGACAATGCAAATCTGCCACAAATAGCGAGCCGAGTAAAATATACGCAATTGTTTAATTAAGCATCTTTTAATTTAAAAACAGAGTGTACAATGTTATAAAATATTATAATTATATACAAAAAAGTTTAAAATTTTTAGTTTTAATTCTATTATTTATTAAAACATTGTTTTAATTGCAAAAATTGCAAGCCTTATATTTGTATTTAACATTTTTAAAGAGATGCAATAAAATCTAATTGACAAATGCTGCCTGTGATTGTCCTATATGAGCTAGAATTTTGTTAGAAATACTTTTTAAGCTACATTTAACTTGTTCTCCTGCTTAATTTTTTGGTTCGGAAATGTATGTAACAAGTACTGTTGTAAAAAAACTTTTATCCGTAGAAAATGACACAAAAACATGACGTAAAACACGGAACGTACGTTATAAAATAACGTACATTGTTGAAGTATGAAATGATTAATAAAAAAAAACGCCTTAAGTTACGTTAATCTCTTTAGAGGTTATCCATATATGACGTCCAAACATTTTTAAAAAAATTATTTTGGACCCCTCTCCCTAAGTCTATTTTTTTCAGACCTCTTACATTCCCATTTGTATAACATTTTCTAACTAATTTCAAAGTGCACATATTAAAGTCCTGTTACATTAACAACATCCTCTCGGTCAGCTCGCTTTCATGATTTTATAAAATAAAAGTTTAAAAATACTTGGAAACCCAGCCATGTTGCTTGTATCAAAAACTACGAGATTAGCACGTGAAAGGTGGGGGTCGTAAAATACTTTGTTGATCACTTCCCCCATCTGTTGGCTCTGATCTGTATATGATGTAGGAAGGTGAAGATGAACATGATACATTTTAGAGAGCATCAACTGCAACGTTCTCCTAGCTGTTTAAAAACTCTAAGTATTGTGTTTGGGGCCGTGTTTTTATCTAACTTCTTTGGACACATGTCAATGTATAACTGTACGTGTTACACAGATAACCGAAATATAATCTCGTATCAAAACATGTTATGTTTTTTCATTATCACCAATAGAACTAGACGTGCCCAAAACATGAACAACCATACGTCCTTGAGATAATTTAAAAAATCAGACTGGATCAAGATATTATTTTCAACTAGTGGCTTCTGAAAACACAGTTTCAAATGAAAGTTATTGACTTTGGTTATGGAAAATGGACAAAATATATTGATTGAAAGGAAGGTCACAATATTTTTGACATTTAAATCCTTGTTATTTTGGGTGCTTGTTAACTCTAATTATCGATCATAGTAAACTGTACATGCAACAGTAGGGATTATTTTTCAAACTCACAGATACCATGTACTTCTAAACTGTGAAGACTACATGGTCCAGTGAACCTGATTCATACATTGATAATGTGATGCCAAGATAAATATTTGAAGTCAAAGGGCCATTTAAAAATACATGTGACAAGAATTCAATACTCGCTACAATGCAAAACCAAACTTGAATATAGGCAATTGATAGCTAGAGCTCACATTTAGGGATTACATCAAAGAAATATCACCTCAAGACCTGGTCGTAGAGGCAAGAATTTCACTTCAACCCCACCAGAAGTTGATAAATCAAAGGAAGAAAAAACGCAGGAGTTATGCACAATGGACAATAAAAAAAAAAGCTGAGTACCCCAACATATGGAAGATTATTGTGAATTCATGACTAATTGGGCTTAAAATATAATATTTGATGAATGTTGGAAAGCCTACGAAGGGGTTAATTTTTCAAGATGACCGCCGTTGTCATAGTTACCAGGATTTTTTCACCACCTTTTTATAGTGAAAATGCGTATGCAGATGTAGACCTACCTTTAAAAAGCTGTAAAGAAATAATTGTTTTATAACGAGTATATTTTTTTTTACCGGCGCCTACCCCTAATGATTCAAATATTTTAAAAAATGATAACATTAATTGGTATTTTGAGACGCTAAAACCAAATGTACAAAATCTAACTAGATCTACAAGACACAGACACAACGTGTGAAGCCACTGACATTGTAATGACAGGAGAATATTAAGGACATGGATTGTTTTGTTTAGAGAGTAAAAGCTTTATCGTCTGCGTAGACTAAAATTGTTTTGTTCGATATGTTTTGTATGTCTATTACTCCGATTTATTTATTGTACTTAATGCTTTATAAGATGAGTCTTTAGCCATGCAACTCTATTGTAAATAAAAACATGTAAATTACTAAAACAAATTCATAAAAAACGTTTAATAACAAGCTTTTATGAAAAAATGCACTAAAAAGTAGAAAATAAATTATACACTAATATTTAAATTACTAAAAAGAAAAGCGTGGATCTCTTCCTAAATATTAGTAATGGTATCCAATAGATAATAAAGTGGCCCACTCTTTTTATTATGGTAATTTATAGTAAGCTATGTAAAGCACAAAAAAAAGAAACTAGACGGAGTTGTAAAACCTTGTCTACTATTAAAGTTAACAATGTAATTTTTTTAAAAAATATACTATGTTTAAGTATAAACGTATTCAAAGCCATAAGCCCCCATCAGATCTCATTATGACGTGTGGTCATTACAGTTGCTGCTACTTGCTATGGAAGTTTCAATGTTACTTTATTCGGTAAAAATTATCGTTTATATCACTGACAGGGGCAACGCTTTTGTTTTAGTAAATTAGTATTTAACAGCGACCTCCCATTTACATGATGTAAGGCATAGGTGGAGATGTATGGACAGTGTTTCTTCCAGACTTTTTTCTACAGGGGGGGGGGGGGGGCACTTGATTTTTCGGGGTGGGGGGGGGGGCGGGATGGTGGCTGGTAAAAATATGTGTTTTTATATAAATTCGCCCCCCCCCCCCCTCTAGAAGTGATGCCTGGAAGAAACTTTGTGTATGGACGGGGGGATACTAAAAATCCAAAATTGTCTGGAAGTCATAAATTGATGAACCCTTATTTAGTAACGCTATGCAATAAAGAACCATTGTGTGTGTATACAAAAATAACATTTTAACAATGTAGTCCATTTCATGTTTTTGTCATCCAAATGTAGAAAAGACCAGCCCGGCATAATATGATCTCACATGATTTATGTAATAGTATGTACTATATTGGAAAATATACCATCTAAGCATAGTATGATTATATAGAGTTAGCTGCCATCTGCGTCTACTTATCGTAAAAACCGATGACCAGTTTCACAAAGAAACAAAACGAAAGTACCTAACACTCGCAGCTTTTCTACTATTTTATGTATGAGTCATTTTGTATAACTATGCATACAATTTGAAATGTATTCATTGCAGATAAAAATAACTCAATACGCCCCCCCCCCCCTCAGTTTTTGCAGTCATTTGACTCTACTTGCTCTCTGTTAATAAGTTAATTAATAACTTAAATGAATTTTTATTTTTTGTTTTATTGTTTTAAAAATATGCGATATCCCAATTAGTATTAAGAAAATAGACGGAAGATTGTTTAAACAAAGTATTTCGAGAGTAGTTGAATTTAGAAATATAAAAACATCACTGCTTTATCTGGTTACGATTACATAAATAATAAAATAAGTACATTAGAAATGACACATTAACTTTTCTGTTTAATAATTGAAAAAAAAAATAATGCAATCAAATATTTATATAGTTTTATTTTTCTATTAAAGTATTTTAAACCGACTTGTATTTCTAACTATTTAAGCAATTTTTTTAAGGTTCTCTCCCTTGCTAAGCTTAAAACTTGAATCGGAATATACATAACATAAATTGCATGAAGCTTGGTTGAATACAATTGTCGGACGTTTTTTATAAAGGGGTCATCCATAAATTTCCATAAACTGTAATATTGTGTATATTAATGTTTTGTAAAATTGGGTTTTTTTATTTTTAAATTGTTCATAGATTATTTTCCAACGATTTACATTGCTCATTATGCGCATTATATTGTGGTTGCTTCCCTTAAACATTTTTAAATCAGTAATCGGAGTAATCATGAAATAATATTAATAATAATATTATGACATTTCTTCCCCACATTGTATCTGATCAAATTAGTTTAGTGTGTATCCTACATTTACACCACATACAATATACATACTATACAGAAACAATAATTACATGGAGCTGGTTGATTCTAAATGTAGAACGATATTTTTATTTTTTTTTATGCAGACTGGTATAAAATGCTTAATATATCGCTGCACAATTACATCATTGTGTCAGCCACACCATCTTGTAATAATTGTCAATTTGTATTTAAAAGACTATTTAACTTTAATTAATCATTGATAGAACTGGCAAAAGAACATTTTTCTTCTGTACATTTTGCAATTCGTTGCTTTGGTGTCACCCCCTAAATCATGTCACCCCGTGTGGTCTTCACGATCTGTAGAAGTCAAGTTTGAAGCGGGTCACACATGTGATATCTACTAAAAGCCAATTGCTGGTAACATTAAATGCTCTGTTGTTAAAGCTTTTTTAAAGCAGAAATAAACTAGGCAGAGTTACCATGCAGTTAAATCTGAGTGTTGAATTCATCACTTTATAAAAGCAGTGATGGTTAGGTAAATAACTTATCAGACACAAAATAAGGATTTCAAATTAACATAAAAACGGTCGTGTGTGGAATACATTAAAAATCAGTTTAAAAAATGATTTAGTTAGTTTTTGATTGCCATTGTTGTCTGTGATACACCGAAGTCGAATTATTTTTTGTTTGTTTTTAATTTAATAGTTTTGTTTTTACTACATATTTGACGAATCTTGTATCATTTCTATTGAACTATTTGATGTATTTGACAAGTTTTTGTCATTTATATCTCAGACTGTTGGAGTCCAAAATAATCTAAACTTACCTGTTCTGTGTTACTGTTATCGTAGTAACTGAATCTACTTAACTTACAACTCCAATAATAATATTATTAAAGTAGAGCCTATGCATTAGGAAAAATTGTTGAGAAACATTCCCCTGTGTCTCACATTTTCAAATTAATATCAAAGTGCTCATGTCCTGTTACATTGACAACATCCTCTCAGTCAGCCCGCTTTCATGATTTTATAAAATAGATTTTGCTGCTATTACTATTTAAAAAGTCTTGTAAATCTCAGCTAAGTTACTTGCATCAAAAACTACGAGATTAGCAGCACGTGAAAGGTGGGGGTCGTAAAATACTTTGTTGATCACTTCCCCCATCTGTTGGCTCTGATCTGTATATGATGTAGGAAGGTGAAGATGAACGTGATACATTTTAGAGAGCATCAACTGCAACGTTATCCTAGCTGTTTAAAAAATTAAGCTGAGTACCCCAAAATGTGGAAGCTGATTGTGAATTCATTACTTATTGGGCTTAAAATATAATATTTGATGAATTGTGGAAAGCCTACGAAGGGGTTAATTCTTCAAGATGACCGCCGTTGTCATAGTTACCAGGATTTTTTCACCACCTTTTTATAGTGAAAATGCGTATGCAGATGTAGGCCTACCTTTAAAAAGCTGTAAAGAAATAATTGTTTTATAACGAGTATTTTTTTTTACCGGCACCTACCCACAATGATTAAAATATTTAAACAAAATTATAACATTAATTGGTATTTAGAGACGCTAAAACCAAATGTACATAATCTAACTAGATTTACAAGACACAGACACAACGTGTGAAGCCACTGACATTGTAATGACAGGAGAATATTAAGGACATGGATTGTTTTTGTTTGGAGAGTAAAAGCTGTATCGTCTGGGTAGGCTAAGATTGTTGTGTTCGATAAGTTTGGTATGTCTATTGCTCTGATGTATGTATTGTTCCTACTGCTTTATAAGATGAGTTATAATGCTAGTATGTTAAGGGATTGTGAGGGGGATTGGGGGAACATTGTCTAATTAATTTTGAAACAATAAAGGGTTGGGAAATATTATGATCTATTACTTGGTGGTTGTGAGCGTTGAAGTAGATTATTCGTATCCAAATTTTTTTTCTTTGAGAATTGTGTGAAGATCTCTGTGCGCTACTTGATGGAACGTTTTCTCCTATTCTAAACTGAGTATGCATGCTGGGGTGTATTTATCGTATGTATACTGAATTATGTCTCTGATTAGGTGATTGTTATTGTATGTGTTCCTCCCTGTGATATTGTATTGTTGCTCAACATGAATTAACTTGCGTGGGAGTTGTTCTATTTTGGCAATCTAGGATTTTGGTATAATTGTATAGTCGGTGTTTAAACGATAAGTTTTTAGTAGGTCTTTTTAGTAGGTTTTTAGTGGGTTAAATTAGGGTTAGTCTGGGATTTCCGAAGAAATGTTATTAAAGATGTGTTAGAATTGATATGGCACCGTTCAAACAGGAAAATTACTTTGAGGGTGGCTACGCGAAAAGGGTTGTATCGGTTGTGAAGTTTGTATATGATTCATTAAATCAGGAAATTCATATAGCCAGTTGTTATAACAAAGAAAACATTGACCAATATTACTTTATCACATGTTTTTTAAATGTGTAACACATATCGCGACTGTGTTTTAATTTCAATTGCATACACATTTTAAATAGAAAGCTAAGACATATATTCAGTTTTTTTATCCCTTTTCAAACAACAAAATAATATATTAATTCGTGTACGTTTTGGCAAATAAAACATTGTGCCTCTGTTATTTGAATTATTTCCAACGCATTCATCGTATTTGATTTGTCAATTACACTGGTAATTACTTCCCTTGCGAACTTTCGGGACATTAATTTAAGTTATTGGTAAATGTGTATCTGCAATTGTGAACTAAAATAACAATATGTCCACTGCAGTAAACCTAATCTATTGTATTTTCCTTTATAATACATTTTAGTAAAATTTGACATTAACCGTTGCTGACAATTAATTTGTGTTCATGTAAAAACAATAGCTATGCAAGTCAAATTTGAGAGGGTTCAGATTGGTCTCATTATGACCTTGTCTGTAAAGGATATACCGCTAACACTCAACAGAACAAATTAAATGTTTATTGTAGTGGTTTAAAGCATTTTAAAACACACAAGAATAATGCGGATTTGTCGTGTGTTGTATTACACGATTTTTGACACGCGCTATATGAATGTAATAAAACACAACTTTTCATATCATCAATAACCCACACGCGTAGTGTTGAACTGTTCTACTTTTAAATTACCACAAACACATTCAAACAAATATTATTTGTACACTTTTTCTACACACTTAACAAATAATATGTAAGATGTAAGATACTTTGGTATGATATCCATTTTTAATGTTTAAACTGTCCCTACTACACCATCTATTTACTTCGCTGGTATTCAATAATTCACCACGACTATCTATGTTTTGCGCGGGGAAACTATTGGCCATAGAAATCAGCATTATTATTTGTCTCAACTTTTGGTTTCGAGAGAAGCAACAACATCATATTGTCAACCTTATGTTTCAACAACACACGTCACAAGGAGAAACGGCAATATGTATGTAAATATTTCACGTTAACTTTTTGCAAAGGTAACATTCGCTCGTTAAAAAATCGGCATCAATATACACAAGAGAAAAATGCACCAAAAAGTATGGCTCTGTCACATATGTTGTCGTTATAGACTATTAGAATGTTTAAGATTAAATAAGATATGGCTAACTAAAATAAAATAATTATATTACCTTATGTAATATATTTAAATACACGTGATACTTTAAATTCAGACATTTTAATACTGACAGACATTTGAATAGAAGACTTTACATTGAGATAATCTCACCCGGAAAGTTGAATAGCAGATGTTACATTGAGACATGCTCACCCTGACAGAGACAGTTTTATAAAATACTTTACATTGAGACATGGTCAGTCTGCTTGCGTTTTTAAGTAATGAAATCAACACTAAAGTCTACTTACATTTGCGATTAAACCAAAACTAAATATATTATTTTTAAATCTTGGAATAAGCAGCTTCTGCCTTTGTTGAGATCATTTAAGATACGTGATTCCTCCTCCCCTAAAATTATACCACACCTAATTTTACCAAACCCATTCCTCAAAATTAGATCACACATTAAACATCAGCAATTATGGGATTTTTTTTTCATAAATGTTAACTAAGCTCGACTTTCTTGACAAAATATAATATGTGACGAACTTCATTTTCTAAGTGTTACTGCAAAAGCGTGTCTTTACCATTTCCCCATCGACGCCTAACCCAACCCCTCCCCACCCTAACCCCCCCCCCCCCCCCCATCCTTCCACTCCTTCCCATATCCAGATATGTCGTCATTTATAGACCATCCCTTATATAGTCTGGTACCCTGTTGTAAGCGAGAGATAAAGATAAATAGAGTTCGTACACACGTGTAGGCTTAACGACTGATACAGCTCAGGATTATTTGTGCACCGGATACGTACAGGAAATAATACTTTTAATATATGTCTTTCAAACAACCAATGTATTTATTTTATGGGTTCTACGTTTAATATTGAAGCCTAACAATACACATGTCTTAGAAAAAAATAATTGCCATGTACAGAGTGCTTGGTAATGGACATAAATTATGATAGGCCAATGACATTTTAATAATTTCATTATAAAAATATAATGTACAATTAATTTGTATTTTTTATATAATGTAGAAGATCAATTTAGAAAATTCATCCAAAGGATCAATAAGTGATTAAACATTGATTCAACGATAATTCGGAAGTCTTGCAAAAGTGTATAACATAATAATAATGTGTGTTAATTTGTAATTACATAACATGTTTTAAACAGTATACTAAAAGACATCTATGTGTTTGGCATTATTAAACATATTTTATTAAGTTTATTGGTATGTGTTGTCATTTAAAACGATATTTCATTTTGTTGTTTGATTTTGCTTTATCAAACTATTTGTATATATTAATAAGGAAATTAATTCCCTTGCAAAATTTCTAAGCTAGAAAAAGATTATCTGCAATAGTCGAACAAAATAAATAGCCTACAGGCCACATTGTATTTAATCATATGAACACACTAAAATTAGTTAAAAAGAAAATGTGTCACATGTAGGTCAATATAAAGCTTCGTATGAGTTCAATATGGCAGGTATTATGTTGACACAATTATTAATCAAGTTATTACAACTGTCATTTAAAGCAGACACTTCAATGGTCGGAGTAGTCGAGTGACTGAATGCACCGATTCTCTTCCCGACATTTTGACTACAATTAAAGCGTACTGTATGCTATGGGTTCTGTACGGAGGTCTCAGCTATGGGATCCGAACTCGTGACTTTCGAGTGAGCAATTGTGGGATATAAAGGTCTAAATATATCTACACCATTTTTAGTTACTGATTGTAATGTAATCAGTGCTTCTTCCAGACTTTTTTCTCGGGGGGGGGGGGGCACTTGATATTTTCGGGGGGGGGGGGGGTTAACATTTTTCGGGGGGGGGGGGGGTTGGACACTAGTAAAAGTGTATGTTTACTATATAAATTCCATCTCGTTCGGGGGGGGGCGGTAGACTTTCTTCTGGGCGGGGGGGGGGGATATATTTTAAATCTCCAGGCAATATTTGTGAATCACTAGATTTTTGTTTGTAAGTACAATAGTGTATTTGCCAAATTTTCCCCCCATACATAATATACATAAAAAAATTGCATGAAGCTTGGCTGATTGTAAATGTCGGAAGTTTTTTTCTTCAGACTTGTGAAGAATGCATTTATTGCTGTCAGCTAACATTAAATTAGTTAATTCTTGATTTAATTTTTTTTTTAATTTTGTAGAGCTAAAAAAAGTATATATTTATATTCGCTTCAATTTTTTATGATGTGATAGTTCAAAATGGCAGACATTATGTTGATTTAATCATTCATCAAGTTATTAGGATTATGTTTTATTATAAATAACTAGATTGTACATTAAAATAATGGAAAACATACAATGGAAACATACAATACTTACTCTCTACATTTGCTGTTGTTTTTTTTTATTTTTGGGAAATGTGGTAATATTATTATTGTATCTCCCTTAGTATACATTTGCAAAATAATAATTCTAGTTTATAACTACAATAATTGCTAATACAGTGTTTCTAGCCCCCTGATACAACTTACAACCATTACAATTGGTATATGTTGTTGATACATGAACACGAGCTGTAGAAGTCAAGTTTGAAGCGGGTCACATATGTGATATCTATAGGTCTATAATTGAGATCTGGTAACATTAAACAATTTGTTGTTCAAGATATGTAAAGCAGACATAAAATAGGCAGAGTTACCAAGCAGTTAAATCTCAAAGTGGAATTCAACACTTTTTAAGCTTAGATGGTTTGGTTTATAACTTATCAGACAAAAAAAGCGCGTATCAAATTAATAGAACTATTGGCAGTTTCTTCAAAGATCAGTATAAAAATAAACGATTTTGTCGGTTTTTGATTGATATTGTTGTCTGTGATACATCAAAGTTGACATTTTTTTAAACTATTTTTTTTTGTATTTACTACATATTTTTCAATCTTGTTTCATCTCGCAATTAATTAATTATTTGATTTTAAGTACACGATTTGGTGGCTTTTTTCTCAACCTATTGGAGTCTAAAAATAGCCGAACTTACCAGTTATGTGTTGTTGTAATTGTAGTAACTTGACCTACTTGACATACAACTACCATATACTTATATATATATATATATATATATATATATATATATATATATATATATATATATATATATATATATATATATATATATATATATATATATATATATATTGCTATTTAGCAATGATTACATTGACTTTGGAGCATTAAAAAATATTAATTAATTATGCTAAGCAACTAAACAAATTAAATCATTTTGTTGTACCGTGTCATCTATCTACTGAAACAAAATGCATGGATTATAGAATTGTTCCAAGTGAAGTAACTGTGTTTTTAATCTTACTAATTTTAAACAAAACACGCTCTTGAGTTCACACTTTGATCAAACGAATGAAAGTTTATTGTCGATGTAGAGTGAAATTGATGGATCCCTTACAGCTATGTTGCGCTCGATATGTTAGGGTGTATATATTTCAATTATACATATAGCTATTCTGTCCTCATGTATTATGGTGTATATTATATTTACCTACGTACGGCTTTGTTAGGGTGTCATTATATGTATGAATATGTATGAATATAGACGGCTAAGTTATATTGACATATGTGTACATGTGTACGGCCTGCATACCATTTAAATTTGTGTGTTGAGGTGTAACATGGTAACATATGTATGGCAGTGTCACGGTGTAATATGTTTACATTGGGAGCCGGACGTTTTCCCGAAAGACACTTGCCCGAATGCCGTTTGCCCGAAAGCCGATTTCCCGAATGGACACTTGCCCGAATGCGACATTTGCCCGAATGGACACTTGCCCGAATGCGACATTTGCCCGAATGGACACTTGCCCGAATGCGACAAACGCCCGAATGGACACTTGCCCGAATGGGACAAATGCCCGAATGGACACTTGCCCGAATGCGACAAATGCCCGAATGCCACTTGCCAATACAGTCGTTCGTTAGAGAATAATAGGACCATGTTCTGGGGTATGTGTTTGGAGATGGTAACAAGAGGAACTGACGGGGGGTGGGTGGTTGTGTCGATAGTAAACGTTATTTTTAATATAATTCATAAAAGCAGGAAACAGGTCCTACGTGAAAAAATGACTTACCGTCATTGCATGACGCGACTTCATCTCATGTCTCTAAAATGTAACACACATCGTCAAAGTGTTTATATTTCAATGACATGCATATTTTAAATAGAAAAAAAAAAGCAGTCAATCATCATTTTCAATAAACATGTTTTATTATAATGTGTTTATGTTTACACACATAATAGCATATGTGTGTTTTATTCAATTTTTTTCCCGATTTATTGTATGTACTTGCTTTGTTAATTATTAATTACTTCCCTTGCTAAAACATTCAGAGCAAGATTTAAGGTTATTTGTAAAAAGAAAAAAAAAACAAATACAATTATAACCCGTACATTGCTCAACAAGAATAACAGTAACGTAGACTTAACTTACTATAATAACTATTTTGTTTTGTAATTCGATGCTTGAAATGTTACAACCATTTAGACACATTTAAAAGAAACTAAATATAATATATGTAATCATGTATGTTATATAGGGGTACGAGTTTACGCTGCGTTTAGTTGGTTGAAAGATAAGCCTGTTGGGAACCAAAGGACAGAAGCGAACGATACAAGTTTTTTGAACCAATTTCTAAGCCAGTTAGTCGGAGTTGGCCGTGTTGAGGTCTGCCTGGCTAATTGGGCGACACCTCCTGAGCCGGTGATATAAGTAAAGAAAGTAGAAAAAAAATTTATTCAGCCCCTAAAGTAGATTGAGATAGTGCTAGAGTTATATTATTTGATTACTAATTTTATTATTCTGGCGAAACATGTGTGTTTTTTATATGAATAAATATTATTTCATATATAAAGCTGTTTATTTTAAATAACAAATCAAATGTGTTTACCTAATCTTAATCAAATGCCAAAAATTAAAATAACACGTTAGTGGCTCTTTAAAAACTGGGGAATTTTGTAAATTGTAAATTTTGGCTCTTCCATCTCAAAAGGTTGCCGACCCCTGGTGTATCTCTTTCTACCATTCATATGAAACTAGCGACAACTGGCCATATGGTAGTGCTGTTAGAACAACTTGACGTATGAACGGCTTAGTAGACACAACAGTTTTGTTAGGATGGGCAAGTCTGTCGCATCTCCTGGGTCATATCCAGGTGTATCCAGGCTAGTCTCACCAACTGTCCCAGGTGTTTCCAGGCTAGTCTCTCCAACTGTCCCCAGGTGTATCCAGGCTAGTCTCTCCAACTGTCCCCAGGTGTATCCAGGCTAGTCTCTCCAACTGTCCCAGGTGTATCCAGGCTAGTCTCTCCAACTGTCCCCAGGTGTATCCAGACTAGTCTCTCCAACTGTCCCCAGGTGTATCCAGACTAGTCTCTCCCACTGTCCCCAGGTGTAACCAGGCTAGTCTCTCCAACTGTCCTCAGGTGTATCCAGGCTAGCCTCTCCAACTGTCCCAGGTGTAACCAAGCTTGTCTCTCCAACTGTCCCCAGGTGTATTCACCAAATTAACAATGTTTATATAGGGAATTCGGACAGGTCAGTTCGAAAGACCTTCCTGAATTTTCCCGAAAGTAACGCCTATCTTATAGTGACCCCCGCGATTATATCTACGACCTCAGGAACTTTGAATGGGTCCATTTTGACCCCCTCTTCGTGGACTTTTCGACCAACCGGCACCGGCTCTCGTGTTCTCTTGACCCAAGGCAGGATCCTGCCAAATTGGACGCGACTGCGGTGCCGGGAAGTACCCTATAGGGCACCAGAACACTTTGCTTTATATATATATATATATATATATATATATATATATATATATATATATATATATATATATATATATATATATATATATATATATATATGTGTGTGTCCAATATACATAGTGTTGGAAGTTAGAACATACCATCATGTGACGAAGTAGCCGAGAGGTTGATACCGCGTCCTGGCCTTTAGTCAAACATCAAGTTGATATTCTTGTATGGTTTCTGTTTACAATTTACCCAAACATCCTACCAACTATTCAACATATCTAGTTACGTCTGCAGCAGAGGCCAATTTCTATACATACTATTCACCAGACATTAATGGATGTGCTTCCCCTTTACTTTCTGTGAAGTAAAATATTTCATTTCTTAACTTAAATACTCTATTCAGAACTTTCTTTTAACCAAGTCATCTTGCTGCTGTGTAAACTGCTAAATTTTACGATTCTGTGTCTGTATCTTTCAACATGTCTTTGAACTACATATGGTTGAGCCCACGTGACCTTATTAAATTCATCATCTTCACCGCAAGATTCAGTACACTGCTAATGTCCATATATTTAGCACACAAAGCTTGCTGGTGAATAATACAGTGCAAAAACATTGGTTGTAGTATGTTTTTCTCTTCCGCTTGTCCAACTTAGCATTTCTGTATGTCACACATGTTCTTTCCTCCATCAACAGTCAGGTAATTGATCCAGTCATAATAATAATTTGCAATTTTTTTTTTTAACTCATTGAATATATCCTCTCCGGTAACAGTGCCATATAAGTTATGTAGGGAAGCCAGCTCTTGTGTTATGTTCATGTCTTCATCCACACCTCTAATGAAGACAAGCAGTAGAGGTGGAACAGCTGTCCAGCGACATCTATTGCAAGTAAAATATGACGAAACTTATTTGCATGTTTCGCTATTTGAGTCACAATGTTTTCACTCATGTCTGCAACACGGTGGGCAACGGTATTTGCACCTAAAGCTACATTTTGAAATTGTTTTGAATTTTCTGGAGAAAGATCTTCGCGGGCCGGATTAGAGGACCTCACGGGCCGCAGAGTTTAGAGACCCCTGGTTTAAATCATGAGAAGCCTATGCAATAAGTTACATGTATGAATAATAAACATAAATTGTGTAAAAAAATAAAATAAATAAAAGAAACCAACATCCGGATGAGAAACCCGCCATAACTAAACATTTCTTGGGTTTCACTAAATAGGCTACTTAAGTACAGTTTACAAATGCGTTTTTTGTAAATCAATAAGTACTATTAGTCCTTATACACATGAAAACGTGTGATGAATAATAACCTTAATATTTGCTGTCTAAATTAATGTTGTATTATTGTAGTTTATGTTTATAAATAATTAAAATATATTGACACGCTTAGAAAATAGAGTGTTTGTATTTTTTCACGTGTGTGTAAGGTTGTTAGTCACCCTACATCATGTCGCTGAATGCACGGGTCAGTATATGCATCACATATATGACAGTAACCTGATGACCATAGACAACTGATATCTTTCAGTTAGCATTACCTTTGTACCATCTTATCTCCGTTCTTTTCAAATGAGTTGGAAGACACATTATTTTTCATTCTTTCGAACATGTGGCATTTTAAAAGGTAATAAAATTTTCAGCCAAAACAGTTATGATCAGTGTGGCATTGTAATAATAAGCTGGTCTCTGAAAGCAACATTAAATAAACACACAATATTCGTTTTCTAAATGTATCAATAGCATTAATAAAACATTCAAGATCAGCTTTCTTTGTTTAAGCACTTATTAGTAATTTATATTTAGTTTAATAGATCTTAAATAATGAGTAAGCATATTTTTCTTGTTTTTCTTCATTTTAATTTAGATTTAATATAGTGAGGAATCGGTTTAGTGTCTGTGAGTTGATTCCCATTAATTCTGTAGAAAATAAATGGGAAGTAATTGTGATATGCTTGTTTAAAATGTATATTTCCACTAATAAATAAAACATACCATTGCCTTAATATGGGCTGATTATTTTAAGAGTTTCAAATAAAGTTTTGTAACTGAATGAGAGGTCATATGAGGGTTGAGTAGAAGAATGTTTTATTCTATATATATATATATATATATATATATATATATATATATATATATATATATATATATATATATATATATATATATATATATATATATATATATTACAAATTCGGCGCCTGCAATGTAGCGTAATGAATATACGGTATATATATATATATATATATATATATATATATATATATATATATATATATATATATATATATATATATATATATATATACAAATATATATATATATAAATATAAATATATATATATATATATATATATATATATATATATATATATATATATATATATATATATATATATATATATATATATATATATATATATGTACTACTTACGGTGATCGCCTATTCTTACGTACGCCTGGTACAGTGTGGAATCAACACAATAAAGGTCCGTATCAATAAAATACAGTTCCTTATTTTCACATTACATCAACTCCTACCCTAACTACGTCCTAACACCTGACTGTCTACTAGCACTATCTAACTACAACTAACACTAGAATTCTCCCTACACACTTCTATGACCATCCCTAACACTATCTGCTTCTAACTCTCTACATTTTCCCCCTAGCGCTACCTCTCTCTAACTGCTGACCTAACTGCTGACCCACGCTTCAGTGGTCATCTGACCGTATCACTTGACCGGTCATCTCCTGTAATGTTGGTCTACCTAACTACGTTATGGTCTGTTTCTGATAACTTATACTTGACGTATATAACTTAAACTTTCGTCATCATAGGTCATATTACCATTAGCGAACAAATACAACAAGTAAATACATTTGTGATAAGATTTTGTTATCGAGTATATTCCATGGGTCGTGAGATATAATTCCTTTTTTCATAAAAAGGGGAAGTAGATACGACTTTCTTGGTTTACTAGATATTTCCGCTGTTGTATCCCTTTGACAGCTTGTCTAAAGAAGGAGATATAAGGATGAATAAACAATAGGTTTCAAGCCAGGACACACGTTTCCTTGTATGGCGATAAGGAAGTTGAGATGATAAATGAATTATGTTTACATCTAAAAAAGTTTTAACAGAAATATAAAATCAACAATATAACTTCTTATTTATTCTTATTCATTTTGTTTTAATATGACCTGAACAAGCAGTTGAACTCTGGCATACATTTTTAACTGATTTATTTACGTCTTTTTTTTTGCCTTACAAATGAAATATGTTATTCTTTTTTTTTTACTCCATATTATTTTAATGATTTCATAATTTAATTTAATGTGTAGTTTATCTTGTGTATACCTTAGATAACCAACATAAAGAACACAATGTATAGAGTATAAAATAAACTAATGAAATAGATGTAGATTTTGTCGGTTTTTAATAGCCATTCTTGCCTGTGATACACCAACGTTTCCAATTTTTTTTACTAATTTTCTTATTGTTTATTTACTACATATTTGTCGAATCTTGTTTCATCTCTAATTAATTAATTATATGATTTAAAGTACACGATTTGGTGGCTTTTTTTTCTCAACCTATTGGAGTCTAAATATAGCTAAACTTACCAGTTCTGTGTTATTGTAATCGTAGTAATTTGAGCTACGTGACATACAACTCCTTGATGAGTATATATATATATATATATATATATATATATATATATATATATATATATATATATATATATATATATATATACACAAAGATGTTCAGTTGAAAGATTGTGTACACATAGATGTTTAGTTGACGAATTGTGTTCATATAAATTTTTAGCTGACTAGATGTATCAACACACATGTTCAGCCCGTTTTTTTTCATCGCTCGTTTATGTGATATATTTTGTTAACGTACGATATTACTGTTGCTTACGTATCCATCAGGCGCAGGGGTCGGCAACCTTTTGAGACGGAAGAGCCAAAAATCCCAATTTACCAAATTTCTTAGTCTTTAAAGAGCCACTAATAATTTTATTTTAATATTAATATATTTAATTAGGATAATATATATATATATATATATATATATATATATATATATATATATATATATATATATATTATATAGCCCACCCTTCATTTTAATTTTAGTAATGCTGAAGTGATTCATGCTAATAGTAGCATTGGTTTTATCACGATATTTTTTTTTTTCAAATTTACCGCTCTCCGTGTCTTCAACAAAATGAAGTCTTTTTTCAAGCAAGGCGTAGGCTGGGTTTTCCTTTCCTTGCAGTTGTAGATTAAACTCGTTTAGTTTCTTTGTGATATCCACCATGAAGTTGAATGTTTCAATGCGGGATAGACAAGTTAATAGGAAGTACATTTAAATAGGGAGTAACTAAATATTCTAATATTCTGTTTATAATTATATCGTTCACCACCGAGTGTTGCAGAACGATATGTTGATGAGTTTTGAAAATAAAATAAAATAAAATAACTATTAATGTTTGTGCATGGAGATGAAGAGCCGCATCTCTACATCAAAAGAGCCGCATGCGGCTCGCGAGCCGCAGGTTGCCGACCCCTGATCAGGCGCAACCGCAGGTGTTGACTAAGTGAATTGAAAGCTTTGGATTATATTCTAGACATACACATGATTATGTTTAATATTATTATTCTTCTATTTTTTTTTTTAAATTAAAACACTTATGGGAGAAATTGTCGACGTAGTGCAAATGTTGATAAATCAACTTATTCGCATGTCTTTGAAAAGCATAAGCAAATGCAATAACGTTTTCAAAAAATTGGCAAAAACAAACAATTGCTAGAAACAAAGAAACACTCACCTAAACAATCATATTTTCTTTTAAAATTATTTTTGTAAATACTAATTTACTGTGCATATACGTCTTAATTGTTTAACTAATTGTTATTTTTTTAAAATCATTTATAGACTAGTGATATAGAATGTAATTGTATTATTTCCCTTACATGATACAAATGAATGAATGGGAAGTAATTATTTACTGTTTTTTTTTTCATTGTTAAAAACATACATTTAAAACAAAAAATAATTTTTTAGCAAAATGTATATAGCCCAATAATAATTGTAAGAAAAAATAAAATATAATTTGTTCATTTTAGATATGTTAACCTCGAGTTGTGAGCGGGTTATACATGTTTAGAACGTGTAAACTATACCTACGGCAATGTATCGATCCTAAGCTGACTTTCTATGAAACGATTAAGTTTTATTTAGACCCCGAATGTATACCAGCCTCATATCTAATGATATCTTTAAAAATTGCCAAAACTAACTAAGGGGTGTAGCAAGATGAATCTCCTTAGATGTGGTGACAAGCACAACCACTCAAACGACTGTCAGGTGGAGCGGTCTAGTCCGTCACTAGCTACTGATAGTGTTTTAAAGCAAACTATTTTCAGTCGCAACATTGGTAGTGTCAAATTCACAAAATAGTACAAATAGGAAATAAAAAACTAAATAAAGGCAAGACGTATGCTTTGTCGCGAGTCAGCTGGTATGAAATAAACCAACAGTTAACGATGTTTGATTTGGTTACGTGTTACATTTGGTTATAAACTTTAAATGTGATGGTAAAGTAAAAAAAAAAAATTTAGAGAATGTGAATTCTATAGTTGACGGCCTCACAACGAAACACACATTCACTTTCACGCACGCGTGCCCACGTACTTCCCCACTAAGGTATGAAGTAATTACTGCATGAATATTTGAATTACATGTATGTACGTGACGATTATGTTTACATGTGTACCTGACATGGATTGTTAAAGACATACTACAAATGAAGCTCGTGCTCACACAATCGTGGCACTAGAATTAAATGCGGCCATCTTACTTATAGTTTAGTCCGTTTTTAATTCGCAGACATTGTTTTCATAACGGTTTAACTGTATGATTTTTTGTATAGAGCTGTTTTTTTTTCTTTGTTTGATTAAAAAGTTTTTCATAGTTCAACTGTTTACGTCTTTTATTATCGCTTCCCGCACTTTTGACTTCGATTAAAGTGACATGTCCCGATAATTCTATTAGTTCAAGTCTATCTACGATAAGACTATTCGAGTCACAGACGACCTGAGTTAGCACTAGATTTTAACATTTCGCCAACACAGTAATGTCATATATAAGTATAATCAACAAAAACAATGAAGTTGCGCCAATTCCTGATCCATCTACGGCAAAAGCTGTAGGGAGGAGCCTCTATGGTTACGGTCCACGTTGCTAAATGAAATCATGAGCCCCACACTTTTCAGATACAGCAAAGTCACTAACAATCTCAATCAAAATATCAGATGAAGATGGACCATCATCAAGACCAACGGCCACCACATTATTTATGGCCACATAATCCACAGTCTAATCAGCCCGCACCAGATCCTGCGACCCACACCTTCATTGTAGCAGATCTAATCAACACTAAAACACAACATCGACCCAACTCACTTGAGCTATCCATGTACAAGAAAGATACTGTATGTGGCACTGCGATGACGAAATAGTGTTATGTTGGTCATAGATAAGCGATAGATAGCGTAGGTCAACTAGACATTGGTCAAGCAGAACCAATATAATGCAGTGACGAACTGACCATTTACGTGAGATGATCAGCTGACCACTGAAATATCAGTTGCGAGTTGGATGTAGATATCGTTAGAAGATTGTTAAAGTTTTCAGAGGAAAAACTATGTGACCATTTATGTGAGATGATCAGCTGACCACTGAAACGAGTTAGGGGATTATTGGAGCGTTTAGGGATCAATCGCGGATAAGCGAGTAGTAGCGGAGATTGATATTTGTGCGAAAAAGCATTTGAAATCAGACTAGAGACCGAATATTATTATGAGTTGTGTAGAGTAAGAGAGAATAGAAAATGTATTATATGCAAATAAAGCAACATATTAATTATATGTTTATCGCAAGTATCAACTAATAACATGGTCATTACAAGGCATGCCAGGATCCCATCTATTTTAGGAGAACTAAACAACAATCCACACATCATAGAAAACGTCCAACTATCTTTATTAACTTATCTTCAGGCAATAATGGTATATATATATTATTTTAATATTGGGTGCTCTAAAATAAATATATATTATTTTGGTTTGGTGTTTTAAACGAGCAGTTCACAATTACTTCCCATATTAATTTTTCCAAACAAACTACGGGAGACAACTCAAAGACACAAAAACCGACTAATAGATAAATAAACCAATTTGAATAAAAAATAATAAATTCATTTGATGATTGATCCAATGATGTTTATTTGTTTATTATAAGCTATCTAAACATAATTTGCTTACATTGAACGGTGAACAAACGCTGATGATACATTTAAAAAGCTAACAACTGATACTTATTTCATGTAAATTTCAAAGATATGTAATTTAACGGTTTCAACAATATTCTTGTCTCTGAATAAAGCGTTGTCTAAATAATTGTTTTTAACTAGCTGATCTGTATCTGATGTGCATAAATCTGCCTCAAAATATTATAAGCCAGGGGTCGGCAACCTGCGGCTCGCGAGCCGCATGCGGCTCCCTTGATATCAAGATGCGGCTCTCCAGCTCCTTGCACACATACTAATAATCTTAATAAAAAAATAAAATATTTAAAATAAAAAAAATGTTAGTGGCTCTTTAAAACCAGTGAAATTTTGAAAATTGTAACTTTTGGCTCTTCCGCTTCAAAAGGTTGCCGACCCCTGTTATAAGCGAAAAGATTAATCTGAGGCTGTAAAATTCTGACATAAGTGAATGCGAAATATAATATCTCTTCTAACTCAGTTGAAAAGAACAGAGATAAGATTTAATTAAGTTGATGGTAACCGAGAGATCGTTTTTTTTTACATAAGTTAAGCTACTTGTATGGATGGGTGGAGGGGGGTAATAAGTTTGTTGTTACACAATGTAACAAACTTATTGCTACATAAATACAACGTATACATTAAAACGTTGTCTTTGTTGATTTTCATATAAAATACCAGCGTTGCTGTCAAGTGATATTGACAGAAACATTCGAATAACTTAGTATTTAAATAAAGTAAGGTAATTTGAAAAAAAAAACACAAAATCATGATTGTATAAGTACACATTATTGTAATATTTTTTCCACCTCATGCACTTTAAATACCAACCAAAACTATCATTTTAGCTAAAACAAATGCATTGTCTGGTGTTTAAAAAAAAAGTGTATGTATTCAGTCTCGATAAACAATATTTAGTTGGTTTAGTATTTACCAGAAAAGCTGGACAATTTAAGATGTCAAAACTTAATTTAACAAATGCCACGATCTGTCAGCCCTTACTATTTTATATTATTTCGTTATTATTTAAATATTATTTTGTAAATCCATGCTAATATTTCAAACTTCCCGTTCTGGGAAACGCTTCCTAAATCACTGTTTAGTGAAAATACAACGTAGACATTTCCCAAATAAGATAATTATAACGAGTTTCATTTCAAATACAAATAAATAACTGAGAACTCAATCCGATGTATTATGTTTTATTTTCTTCGTCTTCTTCGTTCTTAATTTTTAGTGTTGCTAAGGATTGAGCCTTATCTGCCTTTTTATCTGAGACTTTTTGTTTTCGAATTTATCAACCATGAGCTTTGTCGATTATGCTTCCATCACAATTACGGATTACGTGTCAACTGGTTATGCGCCATTGAGGCCATTGACTCCGATTTCAGCCTGCTTATCTTTTTTGGATTTGCTTCCATAGCCTTTGTCCAACCAAGAACAAACTACAAGGCAGCAGTTGTTTAATTTTGGAGTTGTCTCTCCTAGAAGAGTGGCTGTCCCCAGCTAACGAGCCTCATCTGCCCGAGGGTTCGAACTCGAGACTTTTCGGTTTAGCAACCATGAGCTTTACCGACTCGACCACGCCGTCCCCTAAGTTTTATAACATGTCTACAATTCGATAATAATTTGGGTCTTTTTTGTTTTCTTCCTCGGGGTAGATAATAGTGTTAATGACCCAACACACCTCAACGAGACATTATAGTGTAGTTTAAGTCAGGGTTATCATGTACGGTCAACAGTAATCAGTGTCATCACGTGGTCATCATGTGGTCACACCTTCACACTGGTCATTAGCAGAATAAAACACTAGCAACACAGACACGGGTAAAGGAGATTAGCCAGTAGTTAATGCAGAAGTTAACGACGTCTAATCTGGTTACGTTAGAACCCATTTGGATTAATATAATAAATAATAATTTTAGTTTACAACTGCAATAATTGCTAATACTTTGTTTCTAGTCCCCTGATACAGCTTACGATCATTACAATTGGTATATGTTGTTGATACATGAACACGAGCTGTAGAAGTTAAGTTTGAAGCGGGTCACATATGTGATATCTATAGGCCTATAACTGAGATATGGTAACATTAACTGGTTTGTTGTCCAAGCTATGCAAAGCAGACATAACCTAGGCAGAGTTACCAAGCAGTTAAATTAATATGTGGAACTCAATACTTTTTTAATGAGTGATGGTTAGGTATATAATTTATCATACAACAAAAGCGCGTTTTAAATTAACAGAACTAACGGCAGTTTCTTGAAAAATCAGTTTAAACAAATGATTTTGTCGGTTTTTGATTGCCATTGTCGCCTGGGATACACCAAAGTTGCCATTTGTTTTCTGTTTTTTTTTAATGTAATTATTTTGTATATACTACATATTTGTCGAATCTTGTTTCATCTCTAATTAATTAATTATTTGATTTAAAGTACACGATTTGGTGGCTTTTTTCTCAACCTATTGTAGTCTAAAAATATCTAGATAACAACAAGGGTCTTTTAGTGAACTTCAACTTTGTTAATTACGGTTTCTTGTTTCTAGAGTCTGTGTTTGTGTTTTTCATCGCGTGTTTATGTAACATATTTGGTTACATACGATATTAAGGTTGCTTTCGTACCTGACGTTGAATTGAATTAAAGTTCACGAGTTTCTATGCCATCGGCACACCCAGGGATAAAGTGTTCAACGAAAACCACAACCGCCTTTACTTTCCCAAACGTGAATGAGGTACCCATACAAGCTGGGTGGACTCAAAGAAATTCTACGGATTTGAAGCCGGATTTAACATAGAGACGGTTGGGTTAGCAGTCGTATTTTCAAACATTCAATCACACGTCAATAGTTACGTCATCCATCAGACGTAACCACATGTGTTGACTAGGTGAATTTAAGCGTTTGGATTCTAGTTGTTGATTTAATTCCAGACATACACTTTTTTGTTTAATTTTATTTTGTCTTTTTTTTTATTATTGCTTTTTTAAAATATTAAAGTATTAATTTAAAAAAAAATGATGAAGAATGTCAAATATGGTTTAGCCGACTTATTCGAATATGTATACATATGTATGCATATGCACGACTATGTTGAGATGACATATGTGTATATGTGTACGGCCTGCATATTATATACATGTGTGTGTGTTACGGTGTAATATGTTAACATATGTTTGTCTGTGTTACAGTGTAATATATTTACATATGTACAACCTACCAAACAATGTTTTTGAAAGTTGAATAGAAGACATAGACACACGGACAGAGACAGTAGATATAAGACTTTACATTAAGACATGCTCACTCTGACAGACACAGTAAATAGAAGACTTTACAGTGTGAAATAGTCAATCTGTTGCCGTTTTGTAATAATGGAATCATCACTGAGGTTGACTTTAACATTGGCAATTAAACCAAAACTAAATATATTTCTAGAAATGTAGCGATGCGCGATTTCTGCCTTTATTGAGGTAACGGTTAAGCTGCTTACTCCTTCCCTAAAATTATATTTCACCTCATTTTACCAAACCCCTCGATCAAAATTACAGTAAAAAAGGCGTTAACATACTTTTTTTTAAAATATTTTTTCTAATTAAATCTTAATTGAGCACGATTTTCGTGACAACGCAAATACAATTAAAACTCATTTTCTAGTTAGATTATAACGTGTTGATTTCTTTTTTTCTCTATCATCCCCTCTCCAGATATGTCGTCATGTATAGACGTTCCATTATATATCTGGTACTCTTTTGTAAGCAAACATTTATATGCATACATCTCAACACATTATGGGTTCTACTTTTAATAGTGAAGCAAAACAATACACATCAACAAAAAAAAAAAAAGAATAGCAATGTAGGTGTACATTATTATTGGTAATTTGAAGATTTTCTTTTAATGTATAGGAATATTACACCAAACATAATGAACGGTCATAATGCCGTGAATTGAACGATATCCTCGCTGTCTTTCAAATGAGTAAAAATTAATGCTGTTGTGTTTCTTGTTTGCAATTACAATCAAATTTTAAACATAAAACAAAGACACATTTAATAGTTTTTGTATATTATTTGAACTACTATATGGTAGAATAAATATCTAATTTAAAACAATTATTAAGTCCCTTTGATTTATTTTTGTTTTGTGCAGAATTCGTTTACCAATGGTCTATTTAATTCGTAATTACTTCCCTTGCACAATAACCAAACAAGAAAAAAATATCGGTAAATAAAAGCCTCGGAAAAATAAATGAAACAAACAAATAAAAAAAATATGGGCGACATTGTATCGAAGCATATGGATACATTTAACATAAACTAATATATATAAACTATGTAGCAATGTAAGATACATATGCGTTACTAAAAGAGATGATCAAAAGTAGCTCAATTTAAAGTTGTGCGTGTGTTAAATATGGCAGGTATTATGTTGATACACTCATGAATCAAGCAATGTTTCTTCCAGACTTTTTTCTCCTGGGGGGGGGGGGGGCATTTGAAAATTTCGGGGGGGGGGGGGGGGGGGGCGGTAGAATTTTTTCGGGGGGGGGGGGGGGGGAGAGGGGCTAAGCCCCCGCGAAGAGACGCCTGGAAGAAACTCTGGAATCAAGTTATTGAAACTGTCATTTAAATTAGTGGTCGGAGTAGTCGAGTTACTTGTTGCACCGATTCTCTTCTCGACATTTTGACTAAGATCAAAGTGTACTATCTGCTATGGGTTATGTACGGAGTTAGGTAACCCATCTGACCTGAGTGGACTAATTGTTCCGTTCATAGGGGTCGGCGTGGTCGAGTCGGTAAAGCTCATGGTTGCTAAACCGAAAAGTATCGAGTTCGAACCCTCGGGCAGATGAGGCTCGTTTGCTGGGGACAGCTACTCTTCTAGGAGAGACAACTCCAAAAATCAAACAACTGCTGCCTTGTAGCTTGTTCTTGGTTGGGCAAAGGCTATGGAAGCAAATCCAAAGAAAAGCAGGCTGAAATCGTAGTCAATGGCCTCAATGGCGCATAACCAGTTGATACAGAACGCTTAATTGTGTTGGAGGCGTGGTCGAGTCGGCAAAAAGCTCATGGTTGATAAATTCGAACAAAGTCTCGAGTTCAAACACACTGGCAGATAAATCTCGATCCCCTTCAACACTAATAATTAAGAACGAAGAAGAAGAAGAAATAAGTCCCGTTTATTTTTTGGGAAAAAAATGTATCATAATTAAATCATCAGTTATTTTGAACGCCAAATAATATTAGTAAAATAGATCATAACTAATTACGTATATAACAACTTACTATAAAATATATCCAATTAACAACACATTGCTACCAATGTAACGACAACATCAAACACAAATTAAACGATACTATGTACACGTGTTTTTATTTAGTTTAAAATATGAATTATATTTTCTTTTTTTAAATAAGTACTGATATATTTTAAGAAAACAAAATGTAGTTCGCAATCAAAAAATGTAATGTGTATGTACGTATATATTAATTATACTCCCCCTTGATCATTGTCACGTAGTTAGGTACATTGTTACTACTCTAGTTGTGATTGCTATTGTATAAGGTTGGCAAAGAAAATAACGTACGCGTTATCTGCCCTGAAATATTACGGTGCAGTAAACTGTAATTACTTGTTTAATAGCTATTTGTATTGTTTTAAATAAACTCATGTCTGAACTAATGTGTATGTAACAATATAATACACATTTAAAATCCCAATAAACAGCTGGTGGAATATCAGCATTGATGTATTTCTTCAAAAGGAAATTTAACATTTTAACAAGACATGCATTTTTTAAAAATAAAAATAGGTCTTTGGTTATGCTAAAAAATATAGTCTTGATGCTTTGACAATATGTTGCTTATAGATATGGGTTATCCTGCTACAGACGATTTGAACACATGGGCATTGACTATTTGTGGTTTGTAGGTAACGATGTTATTTTTTTTTTTACCACATTGTCTTTGCTAAGATGTGGTTTGTCAACACATGTGTTTTATACATATAGGATATTCAAATAGGCCTACACATGTTTTACTCATATCCATTTATTCCACATATATTTAAATAATTTAAAAAAAATGTAATTGAAGAGTTACAATTTATGGCACTTTAAAATAAACTATCATTTTCCGATTAGGTCCGATTATTTTTTTCTCAAAATAAAGCACATGAGCCAACACACACAAACACGAATAGATGCTTCATATTGTTATTTCCATAAATCAGTTAAAAAAATATAATAATAAGCAAAACATTCATTTTACTCAAGTTGTATTGACAACACTCATACATATTCAAAATGTCTAACCTAAATAATTAGTTGTATGTTCATATCGATTTAAACCATTAATACCATTTTTTTTTAAACGAATACGGTATGGTTATCTTAAGTTACTTTTACAGACACCCGAAGTATTCTGTAGCCTATATCTAAATTCCCAAGGACAAAGGAAAATCGTGGATTAGTAAAAGTAGCAGTGTTGTATATTTATGTGAAGAAAACATTGAATTAGTAACAGTAGCAGTGCTGTATATTTAAGTGAAGAAAGCACGTAAAATCAGCCCCGAGACAGGATCTATAATATAACGCTGCTGGTAGTGTGTCAGTCCTTCCTTCCTTCCTTCCTTCCTTCCTTCCGTCATCGCTATAGATTTTGGAACCATAAAAGTAAACATTCGCACCATGCTGTGCTTTTCAGTGCACCGCATTGTCTTATTATAAGTATTAGAGTAGGGTTTGTTTATATAGCGGCATAGAGCTATTTTATAATTGCCACGGTTTTTACTCTTTCGCATAACGTCAAGAAAATATTAAATACACGCAAACTGCTAAAACGTATTAAAAAGATTAATGTTAAATATCATTTTCGTTTAGGTTCCCAGAAAAAGTGGATACATTTTAATAAGATAATAACAGTACGGTAGAAAAATCAAATTAATTTAACTCTTTTCTAATTTTGACAACGGAGGTAATTTAAAAATACATTAAACTCACGCTAATAAAAAATGTAAATGCAAATATACGTTCGTCATAGAAGGAATTAGTGTTGCAATAATATAATTAGCAAAATGTGAATGCAAATTATTCGGATGTGTAAGAGGAAATTATTGTTAGAAAATTATAATTAGCATGGATTGATAAAAGGCAATCTTTTATTTATTTTATTCACTGAATGTAGGCCCTACTGTTTATTACTTATAATTTTTAATCAACTATTCAGCACTATTATAGACGCGTCATCACGTTCATTGGGTGCGCAATGGTTTTAGTTATGAAACTATTGTAAATTTTTAAAATTTAAAGTACTGGGAAAAAAAGCGTGAATTGATAAAGTGATATATGGTAGGTAAAACACGGATATTTTAAATATTGCCTTTTATTTATTGTGTATTATTTATTATTATTCTATCTTTCGGTTTGCGGACAAGCTGGGCGTTTTATAGGAGAGACGTAGCGAGGGGGGGTGGCATATGTCCCCGGGTGCCGACCTTAGGGGGCGCCAGAGTGGGTTGGAAAAAATTTGCGACGGGGGGGGGGGTAGGAAATCGAAAGTTTTTGGGCGGGGAGGGTGGGTGCAAATCGTAAGTTTGAGGGGGGGGGGGTCAATTGAAAGTTTGTCTCCGGGCGCCGGAAAGGGTCTCTACGCCTCTGTTTTTCGGTTTGCGGACAAGCTGGGCATTTTATAGGAGAGACGTAGCGAGGGAGGGGGGGGGGGGGGGGGGGGGCATATGTCCCCGGGTGCCGACCTTAGGGGGCGCCAGAGTGGGTTGGAAAAAAATTGCGACGGGGGGGGGGGGGTAGGAAATCGAAAGTTTTTGGGCGGGGAGGGTGGATGCAAATCGTAAGTTTGAGGGGGGGGGGGGTCACATGGAAAGTTTGTCTCCGGGCGCCGGAAAGGGTCTCTACGCCTCTGTTTTATAGTCATTCACTGTGTCAGACGCATCCGCCGGCGCTCGGAAAGGTCGCGATTAGGCGCTACGGGCTAGACTGTGAGCAATATGCCTTTATGATTGCATTTAAGATGTGTTTATGTTATGAGTGTTGTGTTTGTTTTTCGTTTTTTTTTTGCGTTCGTTTGTGTTGTGTTTAGTTTTGTTCTGTTCCCAAGTTGGTACATTTAAAAAAGATTTACCGTGGCGGAGCACGGGATGCAGCTAGTATTATTAGAAGCTAGTTGAGATGGTCTAAGTTGTGTATAGTAGGGTAAGAGAGAATAGAGCTAGTTGAGATGGTCTAAGTTGTGTATAGTAGGGTAAGAGAGAATAGAGCTAGTTGAGATGGTCTAAGTTGTGTATAGTAGGGTAAGAGAGAATAGAGCTAGTTGATATGGTCTAAGTTGTGTATAGTACGGTAAGAGAGAATAGAGCTAGTTGAGATGGTCTAAGTTGTGTATAGTAGGGTAAGAGAGAATAGAGCTAGTTGAGATGGTCTAAGTTGTGTATAGTAGGGTAAGAGAGAAAAGAGCTAGGAGAGATGGTCTAAGTAATGTACAGTAAGGTAAGATAGAATAGAAGATTTATTGTGTGCAAATAAAGAAACAGTATAACATGTTTTGACATGGACTTGTGTTTGATCTTACACACTGTGCCAGGCTATACACAATTAAAAACAAATAGGTTACAGTGTGTGTATCACTTTACACATAACATTACGTCTTAATTATATGTTTATGGCAAATAACAAGTAATAACTTGGTCATTACAGTACATGCCAGTATCCCATCGATTGTATGAGAACTAAACACAGCATAGAAAACGTCCAACTATCTTCATTAACTCCTATTCAGACAATAACATTATATGTATTATGTTAAGATTGGGTGCTCTTAAATAAATATATATTATTTTGATTTGGTATTTTAAATGAGCATGTCACAATTAATTACCATATTTGTTTGTTTCTGAGCAAAGGACGGGAAACAACTCAAAGACACAAAAAACAACTAATAGATAAATAAACCAGTTAAAGTGAAAACAACATATAGGTCAACATTCAGTCGATGTATGATCAATTGGCATTACTTTATTATAACATTAAGAAACATACTTTGTTGACATTAAATTGTGAATAAATGCTTTTGATACATTAAAAAAAAAACAACTTGTACATATTTCATGTAGAGTTCAAAAACATATAAATAAAACAGGTTAAACTATGTTCATCTGGATCTGCCAATTGTTGGCTAATTATTTTTTAAGCAGCTGATCTGTATCTGATGTGCAGCTATCTATATATATATAATTCTCTTCTGGGAGCCGTTAGAAAACAAGATGCAAGCTCCACCCCACCCACACATTGTCTGGTGAGCTGTGGTCACGCTAAATGTTTACAAAGCTAAATGTTTACAAATCGTAGAACCGTAGAGCCGGGTTTCTATTAGGGGCAGATAATGTAGTTCTATTTTAAACTTACAGGAGGTAACTAAGAAATAACTAAGAGGAGGCTGCTTTCACGGGGGGGGGGGGGGGGGGGTAGGGTCGGGATTAGGGGGAAGGGGGGTTAGTGTTTTAAAGCAAATATTTTCAGTGGCAGCATTGGTACTGTCGAATTCACAAATTATGAATTACTGAAAAGTAGAAAATAAAACAACAAAATAGCGGCGTATGATACGCTGCGGGTCGGCTCGTCTGCTTTAAAATATGAGCGATAAGATTAACCTGAGACTGTTCAATTCTGACATAAGTGAATGAGAAAAACAATGTGTCTTCTAACTCAGCTGAAAAGAACAGAGAAAGGATTTAACTAAGTTGCTGCTAACCGAAAGATCGTTTTTTTTAAAAAATATATTAAGTCAAGCTACTTGTGTAGATAGAGGGGGGGGGGGGGAGTACATATCTATGGTCATCTGGTGACTGCCTGTTGTGTGATGCGAAAATTGACCCGTGCTTAAACACGACAATACGATTAAAAAGACGCAGCTGTTAGTTGACTACACAATGTATTTATAACAAAACTTATATTATACAAAACTCAAGATTTAACAAACTCAGAATATTCCCAACAAATGATACACCCACTAAATGTATACCCAATTAAAGATATAGAGAACTCACGATATATGGGCTTTTAAAATATGTATTAAACTTAATACACATAATTAAAATTGAGACTAAAATATTCCACATTTTAAGGTGTGAAAAAATGTGTGAAAAATAGAAAATATTAACCCATGTTTTACCAATTGTAGCTCACAGGTCACATATTGTAGTGTACAGGTCACCAATTGTAGCCCACATGGATCCAATAGTAACCAAGGTGTCACCCTATAAGTTATTGCACTATCGACTTGAAAGAAAAAAAATCGAAATATCATGTGATGGCAAACGCTCTAATTTCTATACAAGAGATGCGCAACCAAGAGTAAGATAGTGATCGGTGTAGTAAGTTAAACATATAGTTTAACGAACTTGTTAATGCATAAACACAAGTTTTTTCTTAATAATGTTGACATAATTGATTTACATACAAAATAGCAGTGTTGCATTCACGTGATATTGACAGAGACACTTTATTAACTGTGTATTTAAATAACGTAGGGTAATTTGAAAAAAAACAGATTGTTTAAGTACACATTATTGTGATATTTCCCACCTCGTGCACTTTAAATACAAAGACTAAATCTGTTTTGTTTTTACCCTAAATGATTTTTTAAAAACATTAATGGCATTATTTTAGTAGAAAGTAAGTTAAAATTGTATGTATTTTAACATATATTTTCAGTATGATTAAGTGAAGAAATTTTTGCTTTGCTTACTTTTATTTAGTCCTGCTAGATATTCTCAGCGATTAGACCAAAAAAATACGCACATGGCAAGTTTGCATTATGGTATCAAAAGTAATTACGTTAGCCTGAAAAACCAAATAGGATTTTATTTCCTGGGTCACAGCCTGCCGACAAGAGCTTTTCTAGCAACTATATCCTGGGTTAGTCTCTCCAAATGTCCATAGGTGTATCCAGGCTAGTCTCTCCAGCTGTCCCCAGGTTTATCCAGGCAAGTCTCTCCAACTGTCCCCAGGTTTATCCAGGCAAGTCTCTCCAACTGTCCCCAGGTGTATCCAGGCAAGTCTCTCCAACTGTCCCCAGGTTTATCCAGCCAAGTCTCTCCAACTGTCCCCAGGTTTATCCAGGCAAGTCTCTCCAACTGTCTCCAGGTGTATCCAATCTAGTGTTTCTAACTGTCCCCATGTGTATCCAGGCTAGTCTCTATCTATTGTGTTTACATAGATGTTCAGTTGACAGATTGTGTTAACATAGATGTTCAGTCCTTTCCCATTTTTTATCGCGTGTTTAAATGACATAATTAATGTCAAAATTTTGAACATTTACATATTATTGTTCCAACATAAATGTCATTATGTTCTCTCCTGAGCGATTTGCCATTGGTGAACCACGAGTCTGTATCAGTATACAGTTCAATAAATAGTGTAATACTCAATTCTTGGTAGAAGTTTCCGTAGTTATAGTTGAATCTTAAAGTCAAAATGTTCCCTTTAGCTGTATCATCACACAAAACTTGCTCCTTTTCAACGTCCGTAACTGTACAGTTGCTATTAGGAAAATTACTTGATCAACTTGCCGTTACGACTAGGTCGAAAAAAAATTGACCGCGACCATGCGTAAGGCTTCATTCCTCTGGATAAGATGACCATTTCAATTCGACTCGGTTCCTCTCGATGTGTTCCTGCTGACGTGACATTAACGATGTTCTTGATATACGTTCAAAGGTCCTTGTAGATGTGTTATCACTCGTTCTTAACATATTTGGAACCGCGGCTTCCCTTTGCAGATGAATTGAACGTTTTGCCGCTGGGTTCATTTCCGCTGGGCATCAGGGTGTGTAGCATTCACAAAGACAGCGTCGGATTCTGGGAAAACATGAACGAGCATGTCTCATTAGGCATATGCCTGTTAAGCGTTTGTGTGTTCGTCGGACAAATAACCTTCCTCTTTGAAAAGAAACCCCCCACATTTTGATATGCTGGTTATTTGTCCACGACACATTACATATCAACAATAATGGAACCTACATTATAATCATCTACAACTACATTACTATAACCATTTGTAACACAACTAACCTTTAAATGTATGAGATAAGATACAATAAAAAAAAGACATGTGTGTTATGTTGTGTCACATATCTGTAATTGCAGGAGCAGCTCTCTGCCTGTGACTGAGGACTGTACATAACCATAATTTCTCAACCTCTTATGGCACTGTAATACTTTCTTCACTGTATGGCCATAATGGAGCAGCTCTCATTAAACTATATGATGGCATAAACTTCTTTCTTTACCACCAGACTTGACCAATCGTTTCACGCCGATATTTCACGGCGGCTTAAATTCACAACATTATATTTGTCTGTTCTATAATTTGACTTTCATCTCACTTCATCCTTGCGTAGTCATTGTTCAAAACCGTTCGTCAGGGAGTGGTCAGGGTGGAATTTCTACCTATTAAGGGATCAATGAACCGCAGAATGATTGTTTGGGTTTAGATAGTCAACTTGCGGTCTTTTTTTTTTCTTCAATTAACAAAAATTAATCCAACATGTAATTTGTGTAAGTACATTAGTTTGTTTTAAAACTCTAGTTTATTTTATTTCTGCTATCACACGTCGTAACCCCTGGTCGGTCAAAAGAATATAAAGCATGAAAGCTTTGAATAAGTAATGGTGTCTCGTGCTATGTTTATTTTTGTGTTTTTTTTTTTTTTTGCATTTATATTATTAATTTTAAATTCATTTCCTTTTTATACAAAGTCATTCTTTAGTAAGTACTTTATTAAAAAAAAGGGAAGTAATTACTTTTTAATTTTTTAATGCAAAGGTATTAAAAGAAGCTTATGAGCACACATATTTGACTATTTAAAAAAGGGAAAAGTCATGGAAGTGGTTTGAACGTTTACTTATCTTTGATAAGTTTCATTGTAGGAGAAAGAGGACTCGGCTTTCACAGTGGTTTAAAAACGAAAGGAAAAATATACAAGAGCGTGGAGTGGTGTCTATAGAATAAAGATAATCCACCGCAGCTGTGGTAATCTTTTTACAAAACACCCATAAAGTTAAAAATGCAAGAAATTTTTTTTAACTATAAAAAAATTATTATGGTCGGCTGTCGGCCCCTAAATGACGTGGGCCCCACCGCATTGCGGGGTCTGGTGGCAGTGTAGCTCCTCCCCTGGTGTCAAATTAACAAAACTAGCGGCAGTTTCTTCAAAAATCTTTTTTTTAAATTGATTTTGTCGGGTTTTTTTTTGCCATTGTTGCCTGTGATACACCAAAGTTGACATTTTTTTTTACTAATTATGTTGTATTTACTAAATATTTGTCGAATCTTGTTTCATCTCGAATTAATTAATTATTTGATTTAAAGTACACGATTTGTTGGATTTTTCTCAACCTATTGGAGTCTAAAAATAGCAAGACTTACCAGTTATGTGTTATTCTATTGTAGTAACTTGACCTACTTGACATACAGCTCGCATATACTTATTTATTTTATATATACTAGAATAAACTAAATATCATAATACGAAAACTGAACAATTAATTCGAGTTTAAGTAATATAATGAGTCCGTTTGGGAATTTTTTGTTTAATTAAAATACATGTACAGTTGAAAGATTGTGTTCAAGTAGATCAGGGGTCTCCAAACTACGGCCCGCGGGCCGGATGCGGCCCGCGTGGTCTTCTCGTCCGGCCCGCGGATATCTTTTTGTCCACGGAAAAAAATGTTTGTTGGAGGTGGCTGAGGAACTTTGCCCAGAAAATATAAAACAATTAGAAAATGTAGATATGGGTGCAAATGCCATTGCCCTCCATGTTGCAGACATTGGTGAAAACATTGTGACTCAAATAGCGAAAAATGCAGGCAAGTTTCGCCATTTTTTAATTGCAATTGATGAGTCGCTGGACAGCCGTTCTACCTCTCAACTGCTTGTGTTCATTAGAGGTGTGGATGAAGACATGAACATAACATAAGAGCTGGCTTCCCTACAGAAAAACATTCTGCAACCAATATTCCTACACTATTATTTACCTGCAAGCTTTGCTGTGTATTGAATCCTGTGGTGAAGATGTTGAATTTAATAAGGTCAGATGGGCTCAACTATAGATAGTTCAGAGACATGTTGAAAGATACAAACACAGAATCGCAAGATTTACCCTATTACACAAAATGGCTAAGTTGTGAGAAAGTTCAGAGCAGAGTATTTAAGTAAAAAAAGGAAATAGGTGACTTCCTGGAAAGTAAAGGCAAGCCACAGCCATTAATGTTTGATGATGATTGGGTATGAAAATTGGCCTCTGCTACAGACATAGCTAGCTAGTCATTTTAATTTTCTGAACCTAAAACTACAAGAGAGGGAAATCTAGCTTCTGATCTTTACACACATCTTAGGGCTTTCAGATCCAAAGTTGTCATGTTTTTAACAAATACAGACCAACTTGATGCACTTTTAGCAGTGCAAGGTCTTAATGGCTGAGGCAACAGCTAAGTCCCACGGGTCATTTGTATGCGAAATCATCAAAGCTGCAGTTTCAGTAGCACTTGGATTCGAAGGCAAAAGAAGTGAGACTGTTTCAAAGCCCATTTTAAGCAGATGTGGCCAGTTGCCCATATTAACTGCAGCTGGAGGTCGTTGAATTGCAAGCAAGTTTGCCCTAGGAAGACTTTCCTAATATTAAAACTTTTGCATCAAAGTACCTTTCAAATTTTGGAACAACATACCTGTGTGAACAAAAATTTTCAAGAATGAAATACGTGAAGAAAAATTTGAGAACAAACTTTGAGCTCGACAGTGTTTCTTTCTGACTTTTTTTCTCAAGGGGGGGGGGGGGGTGACGACGACGACACTTGAAATGTGTATATATTTCTAGATACATTTCATTTCATCGGGGTGGGGTTGGTAGACGTTCTTCGGGGGTGGGGGTGCATCTCAAAAAGATGCTTCGAAGAAACTCTGGCCCCCGAAGTGATATTTTCTAGTTAATGCGGCCCTCGGGCTGAAAAGTTTGGAGACCCCTGAAGTAGATAATCAGTTGACGGATTGTGTTCATATAGATCAGGGGTCTCCAAACTTTTCAGACCGAGGGCCACATTAACTATCAAATTTCAGTTTGGGGGCCAGTTTCTTCCAGGCATGTCTTTGATTTCTCTGGGCAAAGTTCCTCAGCCATCACCAAGAAACGATTTTTCTTTAGACAAAAAGATCTCCGCGGGCCGGATGAGAGGACTTCGCGGGCCGCATCCGGCCCGCGGGCCGTAGTTTGGAGACCCCTGATATAGATGTTAAGTTGACGGGCTGTGTCCACACATATGTTCAGTCCGTTTTTTTTTTCATCGCCTGTTTATATGACATTATTTTGTTAACATACGATATTAAAGATATTAAAGCTGCTTACGTATACATCAGACATAACCGCAGGTGTTGAGTAGTTAAATTTAAACAGATGGATTCTAATACAGATCTACACTTGTTTTTGTTTAATAGTATTATTATTCTTTTTTTATCTTTTTTTATTGTTTTTAGATTAAAATATTTACTAAGGTAAAAAAGGAGTAGAAATCACCGTATATTCACTTCACTCTTTTGCATTTCTTTGAAAAGTGTAAGCAAACTAAATAAAGTTTTCAACAATTGTCAAAAACAAATAAAATTTAAAAACAAATAAATTTTTAACCTAAACATTTCATATTTTCTTATAGAATGTTATTTTATTATTTTGTATTGACTATGCATGTTCAACTTAATTGTTTATGGTATGGTTATTTTTTTTTTAATCATGTATAGGCTAGGGTATGTAAATTATTTCCCTTGTAAAAATAAAATAATAAGAATGGGACGTAATTAATAAACTGTTTGCCTTTCTATATTGTTAAAAAATAATCCGTTTTAAAAAAAAAAAAGTAAATTTTTAGCTAAAATGTATAAAGCCCTATAATACTTGTAACAGTAAATAAAATATAATATGTTCATTTTAGATAATGTTAAACTCGAGTTGTGAGCGGGTTATACATGTTCAGAACGTGTAAACTGAACCTACGGCTATGCATCGGTACCAAGCCGACTTGTTATTAATAGATTTAGTTTTATTTAAACCCCGAATGTATACCAGTCTCAGCTCTAATGATACCTTTAAAAAAATGACAAAACTAAGTAGCAAGTGTAACAAGGTGATCTGTTTAGATAAGATAACAAGCACAACCACTAAAACCACAGACAGGTTTCCATAAAGAAGTAGCTGTTGTTTATGTTACTGTAAACAGTACTCCCAGTTCCATGTTTAAATGAAGCACACAATGGTATGGGCCTTGAGACAACTTCACAAGCTCCCTAAAAGTCTATAGAAGTTTCACTCACACAATGAGAACATATATTTTCATTCCTTTTAAAAATCTTATTTATCCTAACTTTTTATAGTAGAGGCGTAGAGGGCAGGATAGGGCGGGGGTGCGGGGGGCGGTGACTCTACGGCAAAAGCTGTTGGGAGGAGCCTCTATGATTACGGTCCAAGTTGCTTAATGAATTCATGGACCCCACACTTTTCAGATACAGCCAAGTCACCAACAATCTCAATTGAAATATCAGATGAAGATGGACCATCATCAAGACCAACGGCCATCACATTATTTATGGCCACATAATCCACAGTCTAATCAGCCCGCACCAGATCCTGCGACCCACACCTTCATTGTAGCAGATCTAAACAACACTAAAACACAACATGGACCCAACACACTTGAGCTATCCATGTACAAGAAAGATACTGTATGTGGCACTGCGATGACGAAATAGTGTAATGTTGGTCATAGATAAGCGATAGATAGCGTAGGTCAACTAGACATTGGTCAAGCAGAACCAATATAATGCATTGAGAAACTGACCATTTACGTGAGATGATCAGCTGACCACTGAAGCATCAGTTGCGAGTTGGATGTAGATATCGTTGGAAGATTATTAGAGTTTTCAGAGAAAAAATAATGTGACAATTTATGTAAGATGATCGGCTGACAACTGAAGCGAGTTTGGGGATTATTGAAAACGTCCAACTATCTTCATTAACTTATCTTCAGGCAATAATGTTATATATATATTTTATTTTAATATTTTGGTTGCTCTAAAACAGGGGTTCCAAACCCCGTGCCCGCGGGCGCCATGGTGCCCGCCGAACGATTCGTATGCGCCCGCCTCTCACTATTCGACAGAGACAGATTTTTTTTTCATTAACATTATTGAAAGGTTGAAAGGGATGGAAATCGAAAGTTTGAGGGGGGGGAGGGGTGCAAATCGAAAATTTGAGGGGGGGGGGGGTGCAAATCGATAGTTTTCGGGGGGGGGGTGCAAATCGAAAGTTTTGTACTTGGGTGACGGGAAGGGTCGCTACGCCTCTAGATGGAGTTTGTCGATTTAAAATAGGTGGTGCCCGCCACCCTACGGATATTTTAGAATGTGCTCTAGAGTAAAAAAAAGGTTGGGAACCCCTGCTCTAAAATAAATATATATTATTTTGATTTGGTGCTTAAAACGAGCAGTTCACAATTACTTCCCATATTTTTTTTCCAAACAAACTACGGGAGACAACCCAAAGACACAACATCCGACTAATAGATAAATAAACCAAGTTGGTTAAAAAATAATACATTCATTCTATGATTGATCCATTGACATTAATTTGTTTATTATAAGCTATCTAAACATAATTTGCTTACATTGAACGGTGAATAAACGCTTATGATAAATTTAAAAAGCTAACAACTGATACTTATTTCAAGTAGATTTCAAAGGTATGTAATTTAACAATTTAAACAATACAATAATCTTGGAATAAGCTTTCGCTAAATAATTGTTAAAAACTAGCTGATCTGTATCTGATGTGCAAAAATCTGCCTCAAAATATTATGAGCGAAAAGATTAATCTGAGGCTGTAAAATTCTGACATAAGTGAATGAGAAATAGAATATCTCTTCTAACTCAGTTGAAAAGAACAGAGATAAGATTTAATTAGGTTGATGGTAACCTAGAGATCGTTTATTTTACCATAAGTTAAGCTACTTGTATGGATGGGTGGAGGGGGGAATAAGTTTGTTGTTGCACAGTGTAACAAACTTATTGCTACATAAATACAACGTATACATAAAAACGTTGTCTTTGTTGATTTTCATATAAAATACCAGCGTTGCTGTCAAGTGATATTGACAGAAACATTCGAATAACTTTGTATTTAAATAAAGTAAGGTAATTTGAAAAATAAACTACACAAAGCCATGATCGTATAAGTACACATTATTGTAATACATTATCCACCTCATGCACTTTAAATACTAGCAATGTAGCTAAAACAAATGCATTGTCTGGTGTTTAAACAAAGTGTATGTATTCAGTCTCGAAAAACAATATTTAGTTGGTTTAGTATTTACCAGAAAAGCTGGACAATTTAAGATGTCAAAACTTAATTTAACAAATGCCACGATCTGTCAGCCCTTACTATTTTATATTATTTCGTTATTATTTAAATATTATTTTGTAAATCCATGCTAATATTTCAAACTTCCCGTTCTGGGAAACGCTTCCTAAATCACTGTTTAGTGAAAATACAACGTAGACATTTCCCAAATAAGATAATTATAACGAGTTTCATTTCAAATACAAATAAATAACTGAGAACTCAATCCGATGTATTATGTTTTATTTTCTTCTTCTTCTTCGTTCTTAATTTTTAGTGTTGCGAAGGATTGAGCCTTATCTGCCTTTATATCTGAGACGTTTTTTCGAATGTATCAACCATGAGCTTTGTCTGTTATGCTTCCATCACAATTAAGGATACGTGTCAACTAGTTATGCGCCATTGTGGCCATTGACTCCGATTTCAGCCTGCTTTTCTTTTTGGATTTGCTTCCATAGCCTTTCAGCCTGCTTTTCTATTTGGATTTGCTTCCATAGCCTTTGTCCAACCACGCCGTCCCCTAAGTTTTATTAAATGTCTACAATTCGATAATAATCTGGGTCCTTTTTTTTCTTCCTCGGGGTAGATAATAGTGTTAATGACCCAACACACCTCATTGTAGAGACATTATAGTGTAGTTTAAGTCAGGGTTATCATGTACGTCTTTATTTAAAGACGTTAAAAGATTAAAAGTGTTAAAACTTTGATAATAGTGTTGAAACGTAATAAATACAGCAAACGGACGTATTGTTAAAGTTATAGCAGGCAGAAAATTAGCTTTAGAACGAGTTAAACTTTTGAATGGGCCACAAAGGCGATGACGGAAGCCGCCATCTTATTGTACTAAAAAGTAAACATTTCATGTAACGTCACAATTCAGTCAAAGTTAAGCCATTGTTCAAAAACTTTAAAATTAATGTGGTTAATCTACCTATGAATAAATCAATACATTAATTAACGTCTTTAAATAAATTTGCGATTAACAGTCTGTCTGAAAACAAAATTGTTCTCTACCAACATACTATTTTACAGTTTTGCATATAGCGTAGATACTCTACAGTAGTCTATCAGACAAAAAAAAAATATTCAAACATGTAAACAAACTTGACTTTTAGTAGTATATAGATAGATCTAGGTCACGAGACGTAAATTCTAGATCTAGAATCTATTTCAGGCCTTAATTATTTATATAAATCTTTGTTTAGCTTCAAAGAACATCTAATTCGAGAATACATGGGATTTATCTATCTAGGTTCTAGATCTAGATATAGTAGGATTGCTCGCTAACTTGGAGGCGTGGTCGCTTGCTAACAACAATGGCGTCAGGACCAGGTGCAAGACTTCCGACCATTTTTATGCCATGTTTACCACGACCAAATGGCGGGTTTTCACGTTATATAAACATGCTATAGGTGGCCAGGGCTAGATATGCCAGAAAAGCATTTTAAAATTTGCTTTGGAGAATGAAAGCTACATTTTGAAGTCGGTGTCATTAAAATTAATAGAACTTTTAAAAGGTCACCTGTGACGTCAGTATATGAAGGGATAGTGTGGTCAGACCCATGCTCAGCCGAAATCGGTGTTTTTTAAAAAAAAAAACAAAAAAAAAACGTCTTTTTGAATGTGGGGGTCTGGTTATTTTGTGATGATAAGTCACCGATGTGATGTCATTTATAGATGACCCCCGAAACCCACAGTCATCCAAGGTATGACGGGTAAGTCTAGTATTTAATTAATGTTTCAACTTTGCATATAAAACAATAATTTTTGTGTTAGAATCTTTATAGGACAGTTATCTATTTTAATTGATTTTGAATAGCAGCCAAAAAAAGACATTATCAGGTAAAAAAAAAATAATTCAACTGTCGTTTTCAATTTCTTAACAATTAAGAAAGTGTTATTTTAACAATGTTTTTTCGACCCTCGCATTTTACTTTTGTATTCATAGAAAACGATAGTGAATCATATCAAGTTCACATAATTACTTAACGCTTAAGGAATTTCGTTTCCATTCCAATATTAAAATAATGTTCTTTAACTCAAACGGTTTATAAATATTTTACTCAATGTTTTTTACTGAATGATTTTTAAAATTGTTTGCATATTTTGCAGTTATTAATATTGGTATTTTTTTAAATTTCAGTATTGGAACCATAATTTTAATCACACCAAATTGTAAACTATTCATTTGACATGTGTTAATCATAAAGACAAAACCTCGAAAAATGTATTAACTTTTTATTTGCTAAGTGTAGACGTGACATAAGAAAATATTCGTATTTATAAAAAAAAGGGATTCATTGAAATAGCCATTTGGTAACTTCTTCAGAAAAATCAAAAATATATTACAGCCTTAAAAATGACCTCACAGTTGCATCTTTACAATATACAATATAATAATAACTAAGTATGTTTAAAATATCACCACACTGACATTAATTTATTCATCTATATATTGTAAACTTTTCATCACTTGATTATTATATAAAATTAACCCAATACTTTGCACTGGAGTTAAAAAATTATTCTAAGAACAACATCAACATAATATCATCGTATTCATGGCATAATTGTAAGCAAAATATTTTCCATACATAGTTGTAGAAAGTACCACATGGGTCGGAGACAATATAGAAACCGTTTTAAAAAAATCAAACTGAAAGAGCAACTAAAATGTAACTTTCGTGGGATTCTAAATGTAAAATTAAAACGTTTATGCACATTTACTCTTGAAGAGTCAAACTAAGTCCAAAATTAAAGTTCATTAAAATTATATTACCGTGTTGAAGGCTAATTAGATGTCACTGCCAAAAAAATCTGGAACATTTTAACAGCTTTAACTATAGAACAATATTTTTTTTTAATCCAACTCTGTAATGACTCAGGTATTTGTCCACGATTAGATATGGTGTCTGGTCACCTCTAACTGTGGTGTTTGGACACCTTTAACTGTGGTGTTTGGACACCTTTAACTGTGGTGTTTGGAAACCTTTAACTGTGGTGTTTGGACACCTTTAACTGTGGTGTTTGGAAACCTTTAACTGTGGTGTTTGTACACCTTTAACTGTGGTGTCTTGTAACTTTTAACTGTGGTGTCTTGTAACTTTTAACTGTGGTGTCTTGTAACTTTTAACTGTGGTGTTTGGACACCTTTAACTGTGGTGTTTGGACACCTTTAACTGTGGTGTGTGGTCACCTTTAACTGTGGTGTCTTGTCATCTTTAACTGTGGTGTCTTGTAACTTTTAACTGTGGTGTCTCCTGACGTGTGAGACGAGAGAAATCTTCTGGGCATATTGTGTGCCACACTGGGTACAGGTGTAAGGCTTTAAACCTGGAACAGAGACAAGAGAAAATAATAAATAAACCATATATTAAATTTATATTTTGTTTATCTACGTTGTGTTTAAAAAAATCAATAACTTCTTATAGATCTGAATAACTATTTTCTACAAGCCTTATTTATAATATTTTATAATATAAGATCACTAAAATTGTTTTGATATATTTGTAAGAAACCCATTCCTACCTGTATGTAAGGCTGTGTGTCTGTCCATGTCTGTTGTGTCGAACATCTGGGCTCTACAGAAGCAACACACCCATTTCTTATGGGGGAAGTGGACCTTGCAGTGACGTCTCATTTTACCGCGTTCGTTGGTCACGTGACCACACAAGGCTCCGTCATCAACAGCTCTTGGTACACAGCAGTGCATTAAACCTTCACCTGAAAGTAAACGGTTATTAAAATAAATCTACTAAGGCAATATCATTTATTTCCGATTTTACAATATAATTTTATTCTGTTAATACATTTGTTCTTAATAATTTTTAAATTGTCGACACCAACCTACCATCAGTTTGATACATGGAGTCTAAAAGATGAATAAACTTTTCCTCTCCAAGTGCTGCCAGCTGTGGGTTCTGGAAACTAAAACCGTTGGAGGAAAACTTCAAAGTCTGGATGTCTACACCGTCTTGGTGAAGCTGTAGAGAGACAAGTAGATGTTATATTTTATGTTTTAAAATGTTAAACTTGGCGATTTAAATCATTTAAAAAGTTAGGTTTTCAATAAATAACTGTATAGAGAAATTAAATTTGGCGATTTAAATTCTTCAAAATGTTAGGTTTTTAATAAATGAATGTATAGAGAAAATAAACCTACACTGAGTAAATGGGTCATGTAAGGGAAATAACAAAGAATTTGAAGATTGTCCTTCAGTTGTTCAGGTATTTTGGGTAAATTACTGTTGGCAAAAAAATCACTTAGTGCAGGTTTGAGTTCCTGCTTTGAATCCTGATCTTCTGGTAATTTTGTAATCTGGTGAAAATAAACAACACAAAAATATTTTAAATTATTTAGAATATTAAAAATAAATAAAGAGGATGTCGTTGCAGTTATGAAAAAGAGAAAAACACACACAAAAAATTAAGCAATAAGTAAGAGAAAAGATTCAACTTACAATGTAATTTCCTTTTTCATCACAAAATCTCTCCTTGTTTGTTGAATCAAATTTTATGTTTAGTTTATGAAGTTCATGGTCACCATAGGGCATCACTTTCTCTCTTTTTGCTGAGTTATCTTTCTTGGCTTTTTTTGTAGTTGAGCATTTGTTTCCAGAACCTTCTCCTTTTCTTTTTCTTGCTTGAATAATTATGGCCATATTGTCTGTATGGTACTGAGTTTCCTTTTGATCAACATGACCATCAATAATCGTGTTGTCAACATATTCATCAGCTTTATTCTTGTCATCATGGCTTTCATGTGTCTTATTGGTATCAACATGCTCAACTGTCATCATGTCAGGAATAGGTCTTGTATTTTTCTCGTAGGTAACAACAGGAGCATCATATACAGGGGTCAGCCGGATAGCATTGTGTTCATTTATCTTCTGGTCAGGTGTATCCTCAAATATCTTCTGCTCAGCTGTATCCTTAATAATATTATGTTCACGTATATCATCCGTTATCTTCTGATCAGGTGTATCCTCAATTATCTTCTGCTCAGCTACATCCTCAGATATATTATCAATTATCTTTGAGTCAGGTAAATCATCCATTGCCGTCTGGTTCTCGTTGTCGCAGGTCACCACGTCTATTATAAAATCATCTTCATCTTCCTCAGATTTCGTAACTTGAGGCCTGCCATCGTATAAAATTGTTGCTTCTTCGTCTGCAACAATTTCTTTCTTGAGCAGCTGGTGATACGATGTGTTGATATGAATGTCAAACTGCTGATGTTCATTGTTTGATGGGTCAGGTATTTGATGTTGGACTTCATTAATGTTAGAATAATTAATTTCTTGCTTGACTAAACCAGTGGATGTGAGATCTAATGGCTCATCAACCTGTATAGACCTGGTATATTGTGGCATGTGATTGGATGGAGTAGAACTTGGTATGTGATTGGATGGAGTAGAACTTGTTATGGGATATAATGGATGAGCATTGCAAGCAACAGACTGTAGTAAATGGAGATTCCTTAAGTCAGGTATAAAAGCTGCAGAGGGTGACATGACATTAGAATATAAGTTGGTTGGTGGCTGGTAGATTGGTCTGGTGGTGGCTGGCAAAATGGTGGGAGAATATCTGATCTGTAATGTAATGGGAAATGTTGAAAAGTGGATGCAGGAACTGGTAATAGGTTGTAGAGAGGAAATCTTGGTAATGTGTTATGACCAGGTATCTGATTGAAGTGAATATATCTGGATACAGTTTCATTATTGGCTAGTTGATTAAAGTGTGAGGATCTTGGTACAGCAGTTGAAGCTGTAGACGAGAATCTTTGTGGTCCCAGGTAATGTTTGTTGTAGGAACTAGATTCAGGTGAGTTGTGTTCACATCCTGACATGGATGAATGAACACCGCTGCTAGATGATGGTGAACTCTCGCCACTTCTCGTCAAAGATGTGGTTTCACAGCTTCCAGAGTCTGGTGATGAGCTAGAGGTTACCTGTGTTGGCGAGGATTGGCTATTACTATCTAAAGAGTTCTTGCAACTTCCAGCAATTGGTGAGATGTCGCAGCTTTCTGGGAGGGGGGAGGCGTCATCAGAACCAACAGGGCTGAGATTTGTATCCGTGTGTTGAAAATCCCATGGACGCCATACGAGAGTTTGTGCCATCGTTGAAGGAAAGTTTGTTAATTCAGATTTCACTTCAAGGTTCAACAACGCTATTACAGATTATGTTTTGTTCTGGTATTCTAGAAATAAAAGAAGTACATTCCTTTATAAAAAACAGACTAATAAATTTAATGTATAAAGCAATCTTTATATGATGATCGAGATGTATTTAAACAAAGCGCCTAACGCCTGTTAAAATATATTTAAGCGTGCAGCTGTCTTATTTTTTTAATTTTTATCTTTTTCTAATGTTAAAAATATTTTATAAATTTAAGTATGTTGTATAAAATGTTGCTGCAGCGAAATGTGTTAACATTTGTACGATTTTTTTTGTTACTGTGTACATCCTAATATATAAATCCCCACGTTCGCACATCTCTCTCTCTCTCTCTCTCTCTCTCTCTCTCTGTCTGTCCGCAAAATATTTTCGCCGGAAATCACGTCAGAATAGGCAGCGATATATGAAGAACTTTTTACGGATTTTTGTTGAAAATAATATGTTAGATGTTTTAAATGTATAACCACAATTTTAGTTAAAGAAGAAAAATAAAAATTAAAGGCGTATTCGAATGTAGAGAAACAGTATTATTTATGCAACCGGAAAAGCATTAATATATGTGAAAAAGAACGCATAAAACTATGACGTCACTATTGCTTATACATTAACTAATGACGTCATCTGCCGTGTTTAGAATGAAAAGAAATGAACTATTTCATTCAAATTTGATTTAGATCTACGTACACTATGAAATGTATACAATACAATTTTTCCGGCCTAAACTCATAAAATTATGTATTTGGATTCTAGATCTAGAGATTCTAGATCTAGACTAAATCTAAATCTAAATCTACGCAATAACTAGATCTAGACGTAGACGCTAAGATCTAGATTTAGACTCTAACTTCTCTAAAATCAATTCCAAAAATAAATTTCTATATTAGGACTAAACTATTTCAAGACTTATTTATTTTATACAAAATCTTTCTTTGGAACTGGCTAATTTGGGATAAAAAATTAATTTGAAAGAATAGGCATATTCGCGTAAGTTAAGATTTTAAAATACGTGTTTCATTCTCCGTATTTTATAAGGTGCCTAAATAGCGGAGATGTTAGTGTACATTAAACCACGCAGGTGGTGCGGGTTCGAGACACAGCAAGTCAACTTGGTTAAAGTATTCTTTTTTATTATGCTCGGGCTAAACTTAAAAAAAAAATTCTTTTAGGAATCTTGATCTAGATCTAGATTGTCGGGTGTCCGATAGGGCACTTCCCGGCGCCGCAGGCGCTTCAAATTTGGCATGATCTTGCCTTGGTGCGACAGAACACGGGGGCCGGTTGGCCGAAAAGTCTACGATGTGGGGGTCAAAACTGACCTCGACTGACCGGTACCTTATATGAGCTATAAATCGAAAAAAAAATGTCCACGGAGGAACCTCTTCATAACTCTTGAGGTCGTAGACCGACCTTCGGGCGAATTAATTAAGCATTCAAATTCTCAATGTTTTCGAAAGCCTAGGCGAAGCTGGGCAGCATGCCTAGTTGTATTATAAAATGAGTGAAACATTTATTGTAAGTGTGAAAGGTTCTAGTGTTAGTAAGGTCTAAGAAGTGCTGTTAAAGTTTATATTCTTGTTGTAATGGATTCATCTGTCTTGCGCAGTATTGTCATAATATAGATCGCCTTTATTTAATACCTCTTGTATGTTTTACTGATTTTAAATACTATCTGCATGTGTATATAATTTAATCAAAATGGAAATGTGAGTGTCGCAATTGTGTTAGATGATGAGGTAAAGCATACTCAATTAGCACTAATTTAAAATAATTCATGAGGCTAAAATATGTTTCGACATTTGGAGCTATAGAGCAATGTTTTATAGACTAGCTTCATAATTAGTCAATAATTAATATAATGACAACCATGTGTGGCATTTTCTGCACTAGCAGAAACTAAACTAAAATTACAACTTACCAGAAAATGGGGGAAAATTCTTCAGAACTGACCAACGGTCACTGTAGGTTTAAAGTTAACTGTGAAGGTAATCCAAGTTAATTTCAGAAATAAATTGAACAGTTGGAGACGTTACACGTCTAATATATCACTATCAGATCTATAAGCATTACCTCATTTGCATATTTGGCATCAAGCTCCTCCCACCAACCCACGGAGGTAAGGTCACGTGGTTGGTTTGTTCAGTCATCCGTGTCGCGAGGTGACACGCTTAGCTCATCATTACCACCTGACAGCGGTCAATCAGAGACGCCCACGCCTCATGTCTAGCACCTTTCTTCAAAGCAAAGCCGGCAAGTTCTACACAATAGGAAGGTAACTAACCGCTAGATCAAAGAAGATGTCAGAACTCGAAAGAAAACATTCATTGACCAATACATATTTGGTTGTTTTAATGCACGAAATACGTCGTGAAATGACGTAAATCGCGATTTTTTTAAGAAAAAAAGACGGTAAAGTCAACTTTTAGCTTAATATTTTTAATCCGAACTCCTAACCAAGGTCTTAACACGGCTCCAACCCTTGTTATCCCTTTTTGATTAAACTGATTTAATCAACAAACAAAATATCAGATGATCTTGTTAATTAATATGTAAATTTTAGTTAACAAAACTACATTATTTAATGTGACCCGTTTTATAAAATGTCAATAAAGACAACGCGATTATTGTCATTTTTTAACGGCACTAACCTTCGTACTCACTCAAACACAAACTTTATCCCAAGCCACCTCACTCACAAATATAATCCTATGCCACTAATGTACTCACACACACAAATGTCCCCATGCTCCTCACAAACTTACACACAAATATAACCCTATCCTCCCACACAAACATAACCCTATCCTCCCACACAAACATAACCCTATCTTCCCACACAGACTTACAAAAACATAACACTATCATCCCACACAGACTCACACACAAACGTAACTCTACAATCGCACACAGACACACACAAGCATAACCCTATCCTCCCACACAGAATCACACAAACATAACCCTATCCTAACACACAGACTCACACACAAACATAACCCTATCCTCCCACACAAACATAACCCTATCCTCCCACACAGACTCACACAAACATGACCCTATCCTCCCACACAGACTCACACACAAACATAACCCTATCCTCCCACACAGAATCACACAAACATAACCCTAGCTCCCCTCAAACGTCAAGTAACAAATATTTTAACTTTAAAGCAACGAATTTTGAAATTATTTTAATTTTAGCTCAATATATTACGTTATATTTGGCTGTTTGTTTTTTGTTGTTTTTTGTGGGAGTGGGGTAGGGTTGGGATGGCAGAATTAGTGTTTTGTTAGGTTATTTTAGTAGACGTTCCGTACGACATGTGATTCTATGGGGTGGAAGGTGGTGTGCAAATATCAGACGGATGCCATGACTTACAATACACTGACCTTACACCACATCCACCTGGCTTGATTGATTTAAAACGGTCAGTCCAACATGTGCTGACGTCAGATTGATGACGTAACCATTGACCCGTGAAGACGATGACACCACGAATACAAAAGATAACACCTGGGTGTAGGGACGCTAACATTGACACAGATACAAATAAACATGGCGGATATTTACAATACATTCAACACTAGTGATTAAACAAAAAAATATATACATAAACCGATGATTATATTTTAGTTCTGGAAATATCTTGCGGAGATTTAATTATTATTTTTTGTTATGTGAATAAAATGTACCTCTATTTACCTGTTCCTTAAAAATTGTAAAACGTTTTCATATTATGAAGCTATGTATGTCAGGCTTTATAAAAACACATCTAAACATATCAACACAAGCAAGTAAAAATGTGTCTTGGTTGTATTGCTATGTTCGGATGTGTTTTTATAAAATGTGTTCTTTTAAAAAAAAAAACTAAAACCCCAAAAAATTAGAACGATATTTAAGTTTTAATAACTCTGCAATACAAAGTGATCCTAAATATGACAATATTGCTGCTTTACTGGTATAAAGCGGGACCACTGCTTTGTTGACAAAATTCGCTAACTAGCCATTAAAAGTGTTGGAAAGTATTGAGTAAGATCCATGCTTCTTTACTTGTAACTGGCTTTTCTAACCTTTGTATGTTACTGTAAAATTACAAATAGCTACAACGGCACTTCTTTACAAATGTTTCCAAAAAGCAATTATCTGTTAAGCAGTGAAATAACAATCGTTAAAGAGACAGTGATTTATAACAGTACAGTGTATAATAACTGGTAGTCTAAAAATGATTTGTTTTTCCTCTTCTTTATTCTTAACTCTAATATGGGATGAGATTACATCCAACATAAATAAATAAAGTTTTCTCTCTTAGATGGTTCGCTATACCCAGCGATTTAACCCAGGGGTTCGAGCTCGAGACTTTTTAGTTTAGCAAACATGAGCTGTTATCGCCCGACCACGCAAAACCCTAGAATTGGTTTAAATGTCATGACTTCTATGTTTCTTCCAGACTATTTTCTCCGGGACGGGGGGGGACTTGAAACTTTTCGGGGGTGGGGCAGACTAATAAAATTTCTGGGGGGGGGGGGGGGCGTGGCCACCGGTAAAAATATACATTTTCTATATAAAATGTATTTCGTTTCAGGGGGGGGGTAGACATTTTTCGGGGGAGGGGGTTTTAGTTAGGGTTATCACGTAAGGTTAACAGTATCAGTGTCATCACGTGGTCATCACGTGGTCATCACGTGGTCACACTGGTCATTGGCAGATTAAAACACCAGCAACACTGACACGGACATAGGAGATAAGCAAACAGTTAATGCAGGAGTTAACGACGTCTAATCTGGTTACGTTAGAATCGGATTAATAAACATTGAACAGCTAGGGTAAAGAATTAACAACTGGCATACTATACACACTAAAGTGTGATACCTTAACGAAGTTACGTTTCCCTATGTTGCAAGGGCTCCTTACTAAAACACACTTTTCCCATACAGAATCAGACATATCTTTGCCGGAATCTCGAGTTCGAATCTTGGTTCAAGTAAGTAGAACGTCCTTGAGTCCACATAATTCTGATAGGTACCTAACTCACGATAGGGAAATTAAAGGCGGCTTGGCAGAGTGCTGAACACACTATCTCTTCATAATATGCCGGGGTCACAGAAATAGGTGAACTCCAGTTGCCCCATTGATCATCAGGTTTGAAAGGGACTTTTGCTTACTTTTACTTACTTGCAGGACTTTAGATTGATTATAATAGTTGGCTAAGTCATATCGGCTTTGTTTGGGTATACTAGGTATCATTGAGTAGGCTACCTATCAAGTATTATGGAGGACAATTTGCAACGTATTCTTATGATCCAGAGGCGTAGCGACCCTTCCCGGCGCCCGGGGACAAACTTTCAATTTGGCGCCCCATCGGGAGCAAATTTTCAATTTTGCACCCCCTCTCCTCAAACTTTCGATTTGCACCTCCCTATCAAACTATTTATAATGCAAAAATGCAGCTAAAATAAAATTTTACTTTGGTTTTACAACCCATTTTGGCGCCCCCTAAGGTCGGCGCCCGTGGACATATGTACCCCCCCCCACATCGCTACGCCTCTGTTATGATCACATGTTTATTTTGCTATAATTTTTTTTTTTCTATAACCACATTTGGGGATTTATTAATGTCTTTAAAATGTAACACTTTTAGAGACTTAGAGACACTTGTGGAGTTAATTTAAAATGTGCAAACATCTAACAGTAAATCAAAATATAGTTTTAAAAGTCAATATGTTATATTCATTTCTAGAAAAAAATGATTAATTGGACTATGTTGAGGTTTTGTGAATTTCGTTCCTTAATCATTTTTTTTTGTTTACAGTCCATATTTATTGAAAATACTGAACAGCACAATTTACTAGTCACAATATGTATGTACTGTAAACTAACTAAAGCAAAATCAGGAATGTATAATTAAAAAATAGCAGAAAGTGAGATTGTAGGTGTTATAGAAAATTCCTGTGAAAAGAAGCAGCAGTCCAGTTACAGGGAAATTTTATCAGATTATTGGAATAGGGCAGGTAAGTAGGTCACCAACCAGATCTACGGCTCAATAAAAACTGCATGAGCCATAGAACTGGTCGGTGACCTACTTACCAGCCCTATTAAGTGGGTCAATTAGCTCGGGATTGTATAGCCTCAAATGTATTACGCTGTGCTGCAGCCATTCATCTAAAAATGTACAAATTGATAAATTATTCTAGCGTCATTTATGACAGATACTCGTGTGCACAGCTTCATAAAGTATTTTAAGGAAAATAACTTGATAAAATTAGATCTTCACATTAAAGATAATCTCCCGTGTTTGATGCTGACAAAGCTGAAACAGCTTACAAATTGTACACCAATGACATAAATCCTAAAGTAAGAAATTTTTTACCAGCGTTTTTTAGTGTTCAGCTGACATACCTAAACTTGGGGAAATAAGTTTTTCAGTGCTAGTGATTAATGTATTGTTAGTCGACATTGAACTGACCTTGCTGGAAAAGCTCAACTACACTGTTGCTGTAGCCATACTCATTATCATACCATGACACCCATTTAACAAAGTTATTATTCAAGGCAATGCCAGCCCTGGCATAAAAAATAGAGCTTATGTCATCTGCCAAGAAGTCCCGGGACACAAACTCATCATCAGTATAACCCAGGATGCCTTCAAGGGGCCTTCAGGTGCAGCCTTGATATCTTTTTTAATATTATCATAGGATGCCCCTCTTTCAAGTCTGCATGTAACAGAGGCGTAGCCAGGGGGGGGGGGGGGCGGGGGGCGGACAGCACCGGGTGACACCATTTAGAGGGGGGTGGGTGACACCAAGGCAAAAATAGCAAAATATATAGAGCAAAACTTGAGGGGGGTTGCAAATCGAAAGTTTGAGTGGGGGGGGGGGGGAGGGGTGCAAATCGAAAACTTGAGGGAGGGGTGCAAATCGAAAGTTTGAAAGTTTGTCCCCGGGAAAGGTCGCTACGCCTCTGGGGGGTTGACACCATTTAGTGCCGCACCGGGTGACACCCGACCTCGCTACGCCACTGACTGTCTTGTCACCTTTAACTGTGGTGCCTGGTAACCTTTAAGTGTGGTGTTTTGTCACCTTTAACTGTGGTGTCTGGTAACCTTTAAGTGTGGTGTCTGGTCACCTTAAACTAAGGTGTCTGGTCACCTTTAACTGTGGTGTCTTGTAACTTTTAACTGTGGTGTCTTGTAACTTTTAACTGTGGTGTCTCCTGACGTGTGAGACGAGAGAAATCTTCTGGGCATATTGTGTGCCACACTGGGTACAGGTGTAAGGCTTTAAACCTGGAACAGAGACAAGAGAATAACATTAATTAAACCATTCATTAACCAAATGTTTTGTTTCTTTACGTTGTGTTTTAAAAATCAATAACTTCTTATACATCTGAATAATTATTTTCAACTAGCCTATTAATATTTCTAATATAAGATCACTAAAAAACGTGTTTTATGAATTTTTTTACAATCTTATTTTTAACTCACTTCCTTTTCAGTCTGTCTAGATCGAAACGCCGGAGTAAAAATTCAGACACTTCTACTTGACCGATGCGGTTCACACTTGGCATGTGGGTCAAGACATGAAGACCATGCAATATGAAATTAAATTTGACTTAATTGGATTCCTAATTGATTTTGTATGAATTAATTAAAATTTGGACCGAAATAATAGGCATGTCTATCCAACCACACCACACGCGTCATCACGTTCAATAGCTGCGCCATCATGTTCAGTAGGCGCGCAATGGTTTTTAGTCATGTAACACCATTGTTAATAAAACATGTAAAGTACTGAAAAAAAAATTCATAAAAAGCTTTTTAATAAAAAGCTTTTATGTAATAATGAACTAAAACGTAGAAAATAAATTATAGACTGCTATTTAAATAACAATAAAGAAAAGCGCTGTCCTAATGGCTATGCTGCAATGTGTAGACTTGTCCATCTTCTGTGGGGTAAGGTGGGGTAATTCCACACACGGGGTAATTCCACACACTATATACTGGATCCTCTCTATTTTTAATGAGAGTAAAGTTTAATTAAAAGTTACTATTCCCTGTTTCTAAGAGGTCATTTCTTGTACTTTCTGATACTGTTGGAGAAGCGTTCACCTACATTCAGAGCAAGAATTTTAATTTTATCTGCATCTATCTTCAAACATCCTTACGTAAGTACAACCCCTGCACTTTTTTAAAAATATTTTTTTTGACTTATTTTTAATTGTTGTCAATTATTTATTGTTTATATGAAAGCTTAATCATTTTTGTTAATAGTAACAGTTAATGATGCTACATTCAGCCTTTAATTTAGAACAGGAAAGCATATTTTTTTCAATAGTAGGTGTGGGGCAATTCCACACACATGGTGTGGGGCAATTCCATACACTATAGTTTGGAATGACCCATACTCTTTAGAGGGTTTAGCTTTTATTTTAAACCATTTCAAATGGTTGTGGCTAATTCTGTAATTCACAACTCATCATTTAATCTTAAAAAATACTTGAATAGTACTAGATCTAGTACTATTTATTTTTTAAAAAGACTCTGCTATTAAAGTTAAGTAAAATTGCACATACTTCTTTTATTTATCTATTATTATATTTTACTGGACCTATATTATTTATTATAATTTATGCAATATTTAGAGCTAAACATCCCCATACACACATTAGTAATTAGACTTTCTAATATTTAATTTTGTATTTATTTCAGAATGGTCCACAATTATAAACGAATAAGTTCGGCCTATGACAGATGAGCAGAATTCAGGAAGAAGAAATTGAGACTTTCTCCTCACCCAGTGATGAAGACTGGTTGCCCCCATGCAAAATTGTTTCCAAGGGGAAAAATGTTTTTTTTACAAATTTTTAAATACATTAATTTTTAAATTTTCATAATGTGTGTTTGGAATTGCCCCACTTGCCATGTTTTTGCAATAAAAGTGAAATATTTAAAAATTGTATTTTATTTTGTGAATTATCTTTATATTTGTTTGCCATCATATAAGTAATGCATGTCTAGTTTTACCCTCAATATTATATCGTGGTAGTGTTGATTTTAGATTTTTTACATTTTTTTTTTTTAAAAGTAGTGTATGAAATTACCCCAGGTTACCCTATATGTTTCGGTCAGTCTCGTTCATATGAAGCCGTACATTTTGAGTTTGTCTGTCACTATAATTGGGGTGTCGTATTTTGTCTTTTTTCTACATTTTAGAATGTTTGATTTATCCAGAGTGATTGTGCATCCACTGTCTATCCCTTTTCTTTAATTGTCTCTATAATTATCTTAATTTAATTTTTTATTTATTTTTAGTATTATTTTTTTTTTCCTCCGACATGTAATTTACAGCGTTAGTTGTGTGTTCGCTTTAGTATTACAGTTTTCATCATCGGCTTGTGAGGACTGATACAGATTTACAATAGTAATATTTCTTTCTTACTTGTAGCCTACTTTCATTCAATTAAGATGGTTTACTTATAGGCCTACATAGATTTAATACAAAACGTCTAAATATAACAATATTACGCATGAGTCATTTTTGTATAATTACGCATATAATTTGAAATGTATTCAAATGTAGATTTAAATAAAAAAAAACTCAATGCGCCCCCGCCACACCTCCTTTTTTGCAGTCATTTGACTCTACCAGCGTTCTGCTTATAGGTTAATTAAAAACTAAAATGAATAATTTTTAATATTTTAATTGTTTAAAAATATGCGATAGTACATATTCCGTTGTCGCAGAGTAAAAGGAACTGTATCAACGAAGTATTTCGAGAGTAGTTGGATTTAGAAATAAAAACACCACTGCTTTATATGGTTACGATTACATAAATAATATAATAAATACATAAGAAATGTCACACTATTTTAGCTTTTAAATAAACGAAAAAAAAAATCAATCAAATATTTATTTAATTTTATTTTCTTATTAAAGTATTTTAAACCGACTTATATTTCAAACTATTTATGCAATGTATTTAAAGTTCCCTCCCTTGCTAATCTTAAAACTTGAATCGGAATATACAGTACACAAATTTCATGAAGCTTGGTTGAATATAATTGACGGACGTTTTTTATAGACTAGTGAAGAATACATTTATGACTGTCAGCTAACACTAGCTTTGTTATTTCTAGATTTTATTTTTATTTTGTCGTGCTAACAGTGTATTTTTATCATTCGCTTCTTCTCATTATTAAATTTCTCGCATGGTTGCTAATGAGACAGTTGTCTGAACATTTTGTGTAAGTCAGAGTACCATAAACAGTGACACAAATTTTGACGGGTCCGTAAATGAAAATTGACGTCTGAGTAAAATGTTGCCTAAAAGTTTTAGAAAAAAATAACAAAATGAAAAGCATTTGAAAATCTGTCGAAACATTAGTTAATCTGACGTTATTGCTTGTCTTTAAAATATGTAAAATACAAATATATGGCTTTCAAAGTGTGTGATTATAAATATATTTTAGCAGCTAAAGAAAATATAATTACACCTCTTTCAGATCGGTCTATTTTTTTTTTTTTTTACTTTTGTGTTAAATAAAATATATGTTGTAAGCGCCATGGATGTTTGTGATATTGTGTATTGTTAGGACAACAACATTGTCTGATACAAACCCAGATATCTTTAATACAGTAGTTCACGTGATGTATTTTTTGTTGCTGATGACTGGAAGATTTTGGTGATTTATTTTATTAATTGGTTGCTAATTATTGTACTAACGATGTATCGTAAAAGATTGATTAGAATATCGGTTTTGCTGTGTGTTAATTGTTATCTGTTTTGCAGGAGGACCAACACGATTTCAAGAAACAAAATTCACTTGTTATTTTTTATTTTTATTTTATTTTTTATTTATTTATTTTTTTTTTTTTTGTTGAATATTTCTTTTTTTTCAAAATTATGCTATATTAGCTGTAGGTAGGCCTACATGGTATCGAATATTGTTCAAATGAAGTATTTCGATTGTAATTGGATTTAGAAATCAAAACAGTACTGCTTGTATTGCTTGCAAAAACATATATATATATATTATAATACATACTTAAGAAATGTCCCGATAATTTAGCTTTTAAATAAATATATTATAATATTTGTATCAAACATTTTTTAAACGTTTCTTTTTGTTACATTATTTTCAACAGCGTTTTATTTCTAACTAATTATGCACATTATTTTAAGTTCCTTTCCCTGATAAATTTTAAAACTGGAATCGGAGTAATTATGCAGCACTAGAATTATTTTTTTTAAATACAATAATTTATTCGCCAAATAATATACAATCAAATGATTACTATTCAATGACTATTTGCACATAGAAACCAAACGACATGTTCACACTGAAGAGACAGTAAATAGAAGACTTTGCATCGAGGCATATTCACCATGACATAGACAATAAATAGGTGTCGTTACATTGTGAAATAATCACTCTGTTGGCGTTTCCAATTAATGGAATCATCACTGAGGTTGACTTTAACATAAGCGACTAAACAAATAGCAAACACATTTAAAAAATCTGGAGTGGAGATAGGCGACTTCTGCCTTTTGTTTAGATCGTGGTTGATACTTGCTTCCTCCTCCATTAAAATGATATCACACCTCATTTTACCAAACCCTTCCCTCAAAATAACATTACACAGCCGTTTAATTTGTTTGCTTTAATGTTTTTTATTGGTAGCGTAGGTCAACTAGACATTGGTCAAGCAGAACCAATATAATGCAGTGACGAACTGACCATGTACGTGAGATGATCAGCTGACCACTGGAGCATCAGTTTCGAGTTGTATGCATGCATCGTTAGAAAATAATTGCTAGAGCATTTGGATGAAAATCTAGAATGTGTAAATAGCAGCGGAGTTAGATATGTAAGGGATGAAAGCTTTGCAATCAATCTATCGACCGAACATTAGTAGTAATAAGAGAGACAATAATATTTATTTTGTACAAATAAAGCAACATTATAACATGTTTTGAAATGGACTTGTGTTTGATCGTATACACTGTGCCAGGCTATACATAATTAAAAACAAATAGGTCTACAGTGCGTGCATCACTTTACATATGTAAAATGCCCCTATGTATTAATTGTATGTTTATTGCAAGTAACAACTAAAAACGTGATTACTACAATGCATGCCAGGAACCCATCGATTTCAGAATTAAACACAATCCTCACAGCATAGAAAACGTCCAACTATATACTTTAACTCAGGGGTTCCCAACCTTTTTTTTTTACTCTAGAGCACATTCTAAAATATCGGTAGGGTGGTGGGCACCACCTATTTTAAGTCGACAAACTCCTTCCATAACTTGTCATTTTCCCATAATTTATTTTCTTATTTTCTTATAGTCATAATGTATTGATAAATAATAAACAAAAATGTTTCAAAATAATAAAATTATTTGGCATTTTTTTCAAATTGCATACATACAGAGAAATGTATTTACAAAACGTAAAGAAAGTAAACAAAACACATACATTCAAAGAAAACATTTAATTAAAAAAATATAACAAAGTCATTGTGATCTTTAGCATTGCATTTCATTGGCCAGTTCTTCATAATTAGGAGTGTATTAAAAATTAAAACTGTAACAAATGAATAAAAATAAATTATATTTTAAAATAATGATACATGTATTATTTTAGGAGTAGGTGCTCTTAAATAAATATATATTATTTTGATTTGGTATTTTAAACGAGCATTTCACAATTGCTTCCAATTTTATTTTTTACAACAAAGGACGTGAGACAACTAAAAGACACAAAAACCGACTAATAGATAAATAAACAAATTAAAATTAAAAAACAGAACATTCATTTGATGTATGATCCAATGATATTAATTATTTCATTACAATGTAGCCTATTTAAACATACTTTGTTGACATTGGTGTATAAATGTTTCTGTTACATTTAAGAAACAAACATTATGTACTTATTTCATGTAGATTTTAAAGACATGTAAATTAAACAGTTTAAAACATATTCACTCATTAATCTTAATTGTTGGCTTAATAAATATCTTTTAACCAGCTGATCTGTATCTGATGTGAACAATTCTGCTTTAAAATATTGTTATATAACACTTTGTTATAATGTATGTTTAGTCAAAAAGTTTTAGTGTGTTTGTCGCTGTCAGGTTTAGTGGTAAAATCGTGTTTGTCCATCTTTTAGAATTGTGTTATTATTTCTCAGAAGGTGGCTGTGTGCATCGTATGCATTTTATCCACATTTTGTTTTGAGTATTGTGTGAAGATATGAGTGCGCTATTCGATGGAAAGTTTTCTCCTGGTCTAAGCTGAGTTTGCATGCTGGGGTGTTTTTATCGTGTGTATACTGAATAATATATCTGATTATGTGATGTGTATGTTCCTTCCCGTGACATTGCATAGTTGGTAAACAAGATTTAACGTTTGTAACAATAGCTCTAATTTAGCAACCTAAGATTTAGATATATATGTAGGCCTATAGTCGGTGTTTAAAGGAGAAATAATTCTTTAATTGTGAGTTTATTTTTAGGGTCAGGAATTAATGTTATATGAGATCCTTTAAGTTTTCATAGCACTGTTGAAAATGATTTTTTTAATGAGGCTAAAAGAAGCGCGGTCTTGTCGGATGCAAAGGTTTTTATTTTTTTTTAATGTTTTTTTTTTCATTTTTTTTCAGTAAAGCAAATGTGAGTGCATTCGTCTATAGAAACATTCAGAGGTTTAAATTAGCAACATTTAAATACAAGTGTTACGGTAATGGTAATAGCAAATAAGTGGTGAAACTAAGTTTGATATGTACAATTATCAATAGGGTAACTATTTGAAATAACTGATTGGTTGACATATGCGAGAAAAAGAAATTCATAAAAATACAAGTACCTGTAGTTGATAGCGCTGTTTTAATCGAATTCATCGCACTTATTCTATTTTATCAACACACATCGCGACCGCCTTTAGTTTTTACATACACATATATTTTAAATAGAAATAAAATATTATTCTACATTATTTTATCACTTTTAAAAATATTTAATAATTGAAGTTGTTTTAATTAATCAAATCCAGTCAGTTGTTTTTTTTTACAATGTTTTCAATTGCTTGTCAATTTAATACCTAATTATTTCCCTTATAAATGTTCGAAAAAAAGATTGAATGTTATTAGTACATACGTGTTTGCCTTGGTAGCACTAAAAAAAACAATATGTACACCACGGTGAACTAATCTTATAGACACATATAAAATGAACTAAAATAGAAAATATGTAATCGTGTAAGATTCTTATTTGTTACGTTAAAGCGAGCCAGATGTAGCTACATATAAAGTTGTTTGTGAGTTCAATATGGCGGACATTATGTTGATACAATCCTTCATCAAGTTATTAAAACTGTAATTTAAAGCAGATCCCACAATGGTCGGAGTACTCGGCATTTTGACTAAGATCAAAATGTAGTGTTAGTTATTTGTTTTGCACGGGGGTCTTACCCATGGCCGCTGGGTGGAGTTACGAACGTCCTACATATTTGAATCCGAGATGAGCGATTGTGGAATATAATGATCTAATTACATCTACTATTTATAACACGTATTACTGCCGAAAATGTTAGGTGTATGAAAGCAATCACTTGGTTTCTTCTATATTTCCTTCCAATGATTTATAATTCGTCGTAAACATATTAAAAGGCCCCAGCTAAGATTTCTGTCTCGTTCTATACTGCTAATATTTAATTACGTTTCTTTTTAGACATACAAGATAGTCATACGTATGTGTACAGAAGCATTATTATGTGAAAATAGTCAAAAAAGTAATATAATGCGATACAATCTTTTCAGTAATAATACTTAAAGTTTAAAGTAATCTCTTTTTTTTTATTAACAGGGGAAGAAATACATACCTTCTCGAGTTAAGCGGCATTTCTATTGTTGCGTCCCTTTGACTATTTTTTTAAAAATGTTAGACACAACAGACATAATACACAGGCAGCTCTCCCCCCCCCCCCCCCCCGCATCCCCCGAAGAAAGTCTGAGGTCCCACACCCCCCCTACCCCCCCCCCCCCCAACGAAATGGAATTTATATAGAAAATATATACTTTTATCTTTGTCCGCCCCCCCCCCCCCCCCGAACATTTTATTCCGCCTCCCCTCCCCGAAAATTTTAAGAAGTGCAACCTCTCCCCCCTCCGTAGAAAAGTCTGCAAAAATGACTAAGTCTGTATTAACATATCGATGATTATTTTAATTGATAAGAGCAAACAGCATTGACACCATTTTGTACTGTATGACAATCATGTAAAACCAAATAGTGAACAACTCGGATGTACGGAGTGAGTTTTACCAGTAACACGGTGCTACTGCTGAAGTCAACGTCATCCTTGATATTATACTTTGACAAACTTAACAAGCTTTGTGCCGTTGTAAAATTTAAATCTTTGGTCTAGGTTAGTTGAAGCTGTAAAGTTAGACATACCATTGGTTTAAATGACAGCGGTCGAATGTATTTACATACCATTGGTTTAAATGACCATTAGTGACGCATGATAATAAAGTAACAAATATGTAAAACTAAAATTTCTGAATACATTTAAATTTCTCTTAGGTAAAACTATCGTTTTTTTACCCGTTTAAATTAATGGATACAACTTTATCATTTATATCTATAAGTGTGAAAGTTTAGTTAATAATACAATACTCTGTTGTTTTAGTTTTAATTGTTTAATGCATGAGAAGAAAACGAGAAAATTGTATCTAAAGAAAAACTGAACTCAGAATGAGAAACCATAAAAAAACGATTTTAATTTAATTTTGTATTATTGTAATTCATATTATAAAATTTAAAATAGATTGACAGGTTCAGAACATAGTGTGTTTTTTTGTTGTTTTTTTTGTTTGTGTGTAAGGTTGTTAGCGACCCTACATCATGACGCTGAATGCACGGGTCAATATATGCATCACACAACAGATAGTAACCTGATGACCATAGATAACTAGCCCCTCACCCCTGTCTATCCAAGTAGCTGGACTTATGTAAAAAGCAACCCATGTCTCTCATTTGGCATTACTTTTGTTATTTTGTTTTGGCCTCAGACATGTAATTTACAGCGTTAGTTATGTGTTCGCTTAAGTATTACATTTTTTATCATCGGCTTGTGAGGACTGATACAGACTTACAATAGTAATACTTCTTTCTTACGTGTAGCCTAAATTTATTCATTTAAAATTTTTTACCTATACATCTAATACAAAACGTTTAATTATAATTTTTTTTTTTAAACTTAGCTTTTTTAAGAAAAGAAAATTAAAATTTTTAGTCAACAACACTTTTATTCGCCAACAATAATTATGTGTTTATATTTTTTACTTACGGTTTCTTGTTTCTACTGAGCTAGACGTTAGGTTACTTGTCTCATTAAACTCAATTGTTTCACAATATAGAGCTAGATGATTAAACAGAGACTAAGACACGCATGCTCAATTTTTATGCCAATTAATTGTTGGAAACTGTAATAAGTATAAGAAAATACCTTCATCAAACGAATGGAAGTTTATTCCCGATGAATAGTGAAAATAAAGTATCACATACAGCTATTGTGTGCCCGCCCTGTTAGGGTGTATATATTTACTTATGTACGGCTTTACTAGGGTGTATTTATGTTTACAAACGTCCATCTGTGTTAGGGTGTCATATTTATGTATACATATGTTCGGCTATGCTAGGTTGACATATGTGTATATGTGTACGGCCTGCATAACATTTATTTTTGTGTAATATGTTAATATATTATGATTTTGTTACTGTCTAATATGTTTGCATATGTACAACCAACCAAAAAATGATCTTAAAAGTTTAACAGAACAGTTTGCATTGAGACATTGTCACATTGACATAGAAAGTAAATATAAGACTTTAAATTGTGAAATAGTCACTCTGTTGCCGCTTCCAATTAATAGAATCATCATTGAAGTTGACTTGAACATTGGCGATTAAACCAATAGTAAAGACATTTTAAAAATCTGAGGATAAGCAACTTATGTCTTTGTTGTGGTCATGGTCAATACTGGATTTCCCCAACCCTAAAATGATAGCACACCTCATTTTACCAAACACCTCACTCAAAATTATATTATGCAGCCGTTTATTTTATGTTGTTTTTTTAAATGTTTTTTTTTTCGTAATTCTTAAGTAAGCTCGATTTTCTGGACTATACAAAATAAATTTCAAAACTTATTTTCTAGTTTTTACTACAAAAACGTGTGTTTTCTTTTTTTTTCTCAATCGCCATCAAACCGTCCTCTTCTAACCCACTTCCCTCCCCTCTCCAGATATGTTGTTATGTATAGAGAGGATCTCTTTTATAGCTGGTACTCTGTTGTAAGCGAAAAATGATATGCATACAGTTCAACAAATTATGAGTTCTACTGGTAATAGTGAAGCAATACAATACACATTACCATGGAAAAGGATGGCAATGTACAGAATTCTTGGTTTGTGTTTGTTCTAAATTCAAATGTAAAATAAATATGGATTATCTTTGAAAATAAGGAAAATACATCAAACGACATTGAAAGAACGCATATCAATAGATATCTTCGCATGTCTTTCCAAATAGTTAAAAACATAGCTACTGTGTCTATGTTTGCAATTACAGTAAAAGTTCAACATAAAACAATGAAAAAGTTACAATTTTAGATCTTGTATAAATAAAATGAATAGTGTTGGTATGTAATATTTCAAACATGTATTGGTATGACTGATTTTTTAAAAATATTTCATTTTTTAATATAATGGTATATTAAATAGGTAATTAATTCCCTTGCACAATATCCAAAGAAGAAAAAAAAATATTGGTAAATACTTTTCACCATCGGAAAAAAAAACCATTAAAACAATATGGGTAACATTGTAACGAATTTAATTGATTCATTTAAAATTAACTAAAATAGAAAATATGTAACCATATAAGATACGTAGGCGTCACTTTTGGAGCTGGTCAAATGTAGCCCAATTTAAAGTTGTGTGTGTGTGTGTGTGTTCAATATGGCAGGCATTATGTTGATACAATCATTACTTAAGTTATTGAAACTGTCATTTGAAATAGTGGTCGGAGTAGTCGAGTGACTGATTGCACCGAATCTCTTCTCTGTATTTTGAATAAGATCAAATTTTTCTATCTGTTAAGGATTATGTACAGAGGTCTTAGCTGTAGCTTCAGTTCTTCCTAATGTTAATGAGGTTCCCATCTGAGCTGGTTGGAAATAAGGACGTACTACAGACTCGAATCGGGGATCCGAACAATAGCTAGATATAAAGGTCTAAATATGTCTACATTCTTTGTTGTGTTATGTTATTACTAACTACAATGGTAGGTGTATCGAAAGCAGCAAATCGTTCTTTTTTCACTTTTCGTCCAATCATTTTCAATTCTTCGTACACATATTTCAAGTCTTCAGTCATTGACTGCCTAAAGAAGGTAGATTATAGGTTATTTTCTTTCTTTCTTTTTCGTTCTTAATTTTTAGTGTTGGGAGGGATCGAGACTTATCTGCCAGGGGATTTGAACTCGAGACTTTTTTTTCGAATTTATCAACCATGAGTTTTGCCGACTCGACCATGCTTCCATCACAATTAAGGATTACGTGTAAACTGGTTTTTCGCTATTGAGGCCATTGACTCCGATTTCAGGCTGCTTTTCTTTTTCGATTTGCTTCCATAGCCTTTGTCCAACCAAGAACAAACTACAAGGCAGCAGCAGTGGCGGAACTAGAAAAAAAAAGGCTCCCCCGCAAAGAATTAGTCTACTTCATTGAAATATGTAACCATTTTGAGAGAACAAACCATTTTTTTAAATTTTTTTATTTTTTGCTTATATCAAAATAATAATAGCTCAAGATAGTTTGATAAGTCACCGACAAACCATACACATTTAGTCATTATGTTTACACTTTTTATTTTCTTAATAGACCTACGCATTGATTGTAAAAGTAATTGTACGCAATCTTTTTGTTTTTGTTTTGTATGTTTTGTAGAACTATAAATATTAACATTTTAAAAAACCCAAAACTGGCTTTTGTAAAAAATGTATTAATATTATCAATTCGGCATAGCAATTTAACTACCGGTTATTTCCCATATATCAGTATTATTATTTCGTTTATAGTGTGTATATAATGTTACCGTTACGTAAAATGTAACATCAATCTAAATACAGCATTATGTTCATGAAACAATCTGATAAACGCATATTTCACTCTATATATCAGTGTGGATAATAGGACTAACATAAAACAGATACACTTAAATGTTTATTGCAATATTTTTTGACATAGGAGAACGTTGTTCGGATTTGTCGAGCAATATTTCTGAGACGTACGATATGTATGTGAAACACAACTTTTTATACAACAATAGCCCTTAGACTTAGTGCTGACCTGACCTATTGGCGTAGCTAGGGGAGGGTAAGTTGGGCGATGACTTCGGGCGCCGACCCATGTGGGTGCGCCAACTAGAGTTGATATGACATACAGACAAAATTAAGAAAATAGACAGCCATTTGGCTATTCGGAAATATTGAGTTGTTTTCCACATAAATTGTGTAACACCAAATTAAAACTGACAAATGTTGATAACTATATTTACATCACACGTGAAGGGATGGGGGTGTAAACAAATTGACAGGTCGACCCGTGTGAAAGAATGGGTCGTTACGTCACTGACCAGACCACACAATTCATTAACGAATCGATTTCACAGATGGAAAAAAAATATGGTATAATATGATTTTTTATAATAAGGCCCTGTTCTGGTTTAAAAATTACCATACATTAAAAATATTACAGTTTGACTACACAAGAAGAAAACACAACCAAAACTGCCAAAAGCACAGAACATTTTTTTTAAAATACCAACAACTCATCCAAATATACTGAAACGAGTCAAACCTAAGACACTCAACCAACCAAAGATTAGTTTTACATTTCTACTCACATACTAGAAATTATGTAAGCACTTTTAGAATCAATCCATTCATATTTTGTAAACTTTCCCTATTACAATATATCTATATCAAATAAGCATCCAATAATGCACAACGACACAATCTATTTTTCTAATATGAAAAAAAAAACAACGTTTTCCTTGAGAAGCAGCACTATAATGTGTCTGAACATTTGGTGTAGAAAGAAACAAAAACATGGGCAACATCACAATACATGTAAACATAAGCCGTTTAATTTTTGAAAAGGTAACATTTACTCGATGAATAATCGACATCAATATAAACACTTTTTTTTTAAACAGTGCCCCTAAAATATTATGTCACTGTCCGATCTGTTGTCGTTATAGACGATCTGAATGCTTAAAGTTAAATAAGATATGGCTAACATTTATGCTAGCATAACAATTACAACTTTCATTATTGGTCGAATTATATGTATTCAATACTGACCAATGTGTATTCCATATTAAATGTTTAATTGAACCTTTTAAGCGCAACTTACAACTACGTCAAGTGAGTTATGTGTTGCTGCCGAGGAAACAAGGGCAGTGATCTAACCTAGAGGCAAGCGTGTATATTTTAATTGTTGTCTCCCTTAACTGGTCTGCCAACTGTCGTGTCCGTTTTAAGTCTGTAGTACAGGTCTGTCACAGTCACCCATCGTCTCACGAGTTCGGCCTATCTGGTGATGTGAGTTGTCACGTCCGACTGACGTTGACTTTTCTTTCCTTCACCACAGCGTTTCTTTCAAAGCTACACGAAAAGAAAAATGAGTTTCTTGATTCTAGAGTAAATACATCTAATGAACAAAAATAACGACGTTATCAATACTCAATGATAAAGATACCTGAATTACTACCTAATGTATTTATTTAATCTTTAAAGTGGTCTGTATGTAGAGTGTTTCTTTCAGACTTTTTAAGGGGTGGGTGAACACTGATCAAAGTATATTTTTTATATAAATATTTTATCGTTATAGGGGCGGGAGACTTTTTTTTTCTTAAATATAAAGAAACATTTAATATGTATTGTCTTTTCAATGAAAAGGGACCAAACACGAAAGAGACAATGGAAATATCGAACTAACATTAAATAATTGATATTCTCACTCGTCCTTTATATATGTACAAAAGAAAACTACAGTTTTTAATTTAGCAAATACAGATATGTTTTAAACAAAAACTAAGCGCATGTCTACATTTGTATCATTATTATAACACTGTAAATACAATTTAAATATGTTATAACACACAAACTTTATGTCTGTTTCGTTTTTTTTTCCAAATCTTTTACCGAACCTGTTATGACTATTACATACGTGATTACGTCACTCGCAAACACTCCCAAAAAAAGAAGTCGGTAATAATGTAATAATATTATATGTATTGGTAAACTAAAATAACATTGTGTGGCCGACAGTGTTCCTAATCATTTAGACAAATTTAAAATAAATTAAAATAGAAAATGTGTAACCATGTAAGATACGTAGACGTCACTTTTGGAGCTGGTGAGATGTAGCGCAATATACAACTTCGTGTGATATCATCAAGATGATATTGCACATAGCGTCAATGTGTACTTACACGGTTAATTAACTCGTATTAATATAAATTGTATTATAAAGGCAAGCAGTTTACCTCTGTATAGTTTACAATGGTTTTCACACTCTAGATTTAGACGTATAGACTTAGACTCGACTGTTTAATTGTGTCAATAGTTACTTTGAATCATGTTTAAATGATTTACACATCACACAGTCATAACATAATGTTCAGTTAACTTTGTTGTTAGTTCTACTACATTAGACTATAAAGGTGGTCAACTCACAAACTCACATATCGCTACCACCCCCACCAGTCTGGTGAGCTATGATTCATGAATGTTTACAATTATAGAGCCGGGTTGAACTAGTGACGGCTATAAGGGGCAGATAATTTAGTATTACACGATTTGAAACGAATGGGAGGTAACAATTTCTGCAAGATCTTTTCATTGCCGTCTGTAAACGACTGCTTTCACTGGGCGGAAGGGGGAGGGGAGGTTGTGTCGAATTCACAAATTATGAATTGCTGATCAGCAGAAAATAAAACATCTAGATAGCGGCGTCTGCTACATCTGGGTCAGCTCATGTAAAATAAAGTGTTAACGTTTACACACGCACAACTAAATTGGCTTGCTAGATCCTGCCTAGTTCACAATTAAAAGCCAAACGATGCACCTAATATGTATTAAATATCAGTCTTAAATACCCTGATACATAATAATCAAGTTGTATTTACCAGGTATTGTATTTAAAACAGTTTAATTATGAAATGATCAGCAGTCTGTAAACATAAACAAAACGCGTTAAATGTTGTAGTGTATGGAATCTTACTGATCATATAATACATGGTATATTTTATTTAATGTCAATAAATAACATTACAATAGAACCCTCAAATTAGGGCAAATCAAACACAGTTTAAACCTTTTTCGCAAGACTTCAAACAATTGACACACTACATACATAATTTCGTGTTTTAAATAGCCATGTAAAATATAAGGAGAGAGCAACGAACCAAAGACTACACGAAATGTGGTGGTGGACCACAATCCTATGTATCATAAGATAAATGTTTTCATAGTTGCCATGACAATAATAACACTTCGTAATAAATACATGCTTTTTTTTTAAATTAAGTGTCGTTTGGTGGATGTTTTTAAATCTAAATGACATAATTTATTTATTTATTTATTTATTTTTTTTTTTTGATGTAGTTGGTGGAAATTGTTCTGTTGCTTATATAAATATAATTTAGGGTATAATGGGTCTATTGCATTGTGCTACCCTGGCGAAACTAGTATAATTGTAGGTTTTTCTATTTTTTTGTTTACTTTTTCCCCTTTAGTTTTGTACAGGTGTCTTTGTCTTTTTTGTCGGACTCTGCATACTTTATACTTATACTATACAGGTACAATCTGTCTATTATTCTGATTGTTATGTTGTATGTTTTTTTGCTTAGCCTGTCTATCTACCTCGTCCCATTATTTTCGATTTCATTTCTCTGTATTAATTTTACCTCCACAACATCTTCCAAATTCCGTAAAGGTTTCATTGTTGGTCTTCATTTCCTTGTACCTCTATGGTAGGGGATTCATATCTAGCGTATGTGATCGTTTTCTTGGCCCTCGTGTTTAGCATGGCAATCCTTTTATACAAACAGCTTGTCAAATACTTACTAGCATATGATCTATACTAAGGTTATATAGTAGCAGGGATATGGGATAGACTTGACTAACTGAATTTTTATTCGTATGGCTTTGTTGGGTGTATTATTTATTAGAAGGCCGTTGTGTGTATTAGCGTATAGATGGTTTTAATCCATCTTTTTAGGTGAGGATGTATGCACACATCTTTTCCCCTTAGTCGTGTATCATCAACTGTATTAAATTCTTTTTATTAATCTATACTATGCGTTGCCAGCTATATGTTTATACTATATTATCTCTCAAATGATGGGTGCGATTCTGGATGTTCCTCCCTGTATTATTGGTCTCGGTGAATTGTATACTTGATGTACTTTTCTAGGTAGTGTTTTCGTCAATACTTTATAGCTGTAGGGATATGGGTCTATACTTTTTTTTTAATGATTTGAACAATTACATATATAATGGCCTGTGTCCGTATAAAGTCACTAAGTCAATCCAGGTCTGATATTAGAGCATTTTTAAATAACTTCATTGTATTAAAAAAATGGCCAACATTGGGTACAATGATTTGTTCAATAGACAATGCATGTTTTATAAAAAACAGTGTTAGTTGAACATAGCGTCAGATAGACATATAGCGTAATATGATGTAAGGAAAATATGACTCAGATAAGACAGTGTATATACATAGACAGAACAAAAATACGAGGAAATAAAATGGTATTTTATGTAGCATAAATGGCGAGATGACGGTGTAGTCGGATGATAGAACATACGACTGCAAACCCCGAAAGTCTAGAGTTCGAATCAGAGCCGTAGCTACATATTTCGACGCCTGGGCGAACTATCGATGTTGTACCCCCGACTATTTTCCCACGTTTTCTTTAACTTGCTTTCTCTGTGTGTTTATTTGTTTGTCTTTCCAATCAAATCTTGCGATCGAAATTTCTGGCACTTCCCAGTTAGCTAGCGCGCTGAAATTTTCAGGGAAGCTTTCTTTTGGATGACCATTGAATATTCAATTGTTATTATTACTAAATTGATCAATGGAAACATTTTATTGAGCATTTTAGACCGCTATATAATCTATATATATAATTCTCCTCTGCTAGCCATTAGAAAAAAAACCAGCGACGCGTACCTCGCGCGCAGTGAAGCGAACGATCACATGTCGCCACAGGCTTAGGGGCAGAGAATTTAGCTTGAACCGAGTTTAAACTTACAGGAGGTAGGCCAGTTTGGGGGAGACGATATGGTCGAGTGGTTGGGCACACGATTGCTATCCCACTCGACACGGGTTCAAATCTATGTGTTCTAGTCAGTAACGTATTCAAACAACGTGTTTTTTACGAGTTGTCTTTTTACGAGTTGTCTTTTTACGAGTTGTCTTTTTACGAGTTGTCTTTTTACGAGTTGTCTTTTTACGAGTTGTCTTTTTACGAGTTGTCTTTTTACGAGTTGTCTTTTTACGAGTTGTCTTTTTACGAGTTGTCTTCGTTTACCCAAAAAAAGTGAAAAGATAAAATCGATAGCAAGATTTTAATGCAAACAAACAGACAAAGACTAAAAAGTAGAAAATAATAATCATTACAAAAGTTTTAAAAAACCCACGTTTTCTGATTGAACTAAAAAGTAGAAAATAAATGCTATAGGCCCTACATCACAATAATGCAAGCGATCACTCTACTATAAGCGAGCAAAAACGTGGGGCGCCGTGATTTTCTTACAGTTTCTAATACTGTTGACTCTCTACAAGCTCCCTAATAAAAGTCAATAGTATTATCTAATCAATAGTAATATAACTTTTACTTCGGCGCCCCACGTTTTTCATCGCTTATAGTAGAGTGATCGCTTGCATTATTGTGATGTAGGGCCTATAGCATTTATTTTCTACTTTTTAGTTCAATCAGAAAACGTGGGTTTTTTAAAACTTTTTTAATGATTATTATTTTATATTTAAATCTCCCGTAACAGCAAACACTCCCAAAAAAAGAAGTCGGTAATAATGTAATAATATTATATGTATTGGTAAACTAAAATAACATTGTGTGGCCGACAGTGTTCCTAATCATTTAGACAAATTTAAAATAAATTAAAAAAGAAAATGTGTAACCATGTAAGATACGTAGACGTCACTTTTGGAGCTGGTGAGATGTAGCGCAATATACAACTTCGTGTGATATCATCAAGATGATATTGCACATAGCGTCAATGTGTACTTACACGGTTAATTAACTCGTATTAATATAAATTGTATTATAAAGGCAAGCAGTTTACCTCTGTATAGTTTACAATGGTTTTCACACTCTAGATTTAGACTTATAGACTTAGACTCGACTGTTTAATTGTGTCAATAGTTACTTTGAATCATGTTTAAATGATTTACACATCACACAGTCATAACATAATGTTCAGTTAACTTTGTTGTTAGTTCTACTACATTAGACTATAAAGGTGGTCAACTCACAAACTCACATATCGCTACCACCCCCACCAGTCTGGTGAGCTATGATTCATGAATGTTTACAATTATAGAGCCGGGTTGAACTAGTGACGACTAAAAGGGGCAGATAATTTAGTATTACACGATTTGAAACGAATGGGAGGTAACAATTTCTGCAAGATCTTTTCATTGCCGTCTGTAAACGACTGCTTTCACTGGGCGGAAGGGGGAGGGGAGGTTGTGTCGAATTCACAAATTATGAATTGCTGATCAGCAGAAAATAAAACATCTAGATAGCGGCGTCTGCTACATCTGGGTCAGCTCATGTAAAATAAAGTGTTAACGTTTACACACGCACAACTAAATTGGCTTGCTAGATCCTGCCTAGTTCACAATTAAAAGCCAAACGATGCACCTAATATGTATTAAATATCAGTCTTAAATACCCTGATACATAATAATCAAGTTGTATTTACCAGGTATTGTATTTAAAACAGTTTAATTATGAAATGATCAGCAGTCTGTAAACATAAACAAAACGCGTTAAATGTTGTAGTGTATGGAATCTTACTGATCATATAATACATGGTATATTTTAATTAATGTCAATAAATAACATTACAATAGAACCCTCAAATTAGGGCAAATCAAACACAGTTTAAACCTTTTTCGCAAGACTTCAAACAATTGACACACTACATACATAATTTCGTGTTTTAAATAGCCATGTAAAATATAAGGAGAGAGCAACGAACCAAAGACTACACGAAATGTGGTGGTGGACCACAATCCTATGTATCATAAGATAAATGTTTTCATAGTTGCCATGACAATAATAACACTTCGTAATAAATACATGCTTTTTTTTTAATTAAGTGTCGTTTGGTGGATGTTTTTAAATCTAAATGACATAATTTATTTATTTATTTATTTTTTTTTTTTTTTTGATGTAGTTGGTGGAAATTGTTCTGTTGCTTATATAAATATAATTTAGGGTATAATGGGTCTATTGCATTGTGCTACCCTGGCGAAACTAGTATAATTGTAGGTTTTTCTATTTTTTTGTTTACTTTTTCCCCTTTAGTTTTGTACAGGTGTCTTTGTCTTTTTTGTCGGACTCTGCATACTTTATACTTATACTATACAGGTACAATCTGTCTATTATTCTGATTGTTATGTTGTATGTTTTTTTGCTTAGCCTGTCTATCTACCTCGTCCCATTATTTTCGATTTCATTTCTCTGTATTAATTTTACCTCCACAACATCTTCCAAATTCCGTAAAGGTTTCATTGTTGGTCTTCATTTCCTTGTACCTCTATGGTAGGGGATTCATATCTAGCGTATGTGATCGTTTTCTTGGCCCTCGTGTTTAGCATGGCAATCCTTTTATACAAACAGCTTGTCAAATACTTACTAGCATATGATCTATACTAAGGTTATATAGTAGCAGGGATATGGGATAGACTTGACTAACTGAATTTTTATTCGTATGGCTTTGTTGGGTGTATTATTTATTAGAAGGCCGTTGTGTGTATTAGCGTATAGATGGTTTTAATCCATCTTTTTAGGTGAGGATGTATGCACACATCTTTTCCACTTAGTCGTGTATCATCAACTGTATTAAATTCTTTTTATTAATCTATACTATGCGTTGCCAGCTATATGTTTATACTATATTATCTCTCAAATGATGGGTGCGATTCTGGATGTTCCTCCCTGTATTATTGGTCTCGGTGAATTGTATACTTGATGTACTTTTCTAGCTAGTGTTTTCGTCAATACTTTATAGCTGTAGGGATATGGGTCTATACTTTTTTTTTAATGATTTGAACAATTACATATATAATGGCCTGTGTCCGTATAAAGTCACTAAGTCAATCCAGGTCTGATATTAGAGCATTTTTAAATAACTTCATTGTATTAAAAAAAATGGCCAACATTGGGTACAATGATTTGTTCAATAGACAATGCATGTTTTATAAAAAACAGTGTTAGTTGAACATAGCGTCAGATAGACATATAGCGTAATATGATGTAAGGAAAATATGACTCAGATAAGACAGTGTATATACATAGACAGAACAAAAATACGAGGAAATAAAATGGTATTTTATGTAGCATAAATGGCGAGATGACGGTGTAGTCGGATGATAGAACATACGACTGCAAACCCCGAAAGTCTAGAGTTCGAATCAGAGCCGTAGCTACATATTTCGACGCCTGGGCGAACTATCGATGTTGTACCCCCGACCATTTTCCCACGTTTTCTTTAACTTGCTTTCTCTGTGTGTTTATTTGTTTGTCTTTCCAATCAAATCTTGCGATCGAAATTTCTGGCACTTCCCAGTTAGCTAGCGCGCTGAAATTTTCAGGGAAGCTTTCTTTTGGATGACCATTGAATATTCAATTGTTATTATTACTAAATTGATCAATGGAAACATTTTATTGAGCATTTTAGACCGCTATATAATCTATATATATAATTCTCCTCTGCTAGCCATTAGAAAAAAAACCAGCGACGCGTACCTCGCGCGCAGTGAAGCGAACGATCACATGTCGCCACAGGCTTAGGGGCAGAGAATTTAGCTTGAACCGAGTTTAAACTTACAGGAGGTAGGCCAGTTTGGGGGAGACGATATGGTCGAGTGGTTGGGCACACGATTGCTATCCCACTCGACACGGGTTCAAATCTATGTGTTCTAGTCAGTAACGTATTCAAACAACGTGTTTTTTACGAGTTGTCTTTTTACGAGTTGTCTTTTTACGAGTTGTCTTTTTACGAGTTGTCTTTTTACGAGTTGTCTTTTTACGAGTTGTCTTTTTACGAGTTGTCTTTTTACGAGTTGTCTTCGTTTACCCAAAAAAGTGAAAAGATAAAATCGATAGCAAGATTTTAATGCAAACAAACAGACAAAGACTAAAAAGTAGAAAATAATAATCATTAAAAAAGTTTTAAAAAACCCACGTTTTCTGATTGAACTAAAAAGTAGAAAATAAATGCTATAGGCCCTACATCACAATAATGCAAGCGATCACTCTACTATAAGCGAGCAAAAACGTGGGGCGCCGTGATTTTCTTACAGTTTCTAATACTGTTGACTCTCTACAAGCTCCCTAATAAAAGTCAATAGTATTATCTAATCAATAGTAATATAACTTTTACTTCGGCGCCCCACGTTTTTCATCGCTTATAGTAGAGTGATCGCTTGCATTATTGTGATGTAGGGCCTATAGCATTTATTTTCTACTTTTTAGTTCAATCAGAAAACGTGGGTTTTTTAAAACTTTTTTAATGATTATTATTTTATATTTAAATCTCCCGTAACAGCCACAATTTGTGAACTTTTTTGAAGAAAAAAAATGATAAAACATATCTTTCTGTTCTAACCCCACGACTGTCACATGTTCTTTTCTCAATGTCTGACAGTCATTTATTTTTCTTATGTAAGCATTTGCTTTTCTTATAAATTTAGTTGATCTTACATTTTCTTATGGTTTTGATTTCACCAATTAACATGTTTATTTACCAATAGTAATTACCTCCCTCTGTTACATGCAATATTTAATGTTTTCAAGGGAGACAATGTAAATCTGCAACAATTAGCAAGCCGAATAATATACAGGAAATTGTGTAATACATCAAATTTCAATTTTAAAACAGAGGTTATTCTTCATAGAATATAAAAATTGTATGCACAAACCTGAACATTTTGTAAATTAATTTTTTTTTAATTATTAAAACATGTATGTAATTGCAAAAAATGAAAACCTTATATTTGTATGTAACATATTTTAAAGACTAGCAATACAATTTTTATATAAATGTTGGCTTTTTCATTTTATTATTTCGAGTTAGAATCTTCTTTCTTATACTTTTAGGGAGTAAGTAGGGAAAAAAAATACTTTTAGGGAACATTTGACTTGTTCTACTGCTCTAATTTTCTTCAAAAATGTATGTAACAAGTACTGTTATAAAATAGCTTGTATCCGTAGAAAATGACACAAAACCATGACCTCAAACACGGAACATACGTTTTAAAATAACGTATATTGTTGAGGTATGAAATCACCAAATCAATAACGCCTTCAGGTACGTAAATCTCTTTAGAGGTAATCCATTTATGACGTCCACACTTTTTTTTGGACCCCCCCCATAAGTCCACACAAGTCCACTTAATTCGCAAAAGTCAAACTTTTCGGACCCCCCCCCACCCCCCTCCGTGTGGACGTCATAAATGGATGACCCCTTATATTCCCATTGTATATTAACATTTTCTAACTAATTTCAAAGTGCACATATTAAAGTCCTGTTACATTGACAACATTCTCTCGGTCAACTCGCTTTCATGACTTTATAAAATAGAAGTTTAAAAATACTTGGAAACCCAGCCATGTTGCTTGCATCAAAAACTACGAGATTAGCACGTGAAAGGTGGGGGTCGTAAAATAGTGTGTTGATCACTTCCCCCATCTGTTGGCTCTGATCTGTATATGATGTAGGAAGGTGAAGATGAACATGATACATTTTAGAGAGCATCAACTGCAACGTTCTCCTAGCTGTTTAAAAGCTCTAAGTATTGTGTTTGTGCCCGTGTTTTTATCTGTCTTTCGACAAATGTTAATGTATAACTGCAGTGGCGTAGCGAGGTCGAGTGTCACCCTGCTAGAGGCGCAGCGACCCTTCCCGGCGCCCGGGTACAAACTTTAAATCTGGCGCGCTCTCTGGATCAACATTTAAATTTTCAATTTGCACCCCCCCCCACTCAAACTTTCAATTTGCAGCCCCCTCTAACTTTCGATTTGCACCCTACCCCCTCCAACCTTGTCGGGATTTGTCATATTTGCTCTTAAAAGAAAATGCAACGCTCGAATTAATCACTTAATTAAGCGGAATTATCATTTTTCTCTATATATTTTGCTATTTTTTACCGTGGTGTCACCCCCTAAATGTTCTAACCCGGTGCGGTGCGCACCCCATAGCCCTCCCTCGCTACGCCACTGTATAACTGTACTTGTTACATAAATAACCAAAATATAATCTTGTATCAGAACATATTATGTTTTTTCATTATCATCAATAGAACTAGACTTGCCCAAAACATGAGCAACAAAACGTCCTTGAGATAATTAAAAAAAACAGACAGGATGAAGATATTATTTTCAACTAGTGGTTTCTGAAAACACAGTTTCAAATAAAAGTTATTGACTGTGGTTATGAAAAATGGACAATAGATGTTGATTGAAAGGAAGATCACACTATTTTAGGCAATTAAATCTTTTTTATTTTGAGTGCTTGGTAACTCTAATTATCGATCATAGTAAACTGTACATGCCACAGTAGGGATCCTTTTTTTTTTTCAAACTCACAGATACCATGTACTTCTAAACTGTGAAGACTACATGGTCCACTGAACCTGATCTCCATGTTTCATACATTGATAATGTGATGCCAAGATAAAGATTTGAAGTCAAAAGGCCATTTATATATACATGTGACAAGAATTCAATACTGGCTACAATGCAAAACCAAACTTGAATATAGGCAATTGATAGCGAGAGATCACATTTAGGGATTATATCAAAGAAATATCACCTCAAGACCTGGTCGTAGAGGCAAGAATTTCACTTCAACCCCACCAGAAGTTGATAAATCAAAGGAAGAAAAACGCAGGAGTTATGCACAATGTACAACAGAAGAAAAAAAAAATAAGCTGAGTACGCCAAAATATGGGAGATGATTGTGAATTCATTTTTTATTGGGCTTAAAATATAATATTTGATGAATGGTGGGAAACCTACGAAGGGGTTAATTTTTCAAGATGACCGCCGTTTGTCATAGTTAACAGGATTTTTTAACCAATTTCTTTTAGTAAAAATGCATATGCAGATGCATCTTTAAAAAGATGTAAAGAAATAATTGTTTTCCAACGAGTTTAAAAAAAAAGGTGTGTTTATTTTTTTTTTTTCCGGCGCCTACCCCAATGATTAAAATATTTTAAACAAATGATGACATTAATTGGTATTTTTAGACGCTAAAAGCACATGTACAAAATCTAACTAGATTTACAAGACACAGACACAACGTGTGAAGCCACTGACATTGTAATGACAGGAGAATATTAAGGACATGGATTGTTTTTGTTTGGAGAGTAAAAGCTGTATCGTCTGGCTAAACTTGTTTTGTTCGATAAGTTTGGTATGTCTATTACTCTGATTTTATTTTTTTATTAAAGTATTTTAAACCGACTTGTATTTCTAACTATTTAAGCAATTTATTTAAAGTTCCCTCCCTTGCTAATCTTAAAACTTGAATCGGAATATACATAACACAAATTGCATGAAGCTTGGTTGAATATAATTGACTGACGTTTTTTTATAAAGAGGTCATCCTTAAATGACGTCACAATTCCTTTGACGATTTTTAACTCCCCCCCCTCCCCTCCCTCACACATCGTCAAACAGCCATCCCCCCCCCTCCCCTAAAATGACGTAGTTCAAGAGATGTATTTTTTGTTGCTGATGACTGGAATATTTTGGTGATCTATTTTATTGTACTAACGATATATCGTAAAAGATTGATTGGAACGTCAGTTGTGTTGTGTGTTAATTATTATCTAATTTGCATAAGGACCAACAAAATTTCAATAAACACATTTTTATTTTTTATTTTTTTTTTTTTATTTTTTTTTTTCTTTGATTTTTTTCTTTATTTTTATTTTATTTATTTTTATTTATTTTTTTTTTGTTTAGTTTATAAAAAAAAGCTAGAATTTGTTTTTAAACATAATAGTATTTTATTTTTTAAATTTTAATTTATTTTTTCGCTTTTAAACCTGACGATCTATGGGTAAGTGAAGTAGAGTTCACTTGTTTCTGTGAATATTGATCGAGATCTTCACGGACATTGGCAACAATTTTTAAAACTATTTATTCAAATGTCTTATAAAAGAGTAAGCAAACTCGATAAAGTTTTCCATAATTAAAAATAAAAAAAACAACAATCAAAAAGTTGAAACAAATAAAGCACACATTCAGCTAATCATTTTATATTTTCATACATGTTATTGTAAAGTAAAGTTTTTTTGTCCGACATTGTTGTCCATTTAATGTTGATTTTTTATTTATATTCATTTAAAAAACTAGTGATATAAACTCTATTTGAATTATTTCCCTTATAATAGTAGGATATAAAAATGGGAAGTAACAAGTAAACTGTAAATTTATAATAACGAAAATAATAAATAAATTAAAAAAAAACATTCCTAGCTACAATGTAGATAACCCTATATTATAATGTAGTATTAACAAAACTGTAATATTTTCATTTGTATTAACTCTGAGTTGTGAGTAGGTTATGCATGTGCTTAATATAAAATGTGTTCGAAGTTAAACAGACAAAACGTGACGAAGAAGTCGAGAGGTTGATTGTTTTAGTCAAATTTCAAAGTGTGGTTTGGTTGTATGGCTTATGTTTACACTATACCCAAACATGCTACAATACATTGCACAGATTATTTTCACAACATTTCTACATAGACACAAGCTGGCATGGTATTAATCGTGCGCGTTTTATTTAAATATCGAATGTATTGAAATCCCAGTTGTAATTTTACCCGGGTTTAGCAGGATGATCTCTTTAGATGTGATGTCAAACACAACCACTCAAACGACTGTCGCATCTCCTGGGCTGTAGCCACGCTAGTCTTTCCAACTGTCCCCAGGTGTATCTAGGTTAGTCTCACCAACTGTCCCCATGTGTATCCAGGCTTTGCTCTCTAACTGGCCCCAGGTGTATCCAGGCTTGGCTCTCTAACTGGCCCCAGGTGTATCCAGGCTTGGCTCTCTAACTGGCCCCAGGTGTATCCAGGCTTGGCTCTCTAACTGGCCCCATGTGTATCCATGCTTGGCTCTCTAACTGGCCCCAGGTGTATCCAGGCTTGGCTCTCTAACTGTCCCCAGGTGTATCCAGGCTTGGTTCTCTAACTGGCCCCAGGTGTATCCAGGCTAGTCTCTCTAACTGGCCCCAGGTGTATCCAGGCTAGTCTCTCTAACTGGCCCCAGGTGTATCCAGGCTAGTGTCTCCAATTGTCTACAGGTGTATCCAGGCTTGGCTCTCTAACTGGCCCCAGGTGTATCCAGGCTAGTCTTTCCAACTGTCACCCATGTGTATCCAGGCTAGTCTCTCTAACTGTCCCCATGTGTATCCAGGCTAGTGTATCCAACTGTCTACAGGTGTATCCAGGCTCTCTAACTGGCCCCAAGTGTATCTAGGCTTGGCTCTCTAACTGGCCCCAGGTGTTTCCAATCTTCTTATTGTCTTCTCCCAGGTCACGTTGCACTAGTTATTCCTTGATCGGACTTTTATTTTTTTCCTCCGAAGGTTCCAGTTGATGGCCTGTCTTCTTATGCTGGATAAAAGCTTCACGAGTGTGTGGCCAACCCATTTCCATTCTCTCTGTACGAACTCTTCAGCTGGCGGCTGGTTTGTCTGTTGCCATGGTACATCATTTGTGATAGTGTTGGTCAGCGTACTGTCACACATCAGACCACAGATTAGTATAGATCATCTACACACATCTTATCCTAAGTAAATAACAACAAGATGTCTTTTAATTGGCATTGACCTGATTGGATCTTCTTAATTATTAAGAATGGGAATGTGGAAGATTGAACAAACTGCAAAATCAAATGACTGCTGCCTTTCAGTTTGTTCTTTGTTGGGCAATAGCTACGGAAGCAAATCCAAAATGAAATGCGCACAACCAGTTGACACATATACTTAATTGTGTTCGAGGGGATCCCTTCCAACATTAAAATTAAGGACGAAGAAGAAGAAAGAAGAAAAAACTGCTACAGCTACATTATCACTCGCATGTATCCATGTATGTTGGAGACAAATCAACCAATCAAAATTAAAATATCGACTTATTAACTTCTAAGAAAGAAGCTGTCACAATTTAAATACCTGGATCGCAACTGAGGATCTCAAAAGCAACACGCTTTCATTGTCTCAATGAACGAATGATCAGGGAGACTTGACTACAATGCTTGTGGTCTAGCGATAATTTCTGGATTCTGATTATGTTTACAACATTCTGGTTTGTGATGACGCCATTTAAAAAAACATCAGAACTATTTCCACATTAATGTTTTCTATTCTATTATAAACTTACGTGCAGGTGACTCTTGAACAATTATACTCGATTGATGGGATTTGCTACGTAAGGTTTATTTTATTCTCGTGCGGTTTGAACAAACTGAAATTTAATTTGTGGTTATTTGTGTGCGTGTGCGTATGTGCTTACGCCTGCGTGAACATGAGTGTGTACGATTGCGTATAGGTTTACATGTGCGTGAACTTGTACATATACGTGTGCGTGAACGTATACATGTGCGTACAATCTTCTAAGTGGGCCAGTATACCTTCAGGCCACTGACCACTTTATTAGCAAATTGTAATAGATATAAATCACGCTACAACACAACATGGACCCAACACACTTGAACTCTCCATATATAAGAAGTGTGTCTGTGGCACTGTGATGATCGGTGAAATCAATCATTCGACTATTCTGACCACTGGTTTAAACGACAATTTCAACAACTTAATTAATTAGTGTATCAACATAATGCCTGCGAAATTGAACACACACATTTTTAAATTGAGTTACATTGGACCCGCTGCTAAAGAGACGCCTCGTGTCTAACAAAGTTGCATATTTTCTATTTTAGTTTATTTGAAATGTATCTATAACCCATAGTATTCAATATAATGTCGCCAATTTTTAAATATATTTTTTTTAATCTGGTGCAGATAAGTATTTACCAATATTTTTTTCCTTGTTTGGAAATTGTACAAGGGAAGTAAATACATATTATATAGAACATGTTGGAAAAGGAATACGAAACAAAATAAAACAGACATACTAACTGATTTATGGATAATAACACAATCAACATCAACGTGATTCAAACAGTATGCAAAAAAAACGGCATATTTGCGTTTTTTTTATTTTAAATTTTACTGTAATTTCAAACAGAAACACAACAGCTTTGTTTTTAATTCATTTGAAAGACACGCGAAGATATGCCTAAATCAACAATTACATGACAGTGGATATTTAATGGAATATCTTTCCCTATTAATTTCAAACACAATATATTTTCTCTTCTCGTAAAGCTTCAAAAATGATTATAATATTGAGAATATAACATAAATAAAAAAAAAATTCAAAGACAATACATGAAACATAAAATAATTTAAAAAAAAAAGTTGGATCTTGAGTATTACAACTTTAATTTTAACTTACAACTTTCAGTTCGGTTGCCAGTTTCTTCCAGGTATCCCCCCCCCCCCCAACGAAATATAATGTATATAGAATTATATACACATTTCAAGTAACCCCCCCCCCACCCCTACACAGAGGAAAAAAACACAGTCGGGGGCAGACAATATACACTCGAGGTCCAAGTTTGCTCTCAAATTGTTCTTCACATATTACATTCTTGAAAATGGTAGTTATCACTGGTATAGTGTTCCAAAATTTGAAAGGTATTTTGATGCGAAAGATTTAAAATTAGGAAAGTCATGGGCAAAACTTATGAAAACCCACCCGCCCTTCCTTGAACTTGACTAAGAGGGTCATTTTCAGGCAATTCAATGACCTCCAGCTGCAGTTCATCTTGGCAACAGGCCACATTTTCTTCAGATGGGTTTTGAAATAGTCCCACTTATTCTGTCTATGATTCCAAGTCAGAAAACCGCTAATAAAATTTCAGCTTGGGGTCTTTGATAATCTCGCATAAAAATGACGTGGGGAACTTAGCTGTTGCTTGAGCCACGAAGACCTTGCACTGCTGAAAGTGCGTCAAGTTGTTGGCCTGTACTTGTACCAAAACATGACAAGTTTGGATTTGAAGGCCTTACGTTGGGTATATAGATCAGAATATAGGTTCCTTCTCTTGAAGTCTTTATCAGACCAATATGTCTATACCCACTCTTCATCAGACATTAATGGCTATCGTTAGCCTTTACTTACCAGGCAGTTAACTATTTCCTTTCTTAACTTAAATACTGCGCTCAGACTTTTGCCATCTAACTGCTGTGTAATATGGTAATTCTTGAGATTCTGTGTTTGTTTCTTTCGACATGTCTCTGAACTATGGTTAAGCCCATGTAGCCTTGTGAAATTCACCATCTTCACCACACGATTCAGTACATAGCTAATGTCCATTTAACACACACATATTTCTGGAGAGTATTACAGTGCAGAAACATTGGTTGTAAAATGTTTTGCTCATTCGCTTGTCCAACCAACCATTTCTTTATGTCAATCATGTATTGTCCTTTATTGACAGTCAGGTAACAAGTTAGTCTAGTACAATTTATAATCAGCATCTTTTTTTTAAATTCATTGAATATATCATATCCAGTAAGAGTGTCAAACATGTTATGTAGAGAAGCCAGCACTTGTATTATGTTCATGTCTTTTTTATTAAAATATATTGAAAGGCTAAGAAAAGAATACGTTTGTGTTTTTGTTATTCTTGTTATTTTTTTTTACTGTGTGTGTAATGTTGTTAGCGACCCTACAACAGCGTTGTTATCAGCACGGGTCAAATATTTGCATCACACAACAAGACGTTTTCTTATGAACATAGATAACTGCCACACACCCCCACCACACACACCTGTTTAGTCAGCTTAAATTATGTTAAAAAAGTAATGCACAAATCTAAAAATGAGATCCATTACTTGTCAAATCAAGGCATGCATGTTATGGCCTGCAATTCTAGATCTAGATCTGAATCTGGACCTTCTAGAATCTAGATCTAGAAATTCTAGATCTAGATCTACGGAAAAACTAGACATACACAGATCTAGACCCTACCTAGATCTAGAGTCTATTCCAATAATACATTTCTATACTAAACTATTTCAGGCCTAAATTACTTTATTTAAATTTTTGTTTGTTTAGCTATGCACTTGGATAATCTCTCTCTCTCTCTCTCTCTCTCTCTCTCTCTCTCTCTCTCTCTCTCTATATATATATATATATATATATATATATATATATATATATATATATATATATATATATATAAAGCAAAGTTGTCGGGTGCCCTAACGGGCACTTCCCGGCACCACAGGCGCTTCAAATTTAGGCAGGATGCTGCCTTGAGACGACAGAACACGGGGGCCGGTGGCGGTTGGCCAAAAAGTCCACGATGAGGGGGTCAAAACTGACATCGACTGACCGGCGCCTTATATGAGCTTTATATCGACAAAAAATTCCCATGTAGGAAAAACAATTTCTCTAAAATTAGCGTTGTTGTTTAAACGTAAGCACTACACCAGGGGTCGGCAACCTTTTGAGACGAAAGAGCCAAAATTTGCAACTTACAAAATTACCCAGTTTTCAAAGAGCCACTAACATTTGTCTTTCAATATTATAATCTTTGATTTGGATTAAGTATATATTACATATATATATATACATATATATATATATATATATATATATATATATATATATATATATATATATATATATATATATATATATATATATATATATATATATATATAAAGAAATGAATGTGTGTGTGTCTGTCTTATATTCATTACTACATCCAGAGGAGTCGCAAGTCGGGGGCTGTGGGTGACACCATATAGGTGAATGCCATCCAGACAAAAAAATGCAGATATGTAGAATAAATCTTTTTTGCCAATTCAATAAATGGTTAATTACAAATAAAAAGTATTTTAAGTAAATAATGACGATCCCCAAAAGTGTTTGTGGGGGGGGGGGGGGATGACACCTTGAGTTGCAGCACCGGGTGACACGCGACCTAGCGACGTAAATGACTACACCTTTCATCCAAGAAACTTTAGTAAGTTGTTGAGAGGTATCTGCGAAAAAAAGGCTAATTCGGTTGACTCTCCGGCAGGGTGCGATTCTATTATTCTCTTTCTACGGTATATAAAAATAAAAGTCGATTGCGGATTGACACCTGGCGTACCCGTGAGCACCATGGCGGCTACGTTCATTTTAAACAACGCGATAGGCTATGGATACAATGGGTTGCTATAGTCGCTCACTAAGTCGAATCAGGCGCGTCCTCCGGCGTCTCTGCACGGTGCAAGTTGGCGCCCAGGGCTAGCCGGAAGTACTACGCGCCAATGTTAGTTTTAAGGAGGACCCTACAATAATGATAATGAGGCACACGCAATTCGACTTTCCGTCTCCGACACTTAGGCGGAGAGTGATTAACGGTGATATTACGGTGAGTGATTAATGTGCACTAAAGGCTTTTATGGGCTGTAGTGTAGTTATACCGATAAATATAATCCAAGCGCAGGCATTGTTTACATTTAGATAATTCGATTTTAGAAAACAAGGACGTATTTTGAAATAGTGAGTAACCAAATATTTTAATAGAAGAGTAAGTGTTTATTGGTTGTATGTATTATTATATCGTTCATTACCGAGTAATGCAGACTAATATTTTTATGAGTTTTAAAGACTAAGAAAATTGTATTTATGAACTTTTGTGCTAGGAGCTGAAGAGCCGCATCTTGCCATCAAAAGAGCCGCATGCGGCTCGCGAGCTGTAGGTTGCCGACCCCTGCACTACACATAACAGCCAATCACTAATTACTTAAGCATTCAAATTCTCAATGCTTTTTAAAATCTAAGCAAAGCTAGGCAGCATGCCTAGTATTACCAAGAATAGGCTTTCAATGTAGAGAATGATATGTTCTTTGTAAAGAAAAGGGAAAATACACATACAGATCAGGAATAAACCAATAATATTGATCAAAAATTATCTTCGCGTATCTTTTAATTGTTAAAAAGATAAATGCTGATATATACTATTTCAATAATATAAATATTTAAAATTTGCGACATCTTTTAATCATTTTAAAATCATTTTAATGCGGTTGTGTGTAACATTAGGCAGACATTAAAATGTTGTTCTTTCTCTACACACACACATTTGAGACACATAATAAAACTGATTGCCAAGAACATTTTCCCCGCTGAAAAAAAAATAGAAATCCGAGTGTATTATACTATTTGATGTGCGTCTCCAATAATTTTTTTCTAGGCATCTCTTCGGGGGGGGGGGGGCTTTGCCCGTCCCCCCCCCCCGAACGAAATGAAATTTATATAATTTATATAGAAAATATATACTCTTAACAGTGTCCGCCCCCCCGAAGAAAGTCTACCGCCCCCCCCCCCCCCCCCGAAAATTTCAAGTGCCCCCCCCGGAGAAAAAAGTCTGGAAGAAACACTGTATTTTTGCTTGGTTAAATTGACCCCGATGCATAATAGTTGTTAAATTAAATTCCAGACAAACATTTTATTTTAATTGATTTTTGTTCTAGTAAGAGAAAGTAGACTACATGTTATAGATAGGTTGGATAATAAAAAATCTTTACTCTATCTATGTCCGATAAAGAAGTAGAGAATTGATCTTTTGTTTTTGAAAAGAGTAAGCAAAAATTGGCAAATACAAAAATACTCAAAAGAAGCACGCATTCTCCTAAACTTATTAGACTTTTTCTACAACTTGCCTTTTTTTAATAATGCATTTACTCTACATGTCCTACTTTAAAGTTTGTTTAATGTTTTATTGTGTTACGTCGTTTACATAGCTAGTGATATAAACTTTGGGAGATTCGTTTCCTTTATAATTATAGGATGTAAAACTAGGAAGTAATTAATACAGTGTATTATTATGGTAAAAATACAGCATTATGTTTATATTTTTTTAAAGTTACATTGTTAGCTACAATGATATATAATGTAACATTAACCAAAATATAATATTTTCTTTCAAGATTTGTTAAACTGTGAGCGGGTTAAGCATTTGCTTAATATAAAATGTGTTAAACAGACGAAATTCGATGAAGTAGTCGAGAGGTTGATTGCTTTAGTCATATATCAAAGTGTGGTATGGTTGTATGGCTTCTGTTTACACTACACCCAAACATAACACCAGCCGTGCCACAGATTATTTGTAAAATGTTTCTGCAAAGACACATAAACATTCTAGTTGCAATTCCATGTTGACAACAAACTGCACGACCACAGGCCACTGGCCAAATCAATGCAACCAACAACACGTAAACACACCTCAACAGACAACCTGAGACTCAGTCCGATCAGAACGTGTTAACTGTAAGTAAATAGTTCTTCGTTTGCTTCAAAATATATGTTATTGTCACTTGTTATTGTAGTTCTACTGCTATATTATTACCTTGTTTTACCTTGTTTTACCTTAGTTATTGTAACACTCTGTTGTTATTGCAACAACTAGATGTTATTGCGAGTTCTTCTTTCTTCAAAGGTATACGATAAACTGCTGTTTTAGTTCGCAACTTTATTTCAATAGTAAAATCCACAGAGAATACTTTTCATTCAGTAATCAAACATCCACTGTTTGATATAGCACGTAAACAAGTGCGTGACTACACAAGGAAAAACATTCATAAAAACATTTTAATAGCAAGCTTTTATATAATAATGAACTAAGAAGTAGAAAATAAATTGTACACTACTATTTAAATTAGTATAAAGAAATTCGTTTCAATATTGTTGATTTTAGCATGGACTTTTAGCTAAAAACAAACTTTTGACAGGTAATTGGAACACCAACACATCAACTAAACATGATTTTAATGATACGCTGAACTTTGACCACAGCGGGACTTAGACCAAGTGTACTCTGTTCCGACATGGTCAGGATTAACTTAACACGGAATAGCAAGTTGTATAATTAATAAAATTAATTTGCGGCTTGATGTAACATGATTATTCACCATGCGTAAATATAAGTCACTAGACCGCTCCAAAAAGTACAAGGTGCTGTCCAGATATGTGGTCAAACAGATATATCCCCTATTGTCATAATACATGTGGTCAAAACACATCGACATAAAAACCACAATTCCTTTTTTTATTGGTTAAGTAAATGTAAAGGTTTGGCTGCACCAACCGCGGACTTAGCCGATAAATATAAACTAATTTTTAACAACAGATTCACACAATCAGTACAAATTATTTTACCGGGAGCCATACAACTGTGTGTATGCAGGGACATTTGAAACTGTTTTCGGTCGTTGACTGACTACATCACGTTCTTCAATGTAAAATAATTTATCTATCTGAAATAGTACTCAAGTTGTAACGGTACTCATGTTTTCGTGTTTACACACCCATAGATAGACAGACACACACACACACATACGGACAAGATTGCAAAATTATGTTTTTCCGTACCAGTGAGGTGTAAAACGTCGAGATTTGTAAGTATCTCGATTTTTTTTGTGCACGATTGCAAGACTTTCTCTATACTTCGTATATACGAGAACGTAAAAAAAAAGATACCCAAATTTGATGTTTATAAAATCAAATAAACGAAGTATAACATTAAGACACAGTTTGCACAGCAGAATAGCATTATACCGACACGTTTCTCGTTGTTTAAAATATGAACGTTAAAATAACTAAAGTTATAATTTTCAAATGCTTGTTTTTATTTATAAAATTATACATAAAACTTTCAAATAAACATATTCATTAATTTTTCTTAAACACAACATTTTTCAATAACGGTAACGTTAATGATAAGTAGTTGATATGATGAATTGTATTTTCTAAAAAAAAGCTGATGTTAATGGCTTCATATCAAGGCACATATTTTCAAACATATTTAAAATTACTGATGTTGAATATCGGCATATTAATTATACCATTTGAGACGATGTATTCAGATTCTGTATATGGATCTTAAACTTTTACTCAACATGATTGTTAGAATCAATCTTCAGCTTCTAGACCACTATACTATTTGTAAATTAGTATGTTTAACGTACACGTTTTTTTTCTCACAGTTTAGTAATTATCGCACATTGTTTGTTTTAACGATGTATGCTTCCCATATACTATAGTAGTTACACATGTCATATAGGTTCTAATGACACATGATGGGGAACAATGCAATAGTGCTGACTATACTTTTAAAATGAACTAACATACAACATGTAATCATGTAAGATATGTAAGCATCACGTTAGGGCTGTGTCAAATGTACCTATAATACAGTTATGTAAGATCACTATTTGTTATTTTCCCAATTGTTTTGTAAATGTATAACATAAAATAATGGAATTGCTTTATTTTAGTAAGCCAGATTTTGTTTAACCTTAAGAATTCTAATAGTCCAAAACGACAACCGATGTGACAGAGCAAGAATTGTTTAATGAATTATTTAAAAACATCACTTTTTTGTATCAATGTCGATTATTTAACGAGTAAATATTACCGTTGCAAAAATTAATCTTTCAATGTTTACTTATATATTGCCGTTGCCCCTTGTGACTTGTATTCTTTGAACATAAGTTAGGTGATAGACAATATACTGTTGTTTTTTATCTCAACACAAAAAGTTCAGACACATAATAAAGCTGCATTACAAGGAAATTGTCCCCGTAGTGTATTATACTATCTGATAGCCCTTCGAATAACTTAGAGACTATTCTCGCTTGGGTCCATTGAACCCGATGCATTATAGATTATTTTATTTTAAGAACAAATCATTATTAAACAACCACGAATTGTCTAGAAAATTTTTTTAAATCGACCTAATCTTGAGTCTTTGAAAAGAGTAAGCAAACTCGATAAAGTTTTCGTCAATTGGTAACTACAAAAATACTCAAAAACAAAGCGCACATTCACCCAAGCTTGTTAGAATTTGTCTGCAACTTGCTATTTTGTAAATATGCATTTACACTACATGACCACATTTATAGCATGTTTAATGTTTTATTGTTTTAAGTCATTTACATAGCTAGGGATATAAGCTTGACGAGATTCGTTTCCCTTATATTGATAGGAAGTTAAAATGGGAAGTAATTAACAAACTGTATCAATATTGTAAAAAAAATTATTTTTTTATTTTTTTATTTTTTTAATTTGCTTTCTTGGCTACAATGCGTATAACTCTATAATGAAATGTAACATTAAAAAAAAATTATTTCTTTCAAGTTATGTTAACCTTGAACTATGAGAGGGTTATGCATTAGATCAATATAACATGTGTTCGAGTTAAAGAGGCAAAATCTGAAACAGTAGTCAATAACTGTTATACTTTTGTTATACATCAAGTGTGGGATTGTTGTGTGGCTTCAGTTTACACTATACCAAAACATCCTCCCCACCATCCGACATATTATTTATTATTTTCACGTTTTTTCCTTAAAAAAAAAATTATACACATTCTATTTATAATTGTTGCAATTCCATGGTGAAAACAAATATATCAGAACTGCACGACTAAAGAACAATGGTCAAACCAATGCAACCAACGATACATAAACAGACAACCTGGGAATCAGTCAAATCAGAACGTGTAAACCTGTAAGTAATTCATTTTTTTCGACGTTTCAAAATGTGTATAATCCTTACTTACTATTGTAGTTCTATTGTTATTAGTTTCTCGTATATACGAAGTATAGAGAAAGTCTTGTAATCGTGCAAAAAAAAAAAAACGAGATTTTTGCATATCTCGACGTGTTTAGCTCCCTGATTCGGCAAAACATAGTTTTGCAATTTTGTCCGTATGTCTGTGTATGTATGTGTATGTTTGTTTTTCTCTGTGTGTGTTTGTGTGTCTATAAACACGATAACTTGAGTACCATTACAGCTAGGTTTATGAAATGTCATATATAAGTATTATATCAAAATCGTAGATCCGTATCAACTTTTAAATGATATCAGATAACCTGAAGTGTGAATTTTTCTATCTTGAAATTTTCAAAAGCATATAACTCGATTACTATTTCATATAGATAAATGAAATTACAAATGTAAGCAAAAGGTCTGATTCTCCACCTTATGTCACATTTTAAGTAATTTCCCTTTATCGGAAGTAGTAATTTTTGCTTTATAGTCTTAATAGCTAGCACGTTTAGGTCATAGTGTGACTCATCACCCTCTTTTAACAATTGTCGCTCTGTACTTAAAAGACTATTTAACTTAAATAAATCATTAATGGATCTGGCAAAAAGGAATTTTTCTACTGTACATGTTTCAATATTTTGGCCTTGGTGTCACCTGAGTTTGTAAGGTTGTTAGCCACCCTACATCATGTCGCTGAATGAACGGGTCAATATATGTATCACACAACAGACAGTCACCTGATGACCATACATAACTATCCCCCCCCCCAAACTATACAGGCAGGTGACTCATGTAAAAAAGCGATTTTTTTCGGTTAGCATTATCTTTGTTAAATCATAAGAACGTGTAAACTGTACCTATGACAATGTATCGAAACCAAGCTGTCATGCTATTGGTTGATTTAGTATTATTTAAATCCCAAATGTATTTCAGTCTCAGCTCTAATGGTAACTTTTAAAAATGACAAAAATATCTAGAGGGCGTAGCAAGATGATCTCTTTAGAAATGGTGACAAGCACAACCGCTCAAAGGACTGTCACGTCGGTCCAGTTTCATGTTAAAAATGAACCAGACTATGATATTTGGACATATAGATCTTTAAGATGAGACATAATGTTTAGCAGCTTTTGTTGTTGGCTCTTCTACATTGACACCATCCATCCAGTCGATTTTTTTTTCTAGCCAAGCGAATCAATGTTGCGTTGTGTCACGGCAACAGTTTTGGCACAGGCATGTGAAGTGATTGTTCAATACACATTTAACGAATAAAACACTTTGTTCACTACAGCGTATACAACTCTATTTAAAAAGGCGCAATGTATTCTACTTTCCTTCAAAATAAATTACACCACTGCCTTCATCTATTGAAAATGTACTTGTGTACAACTTGGTTGATGCTGATAGTTAGAAGTTTGGTGTGTTGTGTTGGTTGTGTTTAGACCTTCATATCCCTTATTTCTTACTCAATAGTCACGAATTCAGACTAGCGTAAGGAGAAACTGCGCCCATAGCTAAGCCCTCCGTGCAGAACCCATAACAGACAGTAGTTGCCTATGAGAAGAGAATCTTTATAGCTACCTTTAGCTATTTTTTAATGTGTTCATATGATTAAATACAATGTCGCTTATATTTTTATGTTATTTTAATATTGCAGATAACTTTTTATTTGTTTAGAAATTTTGCAAGCGAAATAATTACATATTTAATAGACGTAATAAGTTTGGAAAAACAAAACTAAATAAACGTGACATACTGTTTAATGTATACAAATGTACCAATAAACGTAATAAAAAATATTCAATAATGATAACATACACAGATGTGCGTTTATGCAATGTTTAAATATCATTATGTAATACTCATTTGAAAGACAATCAAATATATCGTTTAATCAATGTCACAACAACAATTCCTACATTATTGTCTATTTTCAATGAGACTATTACAAAAACTACATATTAATTTTACATCAGAATTTTAGAATAAAATGTCATTGGTTTCTCATACCAATTTTCAATTACCAAGCACTCTGTACATTGCAATCATTTTTTTCTTGGACATGTGTATTGTTAGGTTTCAATATTAAAAGTAGAACAAATAATGTGTTAAAATATATACATATCATTTTATTCAAAACCAGACTGGTTTTGTGCTTACTGTATTTTTATGAATGTCCCATACTAACTTACATGTATTGGTTGTTTGAAAGACAACTTTTAAAAGTATTATTTCATGGACGTGGCTGGTGCATTATACATTAGAAATCCTGAGATGTATCAGTCGTTAAGCCTACACGTATGGGGTCATCCATAAATAACGTCACGCTTTTTTGACGATTTTTACCTCCCCCCTCCCCTCCGTAATACGTCGTCAAAAAAAGCCAGACGCCCCCCCCCCTTATAAATGACGTCACACCTCAGCATACAACCCCCACCCCTCAAAATCGCTGTTGAATATATCTTAAAACATCTTTATATTTCCAAAATTTTGTCAGAACTCTGTCAACATAGAATATTTTAATCAATTTATATTACAAATTATGAAAACCGTTTTCTAAAACGCGAAATAACAGATAAAACTCATGTTCTAACATTGTTTTTTTATAATGTAAAAAAGTGACGTCACACTATATGAACACCCCCCTCCCCCTCCCTCCGCTTCATCACACACCATCACACACTTTCGGATTCCCCTTTCCCCCTACAAGTGTGACGTCATTTATGGACGACCCCCATGTACAAACTCTATCTTTATCTCTCGCTTACAACAGTGTAACAGATATATAAGGAATGGTCTATATATGACGACATATCTGGATAGGGGAGAGGGTGGAAGGGGAGGGAATTGGGTTAGGTGACGATTGAGAGAAAAGGAAAGATACTTTGATGCACTAAAACAATTAGAAAATTAGTTTTAACAATAATTTCGCTTGTAAAGAAAGTCAAACATAGTAAAGCTTTAAAAAAAAAAATAAACATTAAAAAATGCCATTGAATGTGTAATGTAATTTTGAGGGAGGGTAAAATAAGGTGTGATATCATTTTGTGGAGGAGGAATCACGTATCATCTATCACCACAACAAAGGAAAAAGTTGCTTATCCTAAGATTTTGAAAAAAATAGTTGTGGTTTAATCGCAAATGTAAAAGTCAACTTTAGCGCTAATTTCATTGCTTGAAAATAACAACATGGTAAAGATTTCACAATGTACAGTCTACTATAAACTGTTCTGTAACTGATGTGCATACATCTAGTTTCAAATATTATTAGACAAAATAAATTAATATGAGGAATCTACAGTCTGACATATTCAAGTGATGTGTACTTCAGTCCTACCTATGTCAGTGTTTTGTGTGTGTTGTTCTATTTACAGTTGTCTACAGAAATGTGGTTATATCTGTCCTGCCAATGTCGAGGTATTCTTGTTCTATTTATAGTTTTATACATAAATGTGTTTACTTCTGTCTTGTGTGTCTTGTTCTATTTATAGTTGTCTACAGAAATGTGTTTACTTCTGTTTTGTGTGTGTTGTTCTATTTATAGTTGTCTACAGAAATGTGTTTACTTCTGTCTTGCAGGACGCCGTCACCACGAGCCTTCACATACCATCTATTTTTACCATCTTAGTCCAGCCTTCCAGTGTGTAGACCTTCCAGACAATATCAACAAAGTAGAAATTTTAGAGTTTTAAAAAAAAGCTAATACACAAAAAAATAAACCGGGAGTGATCTCCCCTAAACTTTCTCGAATATTCTATTATAACACTATGGGGGATGGCAACTCGGCATATAGACTTCAAGACATAATTTTTAATCCATTTTAATTACTCAAATTTTTAAAAATCCTAATATATAAATCCCCACGTTCGCACATCTCTCTCTCTCTCTCTTTCTCTGTCCGCAAAAAATTTTCGCCGGACATCACGTCAGAATCGGCAGCGGTATATCGAGAACTTTTTACGGACTTTTGTTGAAAATAATATGTTAGATGTTTTAAATGTATAACCACAATTTTACTTAAAGAAGAAAAATAAAAATTAAAGGCGTATTCGAATGTAGAGAAACAGTATTATTTATGCAACCGGAAAAGCATTAATACATGTGAAAAAGAACGCATAAAACTGTGACGTCGCTATTGCTTATACATTAACTAATGACGTCATCTGCTGTGTTTTGAATGAAAAGAAATGAACTATTTCATTCAAATTTGATTTAGATCTACGTACACTATGAAATGTATACAATACAATTTTTCCGGCCTAAACTCATAAAATTTATTTTATTTATTTGGATTCTAGATCTAGAGATTCTAGATCTAGACTAAATCTAAATCTAAATCTAAGCAATAACTAGATCTAGACGTAGACGCTAAGATCTAGATTTAGACTCTAACTTCTCTAAAATCAATTCCAAAAATAAATTTCTATATTAGGACTAAACTATTTCAAGACTTATTTATTTTATACAAAATCTTTGTTATGAACTGGCTAATTTGGGATAAAAAATTAATTTGAAAGAATAGGCATATTCGCGTAAGTTAAGATTTTAAAATACGTCTTTCATTCTCCGTATTTTATAAGTTGCCTAAATAGCGGAGATGTTAGTGTACATTAAACCACGCAGGTGGTGCGGGTTCGAGACACAGCAAGTCAACTTGGTTAATGTATTCTTTTTTATTATGCTCGGGCTAAACTTAAAAAAAAAATTCTTTTAGGAATCTAGATCTAGATCTAGATTGTCGGGTGTCCGACAGGGCACTTCCCGGCGCCGCAGGCGCTTCAAATTTGGCATGATCTTGCCTTGGTGCGACAGAACACGGGGGCCGGTTGGCCGAAAAGTCTACGATGTGGGGGTCAAAACTGACCTCGACTGACCGGTACCTTATATGAGCTATAAATCGAAAAAAAATGTCCACGGAGGAACCTCTTCATAACTCTTGAGGTCGTAGACCGACCTTCGGGCGAATTAATTAAGCATTCAAATTCTCAATGTTTTCGAAAGCCTAAGCGAAGCTGGGCAGCATGCCTAGTAGAATATAATCTCGTAGAAAAAAGAAATGCACACCAAGTGAACGCTAAATAAAGATGTGCATAATAGTGCGCAATCTTATTATTACTTTATAAATTTACATGCGTTTTTTTTGAGAAATCGGAAATAGCGTAAATAAGTACTTTCGGTTAACGGAAATTACTCAAAATTTGACAGAAGGTAGAGAATTAGATCTTTTACTTACATATCACATTTCATTTATCTATTTGAAATAGCACTCAAGTTATAGGCTTTTGAAAAATTCAAAGTAGAAAAAGTACCACTTCCGGTTATCGGAAATCGCTCAAAAGTTGATACGGATCTACGATTTTGATAAAAAAAAACTTATATATGAAATTTCAACAACCTAGCTGTACCGGTACTCAAGTTATCGTGTTTACACACGGACACACACACATACACACACAAACACACACACACACACAAACACACACACACACACAGACATACGGACAAGATTGCAAAATTATGTTTTTCCAATTTGCAAAAATCTCGATTTTTTTTTTGCACGATTACAAGACTTTCTCTTTACTTCGTATATACGAGAAAGTAAAAAAACTAAAAAAAAAAGACTAACTTGCTTTCTTGTAAAAACAACTTTTGTCGCTCACGTATGTAAATCGTCTCATGAGTGACCACAAGGTAATGAGAAGCGAACGTTTGTAACTATTTTTCTCCCAATCTTACAACCACTCTATAAAAATGTTTATATCATTAATCATAATTATTATATTTGGCATCATTGGAACGCTAGATGTCTCATGTATATGATTACATTTTACATCATCTCAGAATAAATCTAAGCTTAAAAATCAGCTTTACACATTTCACAGATATGGTATTTTTATCACCTACGTTTCGTTATTTTTTATTTTTTTATTTTTCTCAGTTCGCACTAAAAATCCTACTTTTATGTATAAAACAATGCCCAACATATCTTCATAGATTGTTCTTCAAGCAAAAATAAAGCTTTTGTCAAGAGATAATTGTGATGGCTTTCAGAGAAAGAAACTTTATAATACACAATATGCTCATTTTAAAACTTTTGCATACTAAAATGCCCGCTTCTTTCTTCTTCTTCGTTCTTAATTGTTACTGTTGGGAGGGATCGAGCCTTATCTGACAGAGGGTTTAAACTCGAGACTTTTTTTCGAATTTATCAACCATGAGCTTTTGCCGACTCAACCATGCTTCCGTCACAATTAAGGATTGCGTGTCAACTGGTTATGCGCCATTGAGGCCATTGACTCCGATTTCAGCCTGCTTTTCTTTTTGAATTTGATTCCATAGCCTTTGTCCAACCAAGAACAAACTACAAGGCAGCATGTGTAAATTTAGATGGCAAATTGCGTTTGAATAATAATAATAATAATAATAATAAATCTTAAACCAAATATTAAAAAAAATACCAATCATTTAGAGTCATTCACATTCTTAGAGATTTTACTCTACCTACTTTCTTGGTGGGAACATTTAAAAAATCACATTCTCTGATTAGGTTCCGGATCCAAGCTACCTGAGTGATTAGCTGACGCTATCATTTAGGCTAGAAACTGTGATATAATTGGTTTAAAACAATTTGGATTTGATTGCCAACACTTGAAATCTTGTTCTAATTAAATGATTTGTAACCTATTCCAAGGTTAAGAAATAAAGTGATATTAGCGTTGGAAACAAAGAGTTATATCATTAAAGCTATAAACACAAGCTAAAATAGTAAATGTAAACATTCTTTATAGACAGTTGCACGGATACTGTATTGTACCGTTGTTGATCGCGCTGCTTAAATGCAAAACAAAAGTTAAAAGTTCAACTCTCACAGTCTTATTGTCTTACACTATGTCCTTACATAAGTAGAAGTGTTGGATTTTTGGTAATATGTTTGGGTATATTGTAAACATAAATCATACACAAAATCTTATTTGTGTTATACTAAAAATACGTATTTACTTATTACTTCCCATTGTTCATACTAAACAGTACACGAGAGACAAGTTTCTTCTAGTTTATATCACTAGCCGTGGAAATGAACTGATTCAATGTACAGGAACCCGAATAGTAGGTCTGAATTGCAAATTAAATACATTCTATTAAATTAACGACCTTGGCTTGTATGTATTTTTATAAACAATTTTTTTTTTAAAATTTTTAAAGACCGAAAGCTATAAGGAAATCCTTTGCATTTTTTTAAGACAAGCGAATAAGTCGATTCGATCCGCGATTTCTCTTAATTTACCTGGTATGTTTACTACTTTGTTGCAAACAATTAAAAAAATAAAATATAAAAATATAAAAATAAACGGTGGTCTGGAATCAAAAATGACGTATGTGCTTCATCGGAATTACTTGAACGGTTCAACACATGCTGTTACTTCTGATGGATGAATAGCGTTTCGTGAAGAAGATGAGGTTTAATTGTCAGAACAAATCACCTGTTGTAGGGAGGCTAACGTTGATGTAGACACAATTTATTTTTCGGGATACTTACACTACATATGTTGATTGTTATTTGTGTGATATAATTAATACGTATGGCATGGTATGTGTGACATGATACACATATTGCAGACCGATTTTAGACATGATATACAATTGTAGACCGATGTGTAAGATGCTATTAAAATGTAGGCCTATGTGTCGGTCTTACTGTAGGTCTTATCTATCTGGATTGATACCATCTGTTTGACAACATCTGACCCTCCAATAAGTTCACATTTGATATACAAATGTCTCTTTACGGTGACATTTGAATATGTTTTCGGACGTTGACTTACTTCATCAAGTTCTACAAAGTAAAATCATTTTTATTGATTGTGTGAATCTATTGATAAAATAATAATTTTTATTTATCGGCTATGTACGCAGTTGGTGCAGCCGAACCTTACCAATTACATAACCAGTAAAGAATTAATTGTAGTTTAAAAGTGTCAGGTGCTTTGAACAAATAAGATATAACAATAGTGGATTTATACATTTAATCATTAGCACACACATACGTCAAAACATCTGTTTGACCAAATGTCTGGACAACGTCATAAGATATGACAATAGAGGATTAATCCAGTTAATTAATAGCACACACACACGTTACAACATATGTTTGACCATATATCTGGACAGTGCCTGAAGAGGCCTTGCGACTTATTATACATGGTAATATTAATTATTAAAATACATTCAAGATAATACAGTGCTTAAGATAATACAGTGTAACGAGTACAGATAATTATTATGTCCTAGCCCCCCCCCCTTCTCCCCCTCGCACACACACACACACACACACACACACACACACACACACACACACAAACAAGGGTTTGAACACTCTGCATGCGTTTGTGGTTGGTAATGGGACAATGCTGAAATTTATATATATATATATATATATATATATATATATATATATATATATATATATATATATATATATATATATATATATATATATATATATATATATATATATATATATATATATATATATATATATATATATATATATATATATATATATATATATATATATATATATATATATATATATATATATATATATATATATACTAGCGTGCCCGTCCCGCTGCGGTCTTAAAGTTTAAAATAAATTAAAGAAACACATTATGAAAGTTATGGTGCCATTAAATTTACATTTTTATTGAAAATGAAAATTATCAAACTTTTTAAAAAGGAAGTACATTCAATTTACATTTTCAAAAATGTATAAATCAATTTTGTATGAAACAATGGTATAACAATCAATGTACATTTTTCATATAACATATTTATTATTCTAGTATAGAAATAAAAATTCATATAGCAAGGGCGGTGCCCCCGGGGGAGCGACTTTTTTCTCTATACATGGTATATAAAATAAACTCGGATGCGGTTCATCCGAGTGCCATAAAACTTTAAGAAGTAGATGAGAATACTACCGAGAATATTTCTGCGAAAAAGAAAACTAAAGTTTCTTATGGGCGGCGCCATGTAGGGTACAATTTTCGTCAACACACGGTTTGGCACCCAGAGTTTTAGAGCGACTATGTTGGCACTTGGCATCCGTTAATCGAGCGTCCTGCATAGCGAGTAAGGGATACTACTATATTCAGCGGTAAAACTACAACAGGCTGAAAGAAATCTATACATTTGAACATGATTTCTGCATTTTAGAACATTGTATGGCTAACCCAATTGAACATTATCAGTATTTTTAGCTTTCCTAAACAATGTAATCATTAGTCTAACAATACAAAATCAGTATACAGCTTAATTTTTGCGTGATTAGGCATATTTTGTGATAAACGACCTTTTTTTCCTAATAATTGTACATGGGGCCGTTCGTTGCTAGCGTCCCATTTATGGGACCTTTAAAAAAAAAAAAAAATCGATATTTCAAAAAGTATTGATTTAAAAAAAAATCCATTGTAATTCCTTCATTCAGTGCCCAAAAGCTAAACCATATCAAAAAAGTTATACAAATTTGAGACCTTGTGATAATATGGGTTAATTATATGTTTATCGCAAATAACAAGTAATAATTGGTCATTATAATGCTTGCCAAGAACCCATCGATTTCTGAACTAAACACAATCCACACAGCATAGAAAACCTTCAACTATTAACTCATCTTCAGGCAAAAATGGTATATGTATTATTTTAATATCGGGTGCTTTAAAATAAATATATATTAGTTTGATTTGGTATTTTAAACGAGCACTTCACAATTACTTCCCATATTTATTTTTTCCTAACAAAGGACGGGAGACAACTCAGAGACACAAAATCCGACTAATAGATAAATAAACATATTTTTAATTAATAACAATATATTCATTCGATGTATGATATATTGACATTAATTATTTTATTATAATGTACCTAAACATACTTTGGTGACATTGAACGGTGAATAAATGCTTTTGATACATTTAAAAAACTAATATTTTGTACTTATTTCATGTCGATTTCAAAGATATGTAAATTAAACAGTTTTAACCATGTTCATCCTGGCTAGAATCTTGATCGTTTGCTAAAAAATTGTTTTTTAACCATCTGATCTGTATCTGATGTGCATAAATCTGCCTCAAAATAATATGAGCGAAAAGATTAATCTGAGACTGCTAAATTCTGACATAAGTGAACGAGAAATAGAATGTCTTCTAACTCAGTTGTAAAGAACAGAGATATGATTTAATTAAGTTGATAGTAACCGAAAAATCGTTTCTTATTGCATATGTAAAGCTAAGTGTAGGGATGGGGAGGGGGTAGGAGGGTAGTTATCTATGGTCATCGGGTGACTGCCTGTTGTGTGATGCGAAAATTGACCCGAGCTTAAACACGACAATACGACGCCTTCGTTCTGTTACTCTAAGAAATATAAAAATATAACTTCCTTCCTCCACAACCTAGTACAATATTATCTTTAAGAAATCAGTTTAGAAAATTTCTTATGGCTATGGTGTGTAATGTGACGTAATTATCGAACATACATTTCTTTGAAGCTTTGTTTGTGGAGCTAAATAAATAAAACAGTACACCAACGCTTAAAAATTATGTTGGTCAATGATAAATTTGAGTTTTAAAAAAATGCATTGATACAATAAAAACCAAACAAAATTCATCTAGTGAAGACTAGATCAAACATTTGTATTACACCCATATTGTGTTGCTATTACGTTATTTGGTGAAACACACACTTTACACTACTTTCAGGTGTACAGAAACATCACAGTAATTACACTGATTACTGTAGTTATCTGTATCTACCGACTTGTGTTGTAGAAACCTTTGTGAGTTGATATACTTGAAACTTTTAAAATCTACTCAGATGTTAAAAAATGTGTTTCTACTGGGCACTTTATTAAAAATGTATGTTCAATCAAAATGTGGAATGTTTTCACTTTTCTGTTGATATACAATTTAATATAATACACCGCCTTAATAAGAAAAACGATATGAAGTACATTTAACTAAATAGAATATGGTAATTACACACTAATTATTTTCTCAACACAATATTTTTCTCTCAAAAGATATTCCTTTCACCACTTTCTAAACAAAAGAATACTTATGTAATTGGTTATTTTGTTGATTACGATTTCCTCATTTTAATATGCTAAGACACAATGCACTTTAAAGTTTCCCGTGATTAATTTCATAATAAAAAGGGGATACAACCTGTGATGACGCAAGATTACGTCAGACATGTTTAGCAGGTATAGGTTAGCAGAAACAGACTATAGGCCTAGTTGGTTGGTTAGAGAGGCCAATGGGCGCACAGGGCTGACCGGTCACGTGGGACGGTCAGCTGACCACTGAGGCGTGGGTCAGCAGTAGAGCGATAGGCCAGGAGTTGTTAGGTAGCGGTCAGAGACGGCCGAGGAATGTAGATAGTTAGGTAGATCATGATTAGCTAGCGAGGTAGAAGGTGTTAGATTGTAGAATGTAGAGAACAGTTAGTGTTAGGATTGGTCATGGGAGTGCGTAGTTAGTAGTATAGTGAACAGTTAGTAGCAGTAGTAAACAGTAGAGAGTGTAGAATAGGCTGGTTAGATTGAACATATATATCATTTTAATAAAGAACAATTATAGTTGAACTTGAATTGTGTGTTATTGGATTCATTCGTTCCGCCTTCTTAAAAATGTGTACCCTCACACAACCTGATGCTTAATTCAACTCAATTACAAGTTCACGATTTAAATAAATCCCCCTGACCAAGTCCCAGGCCTTGGCTTTATATTATATTCTGTAACATCTGTTACTAGCAACTGATCTAAAATATACAGTCTGTCATACTGTTTGCGAATAGTTTCATGAGTAATGTTAGATTATTAGTCCAATTTCTTTTTTTTTTTTACTTTTCTGGGATAAATTGTGCTCACTTATTTTCATACATGTGTCAGTATGTAGTCAATTCGAATCACGATATAATCTTACAATGACGTGCAATATTTGAAATACGCAGTCATTTTAACATAGTATTTAGAGTTTCTTCCAGGCATCTCTTCGGGGTGGGGGGGGGGGGGGGAATTTTTACCCCCCCCCCCCCCCCCGAACGAATTGAAATTTATATAATTTATATAGAAAATTTATACTTTTAATAGTGTCCGCCCCCCCCCCCGAAGAAAGTCTACCGCCCCCCCCCCCCCGGAAATTTCAAGTGCCCCACCCCACCCCACCCCCCCCCCCCGGAGAAAAAAGTCTGGAAGAAACACTGATAGTATTACCTGTAAAATATAATTCACCTTACTCGATACATACGAATATTATAACATGTGCCCTAGGGTTTACATAATTTAAACAGAAACATTATTCTAAAATTATAATTAAACATATTCTAAATTCAACAATGATTTAAGCTGTTCTCATATGGAACAATATAAAATTGTTAATCCGCATTCGTGTATGGAACAATCTTTTACTACATAACACGCTTATAGAAGGTATGCAGGGGATAGAACAACAATAATAGTTATGTTTGCTTGTCATTTTCTATCTGTAGACGTGTAAGTTATAAATCAGATAAGATAGTTCATTAAAAACTGAGAAAATATATGTGAAAAACAAGCATTTAGATGAAAAAAAAATGTGTTTTGGTTTGTCCCCTTTTCTAGGCTACTTTTTACAGTTGTTAATTCATGTTTTGCCTCGAATTGGTGTAATAATTCGAATGGACTCATGCTCAATAATTTTACTTCTAAATAATTACAACTGCAGTGGAACGTGTCGTGGAAAAATGTCATTCAGTTAAGTAGACTTCTCCGTATATTTTCAAACAATTGACTTACTATGATCACTGTTTTGTTTTGTATATCAATGCTATTATTTGTATAATACATATACATTCAACTAACAATTTTATGTAGGCTATATCTCGATACAACTTCAAAATCGTAAAAATAATATTTAGTAAACTCATTTTTTTTAAATATTTTGTTTCTAATTGTTTATTTTGCTTAATTTAAAGATTAATGTTTTATTGTCCCCCTAGTAATATTTAGAACAAAAGAATGGTCAGTAATTGTTAAATACAGGTCGCTTCTCCATCTGTTGACACTGCTCTCCATGTAATGTAGGATAGTCAAAAACACAGCAACATGTGTTTAAATTGTAACTTCGTTCATTATTTTGTTTGGTTTTAAAACTCGTACTAGACGATAATGCTATTGACCTAAAATACACATCAATAAGACAGAATAAAGTAGTTTAATCACAACACAAACTCACAAGCTTGCTAATAACATTAGGAAACATAATTGTTCGCTACATAGCACCAGAAAAAAATATTTTCCGGAATAACCAACAACCAAGTATTAGATTTTACTAGTCAATCGATCCGACTTAATCGAACGTTTAAAAAAAAGGTAAATATATGTTTAATGTTTCTACATTTAACATTATTATTGTTTTTATAACATATATGATATACACCCAAACGTTTTCATTAATTGTTCAATAAGTGTTAAAATAAAATATTGTTACGCTTAATTATTTTTTTATCAATTCTTTGTCTACGTATTAGAATATATGTTTAGTTGTCTACTTTGTAATATGTGAGAACATAATTGTAAAATATTTGTTTAAACCCACATTTGAAAAACCATTTTACTTAACATGATTGTTAGAATCGATCTTCAGCTTTAAAACCACTGTTTGTTTTAACGATTTTGTTTCCCATATAGAAGAGTACTAGCCGTCCCGGCCAGGCCCTGCTCTGGCTTCTGTGAAAAACCTTTCTGTTAAAGACCATTACCTATGTGTTTAGTAATCATCATAAACCCGGCATTGCCCACCCAAACCACAACCAACCAAAACAACAAAACGCAAACATAACGCTAACACAATTACAAATACAAACGAAAACAAAAACCTAACAACAAACACAACCACAACCACAAACACCAATACAAACACAAAGAAAAAACAAACAAAAAAGCAAACGAAAACAAAAACCTAACAACAAACCCAACCACAAACACCAATACCAACAAAAAAAAAAAACACAACGAAAAAGCAAACGAAAACAAACCAAATCCAAACGCAAAACCAACAAAAAACACAAATACAAACCCAAACAAAAAAACACAAACAAAAACGAAAAAAGAAAGAACAAAAACGAACCAAATCAAAACGCAACCACTAACGCAAACCCACCTAAACACAAAGAAAACACTAACGCGAACATAAACGCCCGGGGCGGAATCACCTGTTTTAGCTTAATGAACGACTATAGTACCCCAACTTATTCATAGTCTTTTGCACTCACTTAAACGAACGCGCCTGTTTCAATTTGATGAACAATTTTAATACTCCAAGCTTATCCGTAAAATACCTACAACATTTGCACTTGATCAATCCCCGCTAATTATGTAATTATTTTTTTTTCCCAACACCAAAACAAAGTAATTAAAAAGTAAATTATTTTCGACTAATGCAATGGTTTTATAAAGGGAAGTAATTTTGTTTTCCTAATTTATCAAAGGGAAGTAAGTGCTATAGGACTAAATAAAGACATAATTAGAATTTTTGTAAAAGATGATATTTTTTTAAAACTTGTGTTTAATAAACATGCCGACAATTATTACTATAATTTGAAAAATGAAAATTATTTCCCAACACTTTCAATAGTAATTTTTTAGCTCATAAATTTAGACAAATACGCACGATAATTTTCTAACACTTAAATTCATACAATTCCAACGACAAACATATGCATTACATACAGAACTGAGCTTTATATATTAGATTTACATATAGTCATATCGTACTAATGGTACAAGATGGGGAACAATGCAATAGTGTTCACCATATTTCATCGGTTGTCTTTTGTTTAGCAATGACACATAGATTTTGAATATGAAACAGACACATATTGCCTTTTAAAAATTATTCTTGAAAACAATGTTTGTTTAAATAAGTGTATTTCGACACAGAGACGGCATGTTAGTATTATTTGAGGTTGTTTCTTTTCCTAATTTAGTTACCTAGCTTGCTATAAATATTAAATAGGTAATTATTTACCTTGGAAATTTTCAATACAGGAGAAAATGTTATTGGCTAAAAAGTATCTGCATTGTTAAGATACAATTTAAAGAAAATATGGACTAGATTGTATGTAATGATATAAGCACTTAAAAAAACAACTAACATATAACATTATAAGCAATCATGAAAAATATGTATGCATTACGTTACGAGTGTGGCAGATGTAGCTTAATATAAAGTTACGTTAGTTCAATATTTCGATTTCGCTTTTTCAATTGTTTTTAAATGTATTACATTAAGTAATTAAATTGTTTTTATTTTAGTTAGATTGTATTTAACACTAAGCATTATACTAGTGTATAACGAAAACAGATGTGACAGAGCCAGAAGTTTTTGGGTGACTTCTCAAGAAAAAAATCAGGTGATTATGTAACTACTAAGGGTTATCATTGCAAAAATAAAAGGTGCACTGTTTACTTATATATATTGAAGTTGCCCCGTGTGAATTGTGGTGTTTTAACATTAGGTAGAACATACACTATTGTTCTTTCTCTCAACGTAAACATTTGAGACATATAATAAAGCTGTTTTCCAAGGGAATTTTCCACGCGGAAAAAAATAGAAGGTCGTGGTGTATTATTATATTTGACGAGAAAAATATAACCCTATAATACAATGTAACATTAGCCAAAATTTAATATTTTCTTTCAATATATGTTAACATCAAACTGTGAGAGGGTTAAGCATTTGCTTAATATAAAATGTGTTCGAGTTAACAGACAAAATGTGACGAAGTAGTCGAGAGCTTGATTTCTTTAGTCAAACATTAAAGTGTGGTATGGTTGTATGGCTTCTGTTTACACTACACCCAAACATAACACCAGCCGTGCCAGAGGTTATTTGTAAAACGTTTCTACAAAGACACATACACATTTTAGTTACAATTCCATGTTGAAAACAAACATATCAGAACTGCAGGACCACAGACCACTGGTCAAACCAATGCAACCAACGACACGTAAACACACTTCAACAGACAACCTGAGACTCAGTACGATAAGAATATGTAAGCTGTAAGAAATTAGTTTTTCGTTCGTTTAAAAAAATTGTGTTATCTTAACTTGTTGTTGTAGTTCTAATGTTTTTTTTTTACCTTGTTTTAATTTATTGTAACACTCTATTGTTATTGCGACAACTAGATGTTATTGTGAGTTTTTTTCTTTCTTCAAAGCGTTACAAAGAGTTGGTTGATCACTTCCCCCATATGTTGTCACAGCTCTCCCTATGATACAGCCATGTGGATAACAACAAGGGTCTTCTAGTGAACTTCAACTTTGTTAATTACGGTTTCTTGTTTCTAGAGTCTGCTGAGTTAGACACTAGGTTACTTGTCTCATTGAAATCAATTGGTTCACAATATAGAGCTAGAAGATTAAACCCAGACTAAGACACGCACAATCTTTTCATTACAGTTAATAGTAATACCATATCATATATGTTTTGTTTTTCTTAAAATAAACTTGTAACAATGATTACACTGGGTTTGGAGCGTTTTTTTTTAATAAAAATAATGTTTTTTTTTTCAAATTATAAAGACAAAAAAAAAATAAGTAGGCCTAAGCAACTAAACAAAGTCAAGCATTGTGTTGTAAAAAGTCATATATTTACCTAAACAAAATGCGTGGAGTATTGATTCGTTCCCATTGAACTAACTGTGTTTTCTAATCTTACTCATTTTTAACAAAACACACTCTTGAGATCACACTTTTATCAAACGAAAGTTTATTGTCGATGTATAGTGAAAATGATGGATCACATATAGATAGTTTGTGCCCTCTGTGTTAGGGTGTAGGCCTATATATGTTTACACATGTACATCTGTGTTAGGGTGTCATAATATGTATTTATATGTACGACTATGTTAGGGTGACATACGGGTATATGAGTTCGGCCTGAATAACATGCTAGTGTGTGTGTTAAGGTGTAATATGTTTACACACGTATGGCTGTTACGGTGTAATATGTTTACATTGGTACAACCTAACTAACAATGATTTTGAAAGTTGAATAGAAGACTTTACATTGAGACATGCTCACTCTGACAGAGATAGATGACTAGAAGCCTTTACATTGTGAAATAGTCATTATGTTGCCGTTTCCAATTAATGGAATCATCACTGAAGTTGACTTTAACTTTGGCGACTAAACCAAATTTAAATATATATTTCTAAAAATTTGGGGATACGCAATTTCTGCCTTGGTTGTGGTCATGGTTGAGGTGCTTCCTCCTCCCCTAAAATTATATCACACCTCATTTTACCAAAATCTCCCCTCAACATTACAATAAACAACCGTTACGTTTTTTTGTTTTAATATTTCTTCTTCTTAAATCTTAGTTAAGCTCGATTTTCTTTACAATGCAGACAAAAAATTAAAACACATTTTCTAATTTTTACTGCAAGAACGTGTTTTTTTTCTCCATCGTCACCAAGCCTTCCTCTCCTACCCCCTCCCCTCTACTGATATGTCGTCATGTTTAGACAATCTCTTATGTATCTGGTACAGCTCAACACATTATGGGTTCTACCTTTAATAGCGAAGCAAAACAATACACATGACCAAAAAACGGATGGCAATGTACATTATTATTGGTAATTTGAAGAAAGTTTTCTATTCTAAATATGTATTTTTTATTTTTTTTCTAAATATGTATTTTCTTATAATAGAAATGGTATATTACACGAGACTGGAATTGCGTAGTCTGTAAATAGATTAAATGATATCCTCGCTTGACTTTCAAATGAATTAAAAACAATGCTGTTGCGTTTATGTTTGCAATTACAATGGTATTTTAAACACAGGACAAACGCATATCCATGTTTTATTGTATATTATTTGCAACACTTTATTGTTAAATATATGTCTAATTTACACATAAATTGATATGTTTGTTTGATTTATTGTTTTTGTTTACAATTCGTTAACCAAAAAGGTCTATTTAATAGGTAATTACTTCCCTTGCAAAATAACCAAACAAGAAAAAAACAATATTTGTATATACTTATCAGCATCGGAAAAATGAAACAAACAAATAAAAAAAAATGTGAGCGACATTGTATCGAATCATGTGGACACATTTAACATAAACTAATATTGAAATTATTAGTAATTAAAATTAGTGGTCGTAGTAGTCGAGTGACTGCTTGCACCGATTCTCTTCTCGACATTTTGTACTAACAGCTGTAGGGCTGGTAAGTAGGTCATCAATCATGCAGATTTTATTGAGCTTAGAACTGATTGGTGACCTACTTACCAGCCTTATTGGGTATGTACGGAGTCAGGTAACCGATCTGACCTTAGTTCATTTTTTGGGAAAAAAAAGTCTATCCGATTTAAATCATCAGTTACTTTGAACGCCAAATAAATGTAGTAAAATATATCGCAACTAATTACGTATATAACAACTTATTATAACATATATCAAATTAACAACACATTGCTACCATTGTAACGACAACATCAAACAAAAATTAAACAATACTATGTACACGTGTTTTTATTTAGTTTAAACAAAGAATAATTGTGATGACGCAAGGTTGCGTCGGAGAGGTCAGGTAGATAGCAGAAACAGGCTACAGCGAGTTGGTCAGAGAGAGACCAATACAAATATGGAAACTGACCGGTCACGTGGGACGGTCAGCTGACCACTGAGACGTGGGTCAGTAGAGTGATAGGCCAGCAGTTGATAGGTAGCTAGCGAAGAGTAGAGAAGGTGTTAGGAAGCGGTCAGAGATGGTCGAGATATGTAGGGCTAGATAACAGTTGATAACTAGTGGAAAGAGCGGTCAGATAGGTAGATCTAGGAAACGGCAGACAGTAGTAGTAGTAGTAGTAGTAGTAGAGAGTATAGAATAAGCTAGGTAGAAACTTGATTTTTATCATTTTTAATAAAGAGCATATTATATTTTATACTGGATCTTGTGTTATTGGATTCATTCGTTCCGCCTCGTAAAAATCCCCACCCTCACAACTGGTGCAACTAGAAGAACTTCAAACAAGATCCATTCGTACCCTCACAATAATATTTTCTTTTTTTAAAAGTACTGATATATTTTGAGAAAACAAAATTTAGTTCGCAATTAAAAATGTAATGTGTATATACGTATATATTAATTATACTCCCCCTTGAACATTGTTACTGCTCTAGTTGTGATTGCTATTGTATAAGGTTGGCAAAGAAAATAACGTTCCCGTTATCTGCCCTGAAATATTACGGCACAGTAAACTGTAATAGCTTGTTTAATACTTTTTTTTCATTGTTTTAAAATAAACTCATGCCTGAACTATTGTGTGTGAAACAGTATAATACACATTAAGAATCCCAAAATTAAACAGCTGGTGGGTTACCAGCATTAATGTATTTCTTCAAAATAAAATTTACGATTTTAATAAACTATGCATTTTTTTTATAACAGATAGGTCTTTGGTTATGCTAAAAATAGTCTGTATGCATTGACCATAAGTTGTTTATCCCATATTCTGCTAGAGTCACACATATGGGACGCTTGTAAAAATAATTGCTAAAATTTGTTAAATACTAGTTAAAACACAAATTGTTTCATTGTATTTGAAAATGGTTAGACTATTGAATTTGTGTGTGTTTTGCGAAACAATTTAATTTAGAAAAATGTTATAGAGCCGTCTTTACAGGGCTTGTCAAAATGGCGGAAAAAAAGAAAACACGCACACAGAAAAATGCATATCTTCTAAAATATTAACATTTTAAGTGGAAAATAAATTTGAAACTTGTTGCAGTACCATATTTCTTGCTGATAAAATTTTAACATTAACAATTTTTTTTTAAAAAACGAATTCGTTATAAAAAGTGTACAACAAGCGTCCCATAAGTAGGACGCTAGCAACTAATGGCCCCATGTAGATTGTATCACAAACGTCACATTTGTTGGACACTGGCGAGAAACACAGATGCAAATATTTATGTAAAATGGTTATTTATGGCGAAACAATTGTTGACCTTGTAATCTTTTGACTTTGACTTGTAAAGTAGTATTTATATATATTTAAGTATGACCTTGACCTATATTTACTTATATATTATTGTATACAAAATTGAAAATATTTCATGAGATATCACCATTAGTTCGTTAACGTAGTAGTTGTAATACTCGTAGGAAAATATGTAGAAGAAAAACATATGCCCATTCTAAATAAATCTTAAACGAATGTGTAAGTGGAATCAGACTGGACATACCTTTAATTATGAGTTTTGAAACATACATTGTACTAAATATTAGTAAAGGTCTTTAATAGATAATTAAGTGACCTATGGTTTTCATTATGCTTATTCAAATGATAGTGTATTATTAAGTATTTTAAGAACATAATTTATTATCTACTTTTTAGTGCATTATTACATAAAAACTTGTCATTAAAACGTTTTATATGATTTTTTTCCAAAGAACATTCAGATATTGAAAAAATAAATTTAAAGATGTAATATAACTAAAATCAATTTCTCTAGTTGTTCGTACACCTTTCGAAATAATTTATAGAACGGCAGAACTAGGTAAACGATCAATATTATTTTTAATTTGGCAATTCAAATTATGATTTGTTAATTTAGATCTCATTTTAACCAGCATAATACCATGTGTTTTTTTTAAATTAATTTTGTTAAGTTCGAGCACTACAATCGGTCTATTTGTGTTCGAAGTTTATAGAACACAAACATCGATGTTATTATAATTCATATTTGTAGTAAACCTTATATTTGCTTTCTGTAAAAAAAAAAGCGTTACAAAATTAGATCGGATAATGTGTGAGCTGTTAGAGTGTGCGCTGATCACTTCTTTATATGTAGACACTGCTCTCTCTCTGTCATGTAGGAGGGTAAACAACAGCATCCAGTATTTCAGATAGTTTTACGGTCTGAATTTCACGCTCTTTCATACTAGACAGCATGTTATTTAACTAATAAACGTTGATGTATCGTAATTTAGTTGTTTATTAGCGACAGAAGCTCACACTTGATAATAATATTTGTACAAACGTGTTCTAAATAGCAGCAGAAAAAAAATGTTTTCCTAAAACAAAACAACAACTAAGCATCAGATATATAACTAGTTACCGTGTGTTAATTAAATTACATTTTTAAAATACAAAAAAAAATGTACAACCACAATCTTTTATAAAATGAGTAATACATGTATAACTTCGTTTAGAGGAAAGTAAAAAAACACTTTTTTGTGCATGCATTTATTTTCTCAATTTTTTGTTAGACTTCGGATGTGAATGCATTTTAAGTTGTCTACCTGTTGGCATTTACGATTAAAAATTTGGATTCTGAAAAAACAACGTATTAAATAGAGAAAATGGGTCTACCTTATGGTATGTGATACAATGAGGGAAAATAATTGTTTAACACAGAATGTATTCATTTTGAATTGCTCAAATATCTCAGTGCACGCATCCTTCATATTGTTTATATTAATGCTGAAGTGATTCATGTTAATAGTAGCGTTTGGTTTATATGTTATCATATTTTTTTAATAAAGTAATTTACCGCTCTCCGGGTCTTCAACAAAATGACGTAATTTTTTTTTGAAACAATCATCTTCTTCAAACAAGGCATAGGCTGGGTTTTCCGTTCCATGCAGTTTTGCATTTAGCTCGTTTGGTTTATTTTGTGATCTCCACCACGAAGTTGAATGTTGCTATTAGCTAAAGACAAGTTAATAGGAAGTACATTGAAATAGGGCGTAAATAAATAGTCTAATAGGATAGTAAGTGTTAATTGTTTATGTTTATTATTGTATCGTTCGTTACCGAGTATTACAGAACAATATTTTTATGAGTTTTGAAAATAGAATAAAATAATGATTAATATATGTGCAAGGAGCTGAAGAGCCGCATCTCGACATCAAAAGAGGCGCATGCGACTCGCGAGCCGCAGGTTGCCGACCCCTGGGCTACTCGAATAGGGTTCTGACGGTTTTTATATAGGCCTACATTCATTAAATCAGGAAATTAATATAGCCAGTTCTACCCGTAGACAAAGCATGTATCATTTAGACTTTATCATATATCTTCTAAATGGGTAACACATATCGCGACTGTGTTTATTTTTCAATGGCACACACATTTTAAATAGAAAGCAAAGACACATATTCAGTATTTTTCATTTCTTAAACAAAAAAAATAATATTTTAAAGCTAGTACGGGTTGACAAGTAAAATATAATCCCTTTTTTATTTGAATTATTTCCAACGCATTCATTGTATTTGATATGTCAACTAAACAGGTAATTACTTACCTTGAAAACTTTCTGAGCATGACTTAAAGTAAATGCTCATCGGTATTTGTGAACAAAAATAACAATATGCACACTGCAGGAAACCTAATCTATTATACACATTTAAAATGAACTAAAATACAAAATATCTGACCATATAAAATGTATATATATATATATATATATATATATATATACACTAATAATCCATATACGCATGTGTATATGTGGGCCCTATCCACAAATATTTGTTTGATATATTTGTTTATGTATTTTTTTTTTACCTTCCTCATACATGGATTAGCACATAAGTTATTACGATTCTCAACATTCAGGCATATTTTACAACATTGAGTTAATGTAACCCCCCACCCACCCAAACGGCGATTACTTTGAAATGTGCTCAGATATAATACTACCGATGTTTATCGATAGTCGGTTATAAATACAGCTAGATGTAACATGTTTTCTCTATCATTAGCAGGCTTACGTCATGGTGTCGCCCCCCACCCCCCTTCACCTTTGTCAGGATTTGTCAAAGTCGCTCTTAAAAGACTATGTTACACTCTATATAATCACTTAATTAAGTGGAATTATCCTTTATATATATATATATATATATATATATATATATATATATATATATATATATATATATATATATATATATATATATATTTTTTCTTTTTTTTTTTTTTTTTTTTTAACCTTGGTGTCACCCCCCTAAATGGTGTCACCCGGTGCGGTCCGCAACCCCGTTACCCTTTCGCTACGCCCCTGGGTGTAATGCAGAACGTCCAAAAGATTTAACTTCTAGATCCGAACTTTCGCATCAGGGATTTTGGAATATAAAGGTCTAAATTCATCTACTATATATAACATGTGTTACTGACGGAGATGTTAGGTGTATGGAAAGCAATCATTTGGTTTATTCTATCTTTTCTTCCTGTGATTTACATTTCGTCGTAAACATATTCAAAGGCTGCAGCTAAGATCTATGTCTTTTTCTGGACTACCAATATTTAATTACGTTACTTTTAAGACATAGGCCTACGTATGTGTACAGGCGCATTATCATGTGCAAATAGTTAAAACAACGATGTAGGATTAGATATTGTGATACATTGTTAGTATATTATTTTAATTAAAATATTCAATCTAATGCCTTTTTTGTATAAGTGGGGGAAGGAAATATACATTTCTTGAGTTACGCGGTATTTCTGCTGTTGCGTCTTTTGACAGTTTATTTAAAAATTATAGTTGCATTGTTTCTGCATACATTAGTATATGTTTCTTGCACTGATTATTTCAGACTTTTTTTGTTTTAAAAGCAAAAAAAAAATCTAAATAAACATGCTAGATACTAAAGGTACAGCACTGTAAACGTCAGGCCTAGGTTTGAGATTTTAAAATTAAATAAAATAAAATAGAACAACACACAAGTCATAGGCAGGACAGAAGTAAACACATCTATAAATAGAACAACACGCATTACATAGGAGTTAAATTAATGCTAAAAATTAATAAATTTAGAAAACAAACACCGTTTGCATATTTGATGTTAGTTTCCACGACTTGAAAATTATTTAGTTTAAACAATCGCTAATGCTTCTTTTGAATTGGCTAAATAATTATTTTTTTTTATTTTAAGGATTGTCCCATTACAACCAAAAATGCATGTAAAGTATTCAACCCCTTGTGTGTGAGGGGGGTGGGAAAGCGGGGGGTTCTAAAACAGTATATGTACTCGTTACACAATATTATTTTCTGCACACGTTGAATGTACTTTAATAATTAATATTAGCATTTATGACATAATTAAGTCTCAAGGCCTCTTCTGCCGTTGTCCAGATATATGTTGAAACATGTTTTTACGTGTGTGTGTGTGCTATTGATTAACTTGATAAATCCCCTATTGTCATATATTATGTATTCAACGCACCTAAAACTTACAAAACTACAAATCAGTATGTATTTGTTATGTCATTGGTAATGTTCGGCTGCACTAACTGCGGACTTAGCCGACAAATATAAAATATTTTTTTTGACAACAGGTTCACACAATCAATAAAAAATATTTTACAATGGTGAACGTGATATAGTCAGTCAAAGACCGGAAACATTTTCAAAAATCTCTACATACACACAGTTGTATATCAAATGTGAACTTATTAGAGGGTCAGATGTTGTCTCACAGATGGTATCAATACAGATAGATAGGACCTACAGTAAGGCGGACATATAGGCCTACATTTTAATAGCATCTTACACATCCGCATTTCAGTAACATCCCACACATTGGTCTACAATTATTTATCATGTCTCAAATCGGTCTGCATTATTTGTATCATGTCACTCAAACCATGGCATATATATTAAGTATATCACACAAGTAACAAGCAATACATTCATGAAGTGTAAGTATCGGGAAAAATAATTTGTGTCCACATCAACGTTACCGTCCTTTCAACAGGTGATTTGTTCTGACAATTGAACGACATCTTCTACGAGGAACAATAGTCGCTTCATCCATCAGAAGAAACAGCGGGTGTTTACCAGGGGCGGAACTACAGTGCCGCCAGACCCCGCAATGCGGGGGGCCCACGCCATTTAGGGGCCCAGAGCCGACCATAATACATTTTTTAGAGTTAAAAAAAGTAAATTTTCTTTCATTTTTGACTTGATGGTTGTTTTGTAAAAAAAATTACCGTAGCTGCGGTTGGATTATCTTTATTATATAGACACCACCCCACGCTCTTGTATATTCTTTTTTCCTTTGTTTTTAAACCACTGTGAAAGCCGAGTCTTTCTCCTACAATTAAACTTATCAAAGATAAGCAAATGTTCAAACCACTTCCATGACTTATTTCCCTTATTATTAAAATAGTCAAATAAGGGTAATCATAAGCTACTTTTAATAGATTCGTACTAAACAAATTAAAAAGCAATTACTTCTCTTAATTATTATTTTTTATAAGTAATTTTTAAATAACGACATTTTATAAAAAGTAAATATATTAAATCACTAACACTTAAAAAATTAATAATATAAATATAAAAAAACAAACATAAAATAAACATAACACGAGACACCATTACTTATACAAAGAATTCATGTTTTATATTTTTTTGATCGACTAGTTGTTAAAAGGGCCTCTATCAAAAATAAATAAAACTGATTTTCACAAAACATACAAATGCACTTATACACATGACATAATGTTGAATTCTGTTTTTAAATTGAAGTTTTTCAGATCCCGAACAGGCCAGCAATGAGTATCCTATGTTCGTATTTTGTGATTGTCAATATATATATATATATATATATATATATATATATATATATATATATATATATATATATATATATATATATATATATATATATATATATATATATATATATGGGGGGGCCTAAAAAAATTTTTTGCGTGGTGGCTCTTTTTTTCTAGTTCCGTCACTGGTGTTTTCACGGTTTAAGTAAGTCCGATGAAGCACATAATTTTATGTCATCTTTGATTCCAGATCACCGTTATTTTATTTATTTTTTTTTTTATTTTTTTTGCAAATAAATAGTTATTATACCCAGATAGAGAAAGTGATCATATAATTTTTCTAACCGACTTAATCGCGTGTCTTTAAAAAGTACAAACAAACTTCTTATAGGTTTTGTCTCAAAAAAAAAATAAAAAAAATAAAAATTGTAAAAAAAAATATATATAGGCCTATAACCTAAGCTTGTTATTTTAATAGAATGTAGGGCCTATTTAATTTGCAATTTTTAAACTTACTAGTCGTGTTTCTGTATATTGTATCATTTCATTTCCAGGGCTAGTGATATAAACTAGATGAAATTTGTCTCCCGTGTACTGTTTAGTAAACATAGTGGGACGTAATAAGTATATACGTATTTTTTAGTTTTAAAAATGTGACATTTTTTTGTATGATTTATGTTTACAATATACACAAACATATTACCACCGATCCAACACTTATACTAATGTAAGGACATCGTGTTAGACGTTAAGACTGTGAGAGTTGAACTTTGAACTTTCTGTTAACTAGATTTATGCACATCAGTTACAGAACAGTTAATAGAAGACATATTGTGAATTGTTTACTCTGATGGCGTTTTTAAAGACATAAAATCAGCGCTAAATTTGACTTTTACATTTGCTATTAAACCACAACTAAAGATATTTTGCAAAATCTGACGATGTTGTGGTCATGGATGATACTTGCTTCCTCCTCCCCTAAATGATATCACACTTCATTTCACTCAAAATTACATTACACATTTAATAGCATTCATCTTTTGAGGTTTATTATTATTATGCCACCATGAATATGCATGCTAATCTCACCAACTGTCCCCAGGTGTATCCATGCTAGTCTCTCCAACTCTCCACAGGTGTATCCAGGCTAGTCCCTCCATCTGTCCACAGATGTATCCAATTTTCTTGATGTCTTCTCCCAGGTCACGTAGCTCCAGGCCCTGTCTTGTTATGTTGTTTAAAAGCTTGATGAGTGTTTGGCCATCTCATTACCATTCTTCTTCACCTGGCAGCTGGTTTGTTTGTTGCCATGGTACATAATTGTGATAGTGTTGGTCAGCGTACTGTCACACAACAGACCACAGATTAGTATATATCATCCCCTATCAGAACACAGAGCTCTTCCTACGTAAATAACAACAAGATGTCTTTCACTTAACACTTACCTGGTTGGATCTTCTTAATTAGTAAGAATGGTATTGTGAAAGATTAAACAAACTGCAAAATCAAACGACTGCTGCCTTGTAGTGTGTTCATTGTTGGACCAAAGCTATGGCAGCAAATTAAAAATGAAATGCAGGCTGAAATCGGAGTCAATGGCCTCTATGGCGACAACCAGTTGACACATTCTTAATTGTGTTGGTGGGGATCCCTTTCAACACTAAAATTAAAAAAGGAGAAGAAGAAGCAAGAAGAACAAACTTCTACACCTACAGAACTACTCGTATATACCCCTGTGTGTTGGAGACAAATTAATAAATTAAAATTAAAATCGTGTCTAATTAACTGCTAACAAAACAGCGGTCACAACTGTAATACCTGGAACGCAACAAGGATTTCAAACATTACACGCTTACGTTGTCCCAAAGTAATGAATGATCAGGGAGACTTGACTACAATGCTTGTGGTCTAGCGATAATTCCTGGATTATGATTATGTTTGCAACAGTCTGGTTTGTAATGAAGCTACGTGAAAAACATCAGAACTATTTCCACATCAATGTTTTATATTATGAACTTACGGGCAGGTGACTCTTGAGCAATTATACTCGATTGATGGGATTTGGCTACAGAAGGTTTATTTTATTCTAGTGCGGTTTGAACAAACGGGAATTTAATGATTCGTTATGTGTATCCGTGTACCTATGCGTATGTGTGTACGACTGCGTGAACATATGTGTGTACGATTGCGTGTAGGTTTACGTGTGCGTGTATTTGTACATATCAGCCTACAACTATTATAACGTGTCACACATCGGTCTACATTTAAATAGCACAAATTATAGCACCTCACACTTAAGTATTATGTAAGACATAATATACCAGATAACTTAACTATATTTGTATAACCAGTAACAAGTTATACATGTAGTGTACATATCCGCAATGCAGTGACGTAGCTAGGATTGTTGGGACCCTATGCAAAAATTCTTATTGTAGTACCCCGTAGCGTAAATATATTTTATTTTATATCACTTTTAGGAACAAACTAACTAACAAATTAACTGTAAGCTTGTAACCTTTAAGTAACCTAACACAGTAGCGTCACAGGGCAGGGGGCTCACAATTTAGGTGCGACACCATGACGAAAACTCGTGAAATTTACTGTCACAACTATTTTTAATACAGTTTAGAAAATAAAATATTAAGGAGATGGGGTTATACTCCACCGGAAAGGCAACTTTATTAGACGGGGTGGGGATGACACTCACTAAACGCACCGGGTGATATCGAACCTTGTGACGCCACTAACCAAATACAACATTTTAAAAGTAGCTCATGATTTATTAATTTTATTTTTCTTATAAGTTAGCAAAGTGCTTAATATGTCCCTTGAATTCCATTTTAGCTGCTTCTGTATGTTCTATACTTAGGATGGCCAAGTTACTGACCCAAAGGGCATATCTACAACTTGTTTCATAACATCATCATAATGGAGAGACTTGGGGCGCCCAACTGTATACTACTGCCGAGGCGGCTGGAGGACACCCCTTATTTTCTTTAGCCATTGATTATAGTAGCACTCCGTATCCATAGGACATGGCGCTCATTAAAACAAATGTATGCGCCGTAGTGCTCACGGGGGGGGGGGAGCCCAGGGCGCCGGCTGATGCACTTGTGTAGGTTGACCGTTGAATTAAGAAGTAACCCTAACCCCTTGCGCATGAGACCCAATTAACTGACCCCAGGTGCCGCTCTCCGAACGAAATAGAAAAAAAAAAATTAATGGCAGAAAACTTAGCAGGAGTCAGAGTTTCTTTCTTACTTCTCTTCGAGGGGGGGGGGGGGGTACTGTTTCTCGTGTATGGGGTTGGAGTAGGAAATTTCACGCTAAGTAGAGGTTTGTCTTAATAATTCTAAACGACTTCACAATGTTTCTTGGAGATTGGATCATTTTTTTTTTATTAATGCATACAAGTCAAGGAGACAGACAAACATAAATCTTTAAGTAGCGGCATATTGATGATTAGAGATAAATTAGATCAACAAAGACATTGTGATTAAGGTTAAAACTAGAGATACATTGATACATTGTTCGACTCAGATTGTTGTGAAAACACTGTCCACGACTGTTATTAAAAAATGGCTCAATTGTAATCATGGATGGATGGAATTTCGGTGAGGACAGAGAATTGAGAGGGGAGGGGGTGAATGTTTGTGGCAGTGGGGTAGAGGGTTTTTAGCGCTGCGTATAAATCTACGGATGCCAGATGCCAATCTCACAAACGAGTCAATGTTCAAGTTTATTTATAGGCTAATTCTCTCAACGGCTTGACCGACAATGCAACAATGCCTATAGTGTTATTAATACCGATGGGCCCTGTACAACTCTCCCCTCCACAATAAGAAAGATCAGGTGAACTTTTTAAAAACTTTTGATTAGTTCTACAGCAGAAAAGAAACTGGATTTCCGTTTTCTGTTTAAGATTATTTTTATATTACAAATATTAACATTCCAATGTAAAAGTTTTTAAAAAATTAAAGAGGGAGAAAGGCCCCTATTTGCCTTGGGCCCCTATGCCTTGCTTACGCTAGCTTTACGGTAGCTACACCACTGCCGCAATAATAATGTGTATCTATATCAATATCAGCGTCCTTACTACAGGTGAGTTGTTATGACAATCAAAAGTCATCTTCTTCAAGGAATAATAGTTACGTCATCAATCAGACCCAACATCAGGTGTTGACAAGGCGAAAAAATTCCGAAAAACAAACCACTGTTGTACCATTCGATTTCATGCCGATGTTTTATGTTTTATTTTTATTTGTTTACTTTTTATTGTTTACAAGTAATAATCAAAGCAAAAAAAGAAAAAAAAAACGAGTGACCGTCAAATGAACCGATTTATTCGAACGTCTTTGAAAATTGTAAATACATTAGATGAAGTTTTTTGAATTTTAAAATACAGACAACGTTAAACAAAAACAAAACTAACCCAAAAAAACCATTCATTCGCCTTTCTAAATGTTATTATGTAACTATTAATTTCAATTTACATGTCAGGCGTAATGATTCGGTTCATGTTTGTTATATATTTTAGTTTGCATGAATAGTGATACAAACTAGAAGCGCTTTATCTCCCTTACAATTGTAGTGGAAAGAAATGGGAAGTAATAGCAAAAAAAAATATAAATGTGTGTCCGATATAAATTGTATTGGAAATTAGAACATACCATCAGGTCACGAGGTAGTCGATAAGTTGATACCGCGTCAAACATCAAGCTGATATTCTTGTATGGTTTCTGTTTACAATTTACCCAAACATCCTACCAACTATTCAACATATCTACTTATATAAGGGCAGCGTGAAATTTAAGACTGTTAAAGTGAAGCCAACTTAAACGTCGCACTTATATTTTGCATTTGCGTAACGCGTTTAACATTATCCATGAAACTGTTTAGCTTCTTTTAGCTTTTGGCTGTAGCTGCAATGATATTACTGTTTGTTGTTTCGAATACAAGCGATACATAGACTTTAGATATACGTTGTCTGTATTTGATCGATTTGATTGGATAGCCCCGATTTTAGATTTAAAATAACGAAACACTATTCTAGATTTAAGAATACATAATTGGTAATTATTTCTTTTATTGGACTATTTTAGTCCTTACATATTTCATATTAATACGTGTTAATATTTGTTACTTACGGTTTCTTATTTCTACTGAGTTAGACGTTAGGTTACTTGTCTGATTTAAATCAATTGTTTCACAACATAGAGCTCGAAGATTAAACAAAGACTAAGTAGCACATAATCGTTTTGTATACCAATTAGTAGTTGGAAACTCTAATAAATATAAGAAAGTATTAATACATCTATATATAACATTCTCTTCTTGGATACGCTAGAAAACACTAAGCTGTAAGCGCGCCTAGCAGCCCCCTCTCTTACTCGCTAAGCATATCCATACCACCCCCACCCCCACATGGTCTGGTGAGTTGTGGTTCACGCTAAATGTTTACAATCGTAGAGCCGGGTTTAGTGACCGCTATTAGGGGCAGATGATTTCGTTTGAAAAGACTATAAACTTAGTGGAGGTAACTAAGAGGAGGCTGCTTTCACGGGGGGGGGGGAGGCAGTGGTAAGGTAGGGGTTGAGGGAAATGAGGGTGGGGGGGGGGGAGTTATCGTCTTTAACAACCTACTGATTTTGTTTTAAAGCAAATATTTTCAGTGGCAGCATTGGTACTGTCTAATTCACAAATTATGAATTACTTAAAAGTAGAAAATAAAACAACGAAATAGCGGCGTATGATACGCCGTGGGTCGGCTCGTTTGTTTTATTTAAATTGTAGATCGTCGTATTAGTAGATCGTACATATTTTGTTCTTATTAAAATGATTTTAGTAATGATTACATTGAATTTGGAGCATTTCCAAAAATGTTAATGAATTCGGTTAAGCAACTAAACAAAGTAAAGCATTTTGTTGTACCGTGTCATCTATCTACTGAAACCAAATGCGTGGATTATAGAATTGTTCGAAGTGAAGTAACTGTGTTTTTAATCTTACCCATTTTAAACAAAACACATTCTTGAGTTAACACTTTGATCAAACGAATGAAAGTTTATTGTCGATGTATAGTGAAATTGATGGATCCCTTACAGCTATGTTGCGCTCGATATGTTAGGGTGCATATATGTCAATTATACATATAGCTATTCTGTCCTCGTGTATTAAGGTGTATATTATATTTATCTACGTACGGCTGTGTTAGGGTGTCATTATATGTATGCATATAGACGGCTAGGTTATGGTGACATATGTGTAAATGTGTACGGCCTGCATTACATTTAAAATTGTGTTCTAAGGTGTAACATGTTAACATATGTATGGTAGTGTTACGGTGTAATATATTTACATATGTACAGCCTACCTAACAATGTTTTTGAACGTTGAATAGAAGACTTCAAGACATGCTCACACTGACAGAGACAGTTGACTAGAAGACTTTACATCGTGTAGTAGTCATTCTGTTGCCGTTTCTAATTAACTAGGCATGCTGCCCAGCTTCGCTTAGGCTTTCGAAATCATTGATAATTTGAATGCTAAATTAATTCGCCCATATAAGGCGTCGGTCAGTCGAGGTCAGTTTTGACCCCCTCATCGTAGACTTTTCGGCCAACCGGCCCCCGTGTTCTGTCGCACCAAGGCAAGATCCTGCCAAATTAGAAGCGCCTGCGGCGCCGGGAAGTGCCCTATCGGCACTGAGCTTTATAGATCTTCTAGATCTAGATCTAGAATCTCTAGATCTAGATGAGCTAGAATATCTAGAATATCTAGATCTAGATGATCTAGAATATCTAGGTCTAGATCAATATCTAGATCTAGAATCTCTAGATCTAGAATCCAAATAGATAAAATAATTTTTTTTTAAGTTTAGGCCGTGAAAATCGTATTGTATACATTTCATAGCGTACATAGCTCTAAATCATATTTGAATGAAACAGTTCAATTCTGTTTATTCTAAACTCGGAAGATGGCGTCATTTTTTTTTTTTTTTAAATACTTTTATTTGCAATTAAAACAAGTACATCGACATCAAATTTTTTAACATAATTTTGAACACCAAATGAAAACGAAAGGTTTTGCAAATGTACATAATGAATATTTACATGATGTCATGTAGGCCTATTTGATTATAAAAAAAAATGCAAAGGATGACAGTAAAAGGGGTGAAGGTCAAATGAAAGTGTCAGAAGTCTGGGTGGGGAGAGGAAAGGAACTTTTTCAGAGAGGGTCAATGCGACAGTGAAGCATTTTCTATGTAGGGAAACAACTTAAGTTGACTAGTTGAAAGGGTTTTGTAGTGGTCGCATTGAGTTTTCAAAAGGTTGCAGTGTGAAAGATGAGGGGAAAGAGACAAGATTTAGAACTTTAAATAAGTGCTCTTTCTTTAGTGTAAACAATAAGCGACGTCATTTTTAATGCGTTCTTGTCCCAAGTTTAAATGCTTTTCCGGTTGCATAAATAATACTGTTTCTCTACATTCAAATACGCCTTTATTTTTTTTATTTTTCTTCTTTAAATAAAATTTTGGTTATACATTTAAAACATCTAACATATTATTTTCAACAAAAGTCAGTATAAAAGTATCCATATATCACTGCCGATTCTGACGTGATGTCCGGCGAAATTATTTTGCGGACAGACAGAGAGAGAGAGAGAGAGAGAGAGAGAAGAGCGCACATGGCCTTTTATATATTAGGATGGAATCATCACTGAAGTTGACTTTAACATTGGCGATTAACCCAAAACTAAATATATTTCAAAAAAATTGGGGGTACACAATTCCTGCCTTGGCTGAGGTAATGGTTAAGGTGATTGATCCTCCCCTAAAAGTATATATCACCTCATTTTATCCAAACCCCTCCCTCAAAATTACTGTAAAAATGCGATAATTTTTTTTTATATTGTTTCTACTTAAATGGGTTATACTTATAATAGCAAATCATAACAATTAACATCACCAAAAAAAGGATGACATTATTATTGGTTATATTTAGAAAGTTTTCTGTTCTCAATATCTAATTTTTTTTTAAAGATTAGGGATATGTCAAACGACGGACACATATTGGAGAACGTTGATTGAAAGATATCCTCGGTTGTCTTTCAAATGAGTAAAAATTAATGCTGTTGTGTTTATGTTTGAAATTACAATTAGATTTTAAACATAAAACAAAGGCAGATCTATTATTTTTGTATTTTTTTTTTTGAAACTCTTAATTATAAAAAAATACTTGAAATATTTTTAAAAAAATGAGTAAGTCACTTTGATTTATTTTTTCGTTTACAATTGAGTTGTCAAATGGTGTATTTAATAGGTATTTACTTCCCTTGTACAATTATCAAACAGGAAAAAAAATATTATGGGTAAATATCAGCATCGGAAAAATAAAACGAACAAATACATAATGAAAAAAAATATGGGCGACATTGTATCGAATCATATGGATACATTTAACATAAACTAATATATAAACTATGTAACAATGTAAGATACGTATGCGTTACTAAAAGAGATGGTCAAATGTAGCTCAATTTAAAGTTGTGCATGTGTTAAATATGGCAGGTATTATGTTGATACACTCATGAATCAAGTTATTGAAACTGTCATTTAAATTAGTGGTCGGAGTAGTCGAGTTACTTATTGCACCGATTCTCTTCTCGACATTTTGACTAAGATCAAAGTGTACTATCTGCTATGGGTTATGTACAGAGTCGGGTAACCCATCTGACCTGAGTGGACTAATTGCCCGATTCATTTTTTTAAGAAAAAGATAATAATTAAATCATTAGTTAATTTGAACACCAAATAGTATTAGTAAAATAGATCATAACTAATTACGTATATAATAACGTATTATAAAATATATCCAATTAACAACACATTGCTACCAATGTAACGACAACATCAAACACAAATTATACGATACTATGTACACGTGTTTTTATTGAGTTTAAAATATGAATTATATTTTCTTTTTTTTTTATAAGTACTGATATTAATTATACCCCATCCCTCTTGATCATTGTCACGTAGTTAGGTACATTGTTACTGCTCTAGTTGTGATTGCTATTGTATAAGGTTGGTAAAAGAAAATAACGTACGCGTCATCTGCCCTGAAATATTACGGTACAGTAAACTGTAATTACTTGTTTAATACTTATTTGTATTGTTTTAGGTAAACTCATGTCTGAGCTAAAGTGTATGTAACAGTATAATACACATTTAAAATCCCAAAATTAAACAGCTGGTGGGTTACCAGCATTGATGTATTTCTTCAAAAGGAAATTTAACATTTTAACAAGACATGCGTTTTTTAAAATAACAAATAGGTCTTTGGTTATGCCAAAAAATATAGTCTTGATGCTTTGACAATAAGTTGCTTATAGATACGGGTTATCTTGCTACAGGCGATTTGAACACATTGGCTTTGACTATAAGTAGTTTGTAGGTAACGATGTTATGGTTTTTTTTTTACTACATTGTCTTTGCTAAGATGTGGTTTGTCCACACATGTGTTTTATACATATAAGATATTTGCTAGGCCTACACATGTTTTACTCATATGCATGTATTCCACATATATTTAAATAATTTTTAAAAAATATGTAATTGAAGAGTTACAATGTTTTTGCACTTTAATTAAACTATCCTTTTCCGGTTAGGTCCGATTCTTTTTTTCTCAAAATAAAGCACATGAGCCAACACACACAAACACGAATAGATGCTTCATATCGTTATCTCCATAAATCAGTTAAAAATATAATAATAAGCAAAACATTCATTTTACTCAAGTTGTATTGACAACACTCATACATATTTAAAATGTCTAACCTAATTAGTTATTTGTTCATATCGATTTAAACCATTGATACAATTTAAAAAAAAAAAAAAACAACGAATACGGTATGGTTATTTTAAGTTACTTTTAAAGACACCCGAAATATTCTGTGTATCTAAATTCTCAAGCACAAACAAAATGCCTTTTTTTCACATTCTACAGTGAGTGACCCGTAATATAATTGTGGTGACCCGTGGGCTTTTGTTGGTGACCCGTGTGATTTACTGTGAGTGAATATTTCAATATGATAACGAGCGGAAACAATGCATTGATCCATTTCAATTCCCTTACTAAATTTCTTCTAAGCTAACACAAATGTAAACTCACTAAGTAATAAATAAAACAGCTGAGTTGTCGTTTTATTGCTAGATATGTTTAAAATACGATGTAGTGTAAGGTGATTATCTTGAGTATGTTTTGTGATTGATTACATGGCAAATGTGTAATTAAAGTCAAACGTTATAAAATTAGGAGATCAGTGTTTACGTAACGACAACTCACGTTTCATTACAAATTTGTTTGTAATGCTATTTTTTTCATTGTTTCCAAAAGTAAAAAGTGTAACAGCATGCACATTAATGCAATGTTGCTCTAATGTAGTGTATCGGTTTGAAAATAATGTGTATATTATGTCCCTTATCCGGCCGCTATATTTAGTTTACACAAACATATTTGAAGTTAACTTTCAGACACCAACGGCAAAAATTGTGGAACCACATCTTTAGTGTTGTTGAGTACGTCATGACGTGGTCATCACGTGGCCTTTAGGCTACTTAAACAATTATTACCACTTTAAGTACAATTAATTTCGCGGGACCGAGTAACAAATAGCAGCCTTTTTTTGTTATCAACAACGATTGATTTAGTACTAAAATTGTTATGTCTCCGTGCATAGGGAGACTTGAATTTAAGTGAGAGAAAACAAGAACTTACAAGTCCTAATGTGGGTATTTTCAGGATCAGTCTGGGATTTCCAAATAAATGTTATATACGTTATGTTAATATAAATAATAATAAAAAAAATGCAATATAACACTTACATTGCTCAACAAGATTAACAGTAAAGTAGACTTACCTTACTATAATCACTACTTTGTTTTGTAATTCGATGCTAGAAATATTACTAACATTTGGCACATTTAAAAAAAAAAAACTAAATAGAAATTATGTATGTATGATATATATTGGCTATGTTGGGAACAGGTCTGATGTGGCTCAATATAAAGTTATGTGTGAGTTCAATATGGCAGAGATTATGTTAATACAATCCGTAATCAGTTATTGAAACTGTCATTTAAAGCAGACACTACAGTGGTCAGAGTAGTCGAGTGATTGATTACACCATTTCACTTCTCGGCCTTTTAACTAAAATCAAAGTGTAATATTTGTTATGTGTTTTGTAAGGGTTTTTTACCTGTGGCCGCAATTTTTCCTCCTTTAGTCAGGTACCCATCTGAGCTGATTGGACTTAAGGACGTCCTACAGTTTCATATCCTGGATACGAACGCAATTGTTAGATATAAAGGTCTAAATACATATATCTTTATGTAATGATAGGTGTATCGTAATCACTCTTGTCATTCTATCGCTTGTTCCTACCATGTCAAACTCTGTACAGATTTCAAATATCCAGGCTAGAGTAATGGCTATTTCGTATACATTTGCACTATTACGTTGATATTTACATGTGTAATAATATATTTAGAGGTTATTTGCAAAGTATCATATGTAACTAGTTAAAACAAGTCATTAATTACATTTAGTATTAGACTTATTAGCGAGTTTATTCCATAAGAAGATAGGTAAATGTAAAAGTAAGGAAAGTAAATAGTACCTTCATAAGTTAAGCTCTTTTTCCGTTGTTGTTTCCCTTTGACTGTTGGGCCTAAGAATAAAATTTAAGGTGGAAATACATGACTGTGTTCAATAAGGTCACATTAAAAAACAACTAGCAGACCATTTATTTTTTCGAAACTTGTTGTGTTGGTCAACATACAATGGCAATGTAAAGTGACATTACTTTTGACTTGATTGTATGCTTAAAATAATGTTTTTAAGATGTATTATATTCCCATAAAATGTACTATTTTCGGAATTATTATACTCACATGTGTGAGTTTATTTCGAGTGAAATTGTTTTCACTCATAAAATTCGCCTGGATGTAAATGTTTAAAGATTGTAAAACAACAATTAACTTAAATGTGTAACAACAAGCGTTTAGACAATTATGTCAAATCCCACCTACAAAAAACAAACAGACAATATATATTTTAAAAATGGATTATAATAATAACATTTAAGGTTTTAAAATACATTAAGGTATAATGGCGTGATGAAAGCTTTACAAAATATTGTTTATATTATTGTGTTTTTACTTTCTCGTATATTCGAAGTAGCCTATAGAGAAAGTATTGTAATCGTGCGAAAAAAAAATCGAGATTTTTACAAATCTCGACGTTTTACACCTCACTGATCCGGAAAAACATAATTTTGCAATCGTGTCCGTATGTCTGTGTGTCTGTCTGTGTGTGTGTGTGTCTGTCTGTGTGTAAACGCGATAACTTGAGTACCGTTACAGCTAGGTTGATGAAATTTCATATATAAGTATTTTATCAAAATCGTAGATCCGTATCAGCTTTTAAGCGATTTCCGATAACCGTAAGTGGTACTTTTTCTACTTTGAAATTTTAAAGAGCATATAACTTGAGTACTATTTCAGATAGATAAATGCAATTTCCCATGTAAGTAAAAGATCTAATTCTCTACCTACTGTCAAATTTTGAATAATTTTTGTTGACCGCAAGTACTAATTTACGCTATTTCCGATTTCTCAAAAAAACGCATGTACATTTAAAAAGTACTAATAATATTGCGCACTATTATACACATTTTGTTTTGGCGTTCGCTTAGTGCGCAATTCTTTTTTCTACGAGATTCTATTATATTTTCAAAAGTTTAAATAATTAAAAATTAAGTCTATATTCCGAGTTATATAAGAGTATTCGAGAAAGTTTAGGGGAGAACACTCCCGGTTTATTTCATGAAATTTTAAAGAAAGTTTATAACTTATATGTAAACATTCGTTGCTGAAGGATTCTTAAAAATAAGTATAATTTTTAATCCAATTTTTACATATTAGTAATCATCAGTGTGTGCAACCACCTTATTAATCACTTTACGAGTTAATCGACGCACTTCACAATATTTAATCCCAGTTGAGATCTCGAAAACATGTTTTTCTGATTTCATATATGTCTTAAACGAGTTGACCTATTATATAGTGCCAATGTAGCAGGGTAAACATCAAGGTCACTAAAAATTGTGACACACGTATGCGTATGTCATCTAAAATTAAGTTGAATTACTGATAAAAAGAGAACATTAATTATTTACCGCCGTTTGTGTTGGTGATGTAAAGCGGTTTTCTTAATCAGATAGTTTTATCACCATATAAAATGTTGCCTTTATAAACTGACCGTAAATAATATTTAGTGTAAACAAGTGTTTGGCTGATGTTTCCTAATCTTTCTTTTTTAGTAACCAAATTAAAATTGACATTTATTTTGTTTTTAAAAAAAAAGAAGGGAGACAATAAAACATTGCACTTCAAATTTAGTGAAATAAACAATCTGAAACAAGTTATGGAGAAAAAATACCTGAGTTTACCACATACATTTTAGCTATTTTTAAGTTATATTTAAATACAATGAAGTTGTTAGTTTTATAACACACCCAAAATAATATCACACTTTATTTTACCAAACCCCTGCCACAAAATTCCATCAAATATTTAATAGCAGTATTTATGTTCTTGTTTTATCTAATTGAAATCTTAACTAAGCTTGACTTTCTTAACAAAGCGAAATGATGGTTACAACTATTTCTCTAATTTTTAACGCAAAAACGTGCCGTTACTTTTTCTCCTCTGTTACCAAAGCCTCCTATTTCAGCCCTCCCTTAACCTGATTTGTAAATAAATAAATGCATTTGATTTTAGTTAGAATGGTACATTTATTAACATACATTATGCGCACAACCACTCTGAGTTTGAAAACGTATATGTATCTATTTCAACACATTAAGGTTCTATATTTAATATTGTAGCCTAATAATACACATTACCAAAATAAAAATAAAAATATTTTAAAGCACAGAGCGGTTGGTAATGGGAATGACGTAGTGTGAGACCAACGAAGTTTTTATCATTAAATCTATTTTGGTTTTCGAAAATATACTGAAGAGGTAAAGTGAAAAATGCACCATTCATTATTCGATGTCTTCGGTTGATTTTAAATTTGTAAAACATAACGCTACTGTGTGTACGTTTGCAATTACATACATATTTCAAACATTTAACAAACGCACATCTATATATTTGTATCACAAATGATACACTTAATTACAATTATGGGTGACTTTTGATGCAGAAAATTATATGACTGTGTTGTTTGTATGTGTTTCCAATTTATTCGCCAAATATATTATGGTTATTAAATAGGTAATTATTTCCCTTGCAAAGCTTTCAAGCAAGAAAAAAATGCGAACACATTTAACATTAGCTACAATAAAATGTGTCACATATAGCTTAATATAAAGCTTCGTGTGAGTTCAATATGACAGACAATATCTTGATACAATCCTTAATTCAGTTAATAGAACGGCCATTTAAAGCAGATACTACAATCGTCGAAGTAGTTCAACGATTGATTGCACCATTTGACTTCTCGGCATTTCAAACAAAATGATCTATCAGATAGGGATTATGTACGGAGTTCTTAGCTGTGGCCGCAGTTTTTCCTAACGTTAGTCAGGTAACCATCTGAGCTGGGTGGACTTGAGCACGTCTTACAGACACTACTCCAGGGATCCAAACTTAAGTCTCTCTGATGGGGAATCGTGAGATATAAAGGTTCAAATATATCTAATATATATGACATGGTTTTACTGACTGAAGTGTATACTTTTTGTACTTCTATAAGTGTTATTATGTACTAATAATCTGTATTAAGTATTAACGTTATATTCTAAATGCTCAGGTGATGTAATGAAATGCGTCGTTTTCAACAGTAGGAGAGGCGATAAACACTTTTCTGAAATACGTGGTATTTTTGTTGTTGTTTCCCTACACCTACAACTCATTTTCATTTTTTTTAGCGGAAAAGCGTGTCTTTACTTTTTTCTCTATCGTCACCAAACCCATCCCCTCCTTCCACCCCTTCCCCTTTCCAGATATGTCGTCATTTATAGACCATCCCTCATATATCTGGTACCCTGTTGTAAGCGAGAGATAAAGATAAATAGAGTTCGTACACACGTGTAGGCTTAACGACTGATACATCTCAGGATTACTAATGAATTAGTGCACCAGACACGTACATGAAATAATATATTTAATACATGTCTTTCAAACAACCAATAAACCGATTTATGTTAGTATGGGACATTCATAAAATATAGTAAGCGCAAAACAAGTCTGTTTTTTTTTGAAAAAAATTAAAATGTATTTATTGTATAGGTTCTACGATTAACATTGAAGCCTAACAATACACATGTCCAAGAAAAAAAATAATGATTGCCATGTACAGAGTGCTTGGTAATGGAAATAAAATCATGATAGGCCAATGACATTTGTATAAATTCATTATAAAAATGTAATGTAAAATTAATTGGTTTTTTTTTTATATTATATAGGAGATCTATATGGAAAATTCACCTAAAGAGTCGGGCAAGGAAGCAAACATTTATTGAACGAAATCTTCGGTTGTCTTGCAAAAGTGTAAAATATAATAATAATGTTTGTAGTTTTGTAATTACATTAATTTTTTTAAACATTAGACTAAACAACATCTAAATATTTATCATTATTGAAAATATTAAACAGCATTTTAAACAGCTTAGTACCATGTGTTTTTTTTAATTAATTTTGTTAAGTTCGAGCACTACAATCGGTCTATTTGTGTTCGAAGTTTACAGAACACAAACATCGATGCTATTATAATTCATATTTGTAGTAAACCTTATATTTGCTTTCTGTAAAAAAAAAGCGTTACGAAATTAGCTCGTGGAATGTGTGAGCTGTTACAGTGTGCGCTGATCACTTCTCCTTATGTAGACACTGCTCTCTCTGTCATGTAGGAGGGTAAACAACAGCATCAACTATTTCAGTTAGTTTAAATTTACGTTCTGATTTTCAAGCTCTTTCAAAACTAGACAGCATGTTATTTAACTAATAACCGTTGATGTATCGTAATTTAGTTCTTTATTGGCGACAGAAGCTCACACTTGATAATGATATTTGTACAAACGTGTTCAAAATAGCTGCAAACATTTTTATTTCTGGAAACAAAACAACCGCTAAGCATCAGATATATAACGAGTTACCGTATGTTAATTGAATAAAAAAAATTAAATAAACAATTGTACAACCACAATCTTTTATAAAATAAGTAATAATGGTATAACTTCGTTTAGAGGAAAGTAAGAGAACACTTTTTTGTGCATGCATTTATTTTCTCAATATTGTGTTAGACTTCGGATGTGAATGCATTTTAAGTTGTCTACCTGCTGGCATTTACGATTAAAAACTTGGATTCTGAAAAATAACGTATTAAATAGAGAAAATTGTTCTATTTTATGGTGATACAATGAGGGAAAATAATTGTTTAACACCGAATGTATTCATTTTGAATTGCTCAAATATCTCAGTGCACGCATCCTTCATAGTCTTTTTATTAATGCTGAAGTGATTCATGTTAATATTAGCGTTTGGTTTATCAGATTTTTTCAGATTTTTTTTTAAAAATAAAGTAATTTACCGCTCTCCGGGTCTTCAACAAAATGAAGTAATTTTTTTATTTTTTTTTATGAAACAATCATCTTCTTTAAACAGGGCATAGGCTGGGTTTTCCGTTCCATGCAGTTTTGCATTTAGCTCGTTTAGTTTCTTTGTGATCTCCACCACGAAGTTGAATGTTGCTATTAGCAAAAGACAAGTTAATAGGAAGTAAATTGAAATAGGGCGTAAATACATATTCTAATAGGATAGCGAGTGTTTATTGTTTATGTTTATTATTTTATTGTTCATTACCGAGTATTGCAGAACAATATTTTTATGTGTTTTGAAAATAAAATAAAATAATAATCTATATATATATAACTCTCTTCTGGGAGCCGTTAGAAAACAAGCTGCAAGCGCCTCCTTGCAGTCCCCTCTCTTTCTCTCTATCACTATCACTACCAACCCCCACTCCACCCCCACATTGTCTGGTGAGTTGTGGTCACGCTAAATGTTTACAAAGCTAACTGTTTACAAATCGTAGAGCCGTAGAGCCGGGTTTCTATTAGGGGCAGATAATTTAGTTCGATTTTAAACTTAGAGGAGGTAACTAAGAAATAACTAAGAGGAGGCTACTTTAACGGGGGGGGGGGGGGGGTAGGGTCCGGGTTGGGGGAAGGGGGGGGGGGGGTTAGTGTTTTAAAGCACATATTTTCAGTGGCAGCATTGGTACTGTCGAATTCACAAATTATGTATTACTGCAAAGTAGAAAATAAAACAACTAAATAGCGGCGTATGATACGCTGCGGGTCGGCTCGTGATTTATATTTGTGCATGGAGCTGAAGAGCCGCATCTCGACATCGTTAGCCGCAAGTTGTCGACCCCTGAGCTACTCGAATAGGGTTCTGTCGGTTGTGAAGTTTTTATATAAATTCATTAAATAAGGAAATTCATATAGCCAGATGGCACAAGTTAAGAAACAAAAATGATTAATGAGACTTCATCCCATGTCTTCTAAATGTGTAACACATATCGTGACTGTTTTTATTTTTTAATAGCATAAACATTTAAATAGAAAGCAAAGACACATATTCAGTATTTATTATTTCTCTAACAAAAAAAATAATATTTTAAAGCGAATACGTTCTGACAATAAAATAGTATTCCTTTTTTTTTTTAATTATTTCCAACGCAATCGTTGTATTTGATATGTGAATTACACAGGTAATTACTTCCCTTGAAAACTTTCGGAGCATAAATTTAAGTAAATGCTTATCTGCATTTGTGAACAAAAATAACAATATGCACACTGCAGTAAACCTAATATATTATACACATTTAAAATGTACTAAAATAGAAGATATCTGACCATATTATATATATATATATATATATATATATATATATATATATATATATATATATATATATACATATATATATATATATATATATACCTAAGTATCTATATACGCATGTGTATATGCAGGCCCTATGCACAATTATTCTTTTGATGTATTTCATTTTTTTTTTACCTTCCTCATACAAGGATTAACACATAAGTTATTAAGACTATTAAGACTCTCAACATTCAGGCAAATCTTGCAACATTGAGTTAATGTAACCCCCACTCACCCCCCACCCACCCTCCCCCCCCCCCCCCCGGCGATTGCTTTAAAATGTGCTCAGATATAATATTACCGATATTTATCTATAGTCGGTTATAAATACAGCTTGATGTAGCATGTTTTTACAATTATTAGCAGGCTTACGTTATGAATTAGTCTAATTTGCTCTTAAAAGACTATTTAATACTCTAATTAATCACTTAATTAAGTTGAATTATCCTTTTTCTGTATATATTTTGCTATTTTTTGCCTTGGTGTCACCCCCCCCCCCCCCTAAATGGTGTCACCCGGTGCTATCCGCACCCCCGTTCCCCCTTCGCTACGCCCATGGGTGTAATACAGAATGTCCAAAAGATTTAACTTCTTGATCCCAACTTTCGGATCAGGGATTTTGGAATATAAAGGTCTAAATTCATCTACTATATATAACATGTGTTACTGACGGAAATGTTAGGTGTATGGAAAGCAATCATTTGGTTTATTCTATCTTTTCTTCCTGTGATTTACATTTCGTCGTAAACATATTCAAAGGCTGCAGCTAAGATTTATGTCTTTTTCTGCACTAGCAATATTTAATTGCATTACCTTTAAGACATACAATTTAGTCATACGTATGTGTACAGGCGCATTATCATGTGCAAATAGTTAAAAAAACGTTGTAGGATTAGATATCGTGATAAATTGTTAGTATATTATCTTAATTAAAATATTTAATCTAATGTCTTTTTTTATATGTAGGGGAAGGAAATATACATTTCTTGAGTTACGCGGTATTTCTGCTGTTGCGTCCCTTTGATAGAACAACACACAAGACATAGGCAGGACATAAATAAACACATCTATAAATAGAACAACCCACGCATGACATTGGAGTTAAATTAATGCTAACAATTGATACATTTAGAAAACAAACAGCGTTTGCTTATTTGATGTTAGTTTCCAAGACTTGAAAATCATTTAGTTTAAACAATTAATTGCTATTGCTTCTTTCGAATTGGCTAAATAACATTTTTTTATTTTTTATTTTTTTTTAGTTTGAGGATTGTCCCATTACAACCAAAAATGAATGTAAAGTATTCGACCCCTTGTGTGTTTGAAGGGGGGGGGGGGGAGGAGGCGGGAGGGGGGTTCTAACACAGTATAATTATGTGTACTCGTTACACAATATTATTTTCTGCACACGTTGAATGCATTTTAATAATTAATATTAGCATTCATGACATTAATAACTCTCAAGGCATCTTCGGTCGTTGTTCAGATATATGGTAAAACATGTTATGACGTTTGTGTGTGTGCTATAGGTTAACTTGATAAATCCCCTATTGTCATATGTTATGTATTCAAAGCACCTGAATTTTATAAATCTAAAATTCAATATTTATTGGTCATGTAATTGGAAAGGTTCGGCTGCACCAACTGCGGACTTAGCCGATAGATAGAAACTTTTTTTTGAAAACAGGTGCACACAATCACATATTTTACAGTGTAGAACGTGATGTAGTCAGTCAACGACCGAAAACATTTTCAAATGTAACCGCATACACACAGTTGTATATCAAATGTGAACTTATTGGAGGGTCAGATGTTGTCAAACAGATAAGACCTACATTAAGACCGACATATAGGGATACAATTTAATAGCATCTTACACATCTGCCTACATTTTAGTAACATCCGACACATCGGCCTACGATTATATAGCATGTCTCAAATCGTTCTATAGTATGTGTATCATGTAACACATAACATGCCATATACAATAATTATATCTATATCACAAGTAACAAGCAATACACGCAATGTAAATATCAGGAATATTTTTTTTTATATCTACATCAATATTAACGTCATTACAACAGGTGATTTGTTCTGACAATTAAACGTCATTTTCTTCACGGAACAATAGTTACGTCATCCATCAGAAGTAACAGCAGGTGTTGACACGTTTAAATAATTTCTATGAAGTCGTTTTCGATTTTTTTTTTTATTTTTTTTTTTGCAAATAAGTAGCAAAATACAAAGCTATGGATCAAGCATTAAATATAGATCAAAACGATTAAAGCTTGTCTTTAAAGAGTGCTAACAAACTCATTATAGCTTTTGGTCTTCAAAAATTACAAAAAAAAAATTGTTCAAAACAAAATTACATAATTAAATAAAATTACATACAAACCAAGCTTGTTATTTTAATATAATATATGTAGTTTGCAATTCAGACTTACTAGTCGGGTTCCTGTATATTCTATCAGTTCATTTGCACGGCTAGTGATATAAACTAGAAGAAAATTGTCTCCCGTGAGCTGTTTAGTAAAAATAATGGGAAGTAATAAGTAAATAAGTATTTTTAGTCAAACACATGTCATATTTTTCGTTTGATTTAGGTTTACAATATACCCAAACATATTACCAACAATCCAACACTTCTACTAATGTAAGGACATCGTGTAAGACATTAAGACTGTGCGAGTTGAACTTTGAACTTAGGTTTTGCATTTACACAGCGCGATCAGCAACGGTACAATACAGTATCCATGCAACTGTCTATAAAGAATGTTTACATGTCCTGTTTTACCTAAGCTTTTGTTTATAGCTTTAATGATATAACTCTTGTCTCGATTTGGTTCCAACACTATTATCACTTTATTTGTTAACCTTGGAATAGATTAAGGTATGTAATCATTTAAATAAAAACATTTTTTTTTTATGTTGGCTATCAAATCAAAAATAATTTCAACAAATTATATGATCGTTTCTAGCCACGATAATAGCGCTTGATTAGGGAACCCAATCAGTCAATATGATTTTTTTTAAATGTTCCCACGAAGATCGAAGACAGAGGAAAATCTCTACGAATATGAATAACTCTAAGTGATTGACATTTTGTTTTATATTTGGTTTAATTTTTTTTTAAATTATTGTTACGAAACTCGCTACTCAAATTTACACGGCATATATATATCAGTATATTTTAAAGCTTTTGTCACCACAACTTTTTGATAGAACTACTGGTCAGATTTCTACAAGGTCCTAAAAATCGCACCCTTTTTAGTACGAACAAGTTTCGAAATTAACATATTATTTATCATAAACTTTATTTCTCTGAAAGCTATCAACATTATCTCATGACAAAAGTTTTATGTTTGCTTGAAGAACAATTACTGAAGATATGTTGGGTACTGTTTTATGAAGAACAATTGCTGAAGATAGGTTGGGTATTGTTTTTTTTTGGTTCTAAAAACTGCAAACGGAGAAAAACAGAAAAAAAAAAAAAATAACGAAAAGCAGGTCACGAATATACCATATAAGTGAAATTTGTAAAGCTGATTAGAATTGTCCATAAATGACGTCACGCTTTTTTGGCCATTTTTTTACCCCCTCCCCCCACCTACGTCACACATCGTCAGAAAAAATTCAGACCCCCCCTAAAATGACATCACACTCCACCCATAAGCTTATCGTGTTTCCGGGATAATGTGAAATGCAATTATCAAATACATGATAAAACTAGCTTTCCAATGATGCCAAATATAATATGATTTCGGATATAAATCTGTTCATAGAAATGTTGTAAGATTGGGAAAAAACGAATTACAAACGTTGCTTATCATTACCATGTGGTCGCACATGAGACATATTAAATACTTGAGCGACACAAGTTTTTTTTTAAAGAAAGCGAGTTATTTTTTTATTATTATTATTATTTTTACAGTTCACTTAAAAACTTGTTGAAATAACGTTTTTTGTATTTGCTTAATGTTTTAAACTCTATAATTTCGACTTTGTTGATATTGTTGTAACCAACCACAGAACGGTCTACACACTGGAAGACTGGACTAGGGTGGTGAAAATATATTGTATTTTCAAGTAATGAAATGAGCACTGAAATTGACCTTTACATTTGCAATGAAACAACAACTAAATATATTTTTCTACCTTTGTTGCGGTCATGAACTATATATGCTTCCTCCTCCCCTAAAATGATATCATAATCACGCCTCACTTTACCAAACCCCTCCCTCTAAATTACATTACCCATTCAATATCATTTTGTAATGTTTATTTTTTTTTAAAGCTTTACTCAGCTTGACTTTCTTTACGAGCGAAACAATGGTAAAACTAAAGATCTAATATATTTTGTGCATAAGCGTGTCATTACTTTTTCTCCATCGTAACCTAACCCAACCCTCTCCTCCCCCACCCCCTCCCCTATCCAGATCTGCCGTCATTTATAGACCATCCCTTATATATCTGGTACCCTGTTGTAAGCGAGAGATAAAGATAAATAGAATTCGTACACACGTGTAGGCTTAACGACTGATACATCTCAGGGTTACTAATATATCAGTGCACCAGACACGTACATGAACTATTACTTTTAATGTTTAATTTGTCTTTCCGACAAAACATTAAATGCATGAGACATGTATTTAAATATATAAGTGCAAAAATATATATTTGAAAAGTGATATGTATATATTTTAAGACATTATATGCTCTAGCGTTAATATTGAAGCCTAACAAAACACATGTCCGAGAAAAAATGATCGCCTTGTTCAGAGTGCTTGGTAATTGGAATAAAACAATGAGAGCCAGCGACATTTAAATTCTAAATTCTAATGCAATATTGATGTTTTTTTTTTCAGTATTTGTTTATAATGAAATTGAATATATATTTACAGGATTATACATGCAATTTATGTGTTGGTTTCAACGATATCTCCGATTGTCTTTCCATTATTTAAATAAAACAATAAGGTATGCATGCTTGCATTTACATATTTTTTTAAACATTAAACAAGCGCAAATGTACATTTTTATCATTATTGAAACACTTTAATTACGAATATCATTGTGTGTTTGAAGATACACCTGAGATACACCGAAGTCGAAATATTTTTTTTTTCTTTTTTGTTACTTCAATTTTTTTTGCTGTTATTAATACATATGTGTCGAATCTTGTTTCACTTTTAATTTAGCAATTGATTGATGTATCTGACATGTTTTTAGAGCTTTTATCTCAACCTGATGGAGTCTAAAAATATCTAGACATACCAGTTCTGTGTAATTGTAATTGTAGTAACTGGACCTACTTGACATACATATCCCATACATTTTTTATATACTCGAATCAACTGAACTAAATATCATAAAAGGAAAACTGAACAATTCATTCGTACTTTAGGAGTCCATATGGGAGTTTTTTGTTTAAAATAAATGTTCAGTTGACAGATTGTGTCACATAGATGTTCAGTTGAAATATTGTGTTCACATAGATGTTCAGTCCTTTCCCATTTTTTATCGCGTGTTTAAATGACATATTTTGTCAACATGCGGTAGTAAAGTTTATTTCGTACCTGATGTTGAAGTAAATTAGAGTTCACTTGTTTCTGTGACATCGTCATACAAAATATTATAGTATACATCACTAACAACCGCCTTTACTTTCCCAAACGTGAACGAGGTGCCCATTAAGGCTGGGTGTACTCGTGTTGTTGTACGGACTATTCAGTCCGATCAGAACGTGTTAACTGTACATACGGCAATGTATCAATACCCAGCTGTCATTATACCTTCGTGAGTTAAGCTCTATTTCTGCGGTTATTTGCCTTCGACTTCTTCTTTTTCTTCGTTCTTAATTATAAGTGTTGGAAGGGATCGAGCCATATCTGCCAGAGGGTTTGAACTCGAGACTTTTTTTTTTCGAATTTATCAACCTTGACCTTTTTTTGCCGACTCGACCACGCCTTCATCACAATTAAGGATATCTGTCAACTGGTTATGCGCCATTGAGGCCATTTACTCCGATTTCAGACTGTTGGTCCTATTATAAAAATTTAAGTGTAAATACATGACTGTTAAATAAGGTCACATTACATGAGGCGTCAAGCCTGGAAAGAAAGTGTTCTCATTTGCTAAAATGCATTTTGAGATAATAATTGAGTTAGATCTAAAATAATTTAAAAAGAACGTCAACGAAAAACTCATTAAATGTCTGAACATATTTTTTTTTTAAAGTCAGAGTGCTGTAACTATAAGATAAACAGTGACCACATTGTGGACTCTGTTTCTCAAGAACAAACGGGTTCGTCTAAAGGCCGCGATATCCAAATATACAGTCGTTTGTTAGAGAATAATAGGACCACGTTCTGGGGTATGTGTTTGGAGATGGTAACAAGAGGAACTGACGGGGGGGGGGTATAGATTAAGTCGACTTCATCTCATGTCTTTAAGATATGTAACACACATCGTGAAAGTGTTTACATCTCAATGACATGAATATTTTAAATAGAAAAACAGATTTAAGGTTATTTGTAAAAAGAAAAAAAAAACAAATACAATTATAACACGTACATTGCTCAACAAGAATAACAGTAACGTAGATTTAACTTACTCTAATCACTATTTTGTTATGTAATTCGATGTTTAAAATGTTACAAACATGTTGACACATTTAAAAGAAACTAAATATAATATTTGTAATCATGTATGCTAGAGAGGGGTACGAGTTTACGCTGCGTTTAGTTTGTTGAAAAATAAGCCTGTTGAGAACCAAAGGACAGAAGCGAACGATGCAGGTTATTCAAACCAATTTCTAAGCCAGTTAGTTGGAGTTTGCCGTGTTGAGGTCTGCCTGGCTAATTGGGAGACACCTCCTGAGCCGGTAATACAACTGTAAAAAAAACTGGGAAATTTTGTAAATTGTAAATGTTGGCTCTTTCCCTGGTGTATATCATTCTACCATTCATATGAAACTAACGACAACTGGCCATATTCTAGTGCTGTTAGAACAACTTTACGTATGAACGGCTTAGAATAGGCAAGTCTGTCGCATCTCCTGGGTCATATCCAGGCTAGTCTCAACAACTGTCACCAACGAGTATACAAGCTAGTATTACCAACGTTCCCCAGGTGTATCCAGGCTAGTCTCTCCAACTGTCCCCAGGTGTATCCAGGCTAGTCTCTCCAACTGTCCCCAGGTGTAAACAGGCTTGTCTCTCCAACTGTCCCCAGGTGTATCCAGGCTTGTCTCTCCAACTGTCCTCAGGTGTATCCAGGCTAGTCTCTCTAACTGTTCCCAGGTGTAGCCAGGCTAGTCTCTCCAACTGTCCCCATGGGTAACCAGGCTAGTTTCTCCAACTGTCCCCTGGTGTATTCACCAGATCAACAATGTTTGTTGAATTCGGACCGGTCAGTTTGAAAGGCCTTCTGGAATTTTTCGAAGATAACGTTTATCTTATAGTGAACCCCGCGAGTATATTTACGACCTCAGGAGTTATGAATGGGTCCGTTTTCGGCCAACCGGCACCGTCCCTCGTGTTCTATTGACCCAAGGCAGGAACCTGCCAAATATGACGCGACTGCGGCGCCGGGAAGTGCGCTATCGGGCACCCTACCACTTTGCTTTATTTATATAGATAAATGTGTGTCCAATATACATTGTATTGGAAGTTAGAACATACCATCATGTGACGAAGTAGTCGAGAAGTTGATACCGCGTCCCGGCCTTTAGTCTAACATCAAGTTGATATTCTTGTATGGGTTTTGTTTACAATTTACCCAAACATCCTACCAACTATTCAGCATATCTACTTATATAAGGACAGCGTGAAATACTTTAAGACTGTTACAGTGAAGCCCACGTCCGTATCCATGAAACCGTCTATACAGTATGTTTACATGTGCTTTTTAGATTTAGGCTATAGCTTTAAAGATATAACTATTTGTTGTTTCAATTACAAGCGATAAAAATACTTTAGAAATATGTTACGCCTGTATTTGATCGATTTAATTTGAGAGCCCCGATTCTAAATTTAAAATAACGTATCTTGTCTCATTGAACTCAATTGTTTCACAATATAGAGCTAGATGATTAAACAGAGACTAAGATACGCATGCTCAATTTTTATACTATTTTTGGAAACTCTAATAAGTATAAGAAAATAGCTTCATCAAACGAATAGAAGTTTATTCCCGATGAATAGTGAAAATGAAGTATCACATATAGCTATTTTGTGCCCGCTGTGTTAGGGTGTATATATTTACTTATGTACGGCTGTGCTAGGGTGTATTTATGTTTACAAATGTCCATATGTGTTAGGGTGTCATAATATGTATACATATGTTCGGCTATGCTAGATATATGTGTATATGTGTACGACCTGCTTAGCATTTAATTTTGTTTTTTTGGTGTAATATGTTAATATATGTATAATTTTGTTACTGTCTAATATGTTTGCATATGTACAACCAACCTAACAATGATCTTAAAAGTTTAACAGAAGAGTTTGCATTTAGACATTGTCACATTGTCACATAGACATAGACAGTAAATATAAGACTTTACATTGTGCAATAGTCACTCTGTTGCCGTTTCCAATTAATGGAATCATCACTGAAGTTGACTTTAACATTGGCGATTAAACAAAAATTTAATAGTAAAGACATTTTAAAAATCTGAGGATAAGCAACTTATGCCTTTGTTGTGGTCATGGTCAATACTTGATTTCTCCTACCCTAAAATGATAGCACACCTCATTTTACCAAACACCTCACTCAAAATTATATTATACAGCCGTTTATTTTCAGTTGTTTTTTTTTTCAATGTTTTTTCTCTGTGAATCCATGTTGTTATGTATAGATGATCTCTTTTATAGCTGGCACTCTGTTGTAAGAGAAGAATTATATGCATACAGTTCAACACATTATGAGTTCTACTGGTAATAGTGTAGCAATACAATACACATTACCATGCAAAAGGATGGCAATGTACATAATTCTTGGTTTGTGTTTGCTTTAAATTCAAATATGAAATAAACATTCTTTATTTTTATTTATTTATTTATTTTATGTTTTTAAATAAATATTATTTAAAATGAACATGGAAATTACACGAAATGCTGTTTCACAAGTCGGGATTATTGATCAATAGATATCTTCGCTTGTCTTTAAAAATAGTAAAAAATATAGCTACTGTATTTATGTTTGCAATTACAGTAATAGTTTAACATAAAACAATGAAACATCTGCAGTTTTAGATGTTCGTTAAATTAATTAAATATTGATGGTAAATAATGTTTCAAAAATTTATTAATTTGACTGATTTTTTTAAAATATTGTATTTCTTTAATAAAACGATATATTAAATAGGTCATTAATTCCCTTGCACAATATCCAAAGAAGAAAAACAATGATTGGTAAATACTTTTCTGCTTCGAAAAAAAAAACATTTTAAAAAGTATGGGCACTATTGTAACCAATGTAATGGATACATTTAAAATTAACTAAAGTAGAAAATATGTAACCATATAAGATACGTAGGCGTCACTTTTGGATCTGGTCAAATGTAGCTCAATTTAAAGTTGTGTGTGTGTGTTCAATATGGCAGGCATTATATTGATACAATCATTACTTAAGTTATTGAAACTGTCATTTAAAGTTGTGGTCGGAGTAGTCGAGTGACTGATTGCACCGAATCTCTTCTCTGTATTTTGAATAAGATCAAAGTGTACTATCTGTTAAGGATTATGTACAGAGGTCTTAGCTATAGCTTCAGTTTTTCCTAATGTTAATCAGGTTCCCATCTGAGCTGGTTGGAAATAAGGACGTACTACTGACTCGAACCGGGGATCCGAACAATGGCTAGATCTAAATGTCTAAATATGTCTACATTATTTGTCGTGTTATGTTATTACGAACTACAATAGTTGGTGTATCAAAAGCAGCAAATCGTTCTATTCTAATTTTCGTCCAATTATTTCCAGTTCTTCGTATTCGTACACATATTTCAAGTCTTTAGTCAAGATGAATGGCTATTTTGTATTGTATATTTTTATTAACACTATATTAATTATAATACTTTTTAAAGCCACATATGTTAAACTAAATTCTGTGTATAAGCAGTCATTTGAAAATATTTATATTGTGTTCATTAAGTAGGGGAGGATAATAATACTTTCTTGAGTTTCGTGGTATTTCCAGATTCATTTTCCATTGACTGTCTAAAGATGGTAGTTTATGGCGAAAACACGTTATTTTAGTTGACATCAAAAAGGGGTTAGGCTTGAAAAAAAAAGGTTGCTGTCTGTTCTAAAAGTAAGTTTCAATGATAAGTAAATGAATAATGTTTTGGTCTGGATTAATCTAGATCGAAAACAGCTTCAGAACATACTGTAATTTTGTTATTCGTAAGTTGGCGTAATATTAGTCAGAGAACAGTTGTTTTTTTCTGTTTTCAAATAACAATCTATAGACTAGTGTAAAATGTCATTCTATTGTGTTAAATCAAAGTTTATCAAAGTTTTTTTTAAAGATTTAAACTATGTTTTTTATTTTCTTAAGAGGCCTACCCGTTGATAGTAAAATTAATTGTACGCAATCTGTTTTGTACGTATGTTATGAAGAACTGTAAATAATAATATTTAAAAAAAAAAACCTAGCTTTTCTAAAAATGTAGTTAATATTATAATTTTGGCATAGCGATTTAGGTACCGGTTATTTCCCTTAAGATCATTAATGAAAAGGAATAAAAAGCAAACTTTAAATACTAATTGTCAATATTTAAGTACTATTCTTTCGTTTATAGTGTGTATATAATGTTACCGTTACGTAAAATGTAACATTAATCTAAATCGACCATTATGTTCATGCAACAATTGGATAAACGCATATTTCACTCTATATGTCAGTGGATAATAGGACTAACATAAAATAGATACACTTAAATGTTTATTGCAACATTTTTTGACATAGGAGAACGTTGTTCGGATTTGTCGATCAATATTTCTGAGACGTACAATATGTATGGTAAACACATTTTTGTTTTCATATAGCAATAGCCTTTAGACATTGGACTGACCTGACCTATTGGCGTAGCTAGGGGAGGGTAGGTTGGGCGTTGACTTCGGGCGCCGACCCATGTGGTTGCGCCAACTAGAGTTGATATGACATACAGTCAAAATTAAGAAAATAGACAGCCATTTGGCTAGTCGGAAATATTGAATTGTTTTCCACATAAATTGTGTAACACCAAATTAAAACGGACAAATCTTGATAACGATATTTACATCTCACGTGAAAGGGTGGGGGGTGTCACAAAATTGGAAGGTCGCCCCGTGCGAAGGAATGGGTCGCTAGGTCACTGACCAGACCACACAATTCATTAACGAATCGATTTCACAGATGGAAAAAAATATGATTTAATATATTTTTTGTACTATTGTCCTGTTCTGCTTTAAAATAACCATATATACAAAATATGACAGTTTGACTACACAAGAAGAAAACACAACCAAAACTGCCAAAAGCACAGAAAAAAAAATACCAACAACGTATCCAAATATACTGAAACGAGTCAAACCTACAGCACTCAACCAACCAAAGATTAATTTTACATTTCTACTCGCATACTATAAATTGTTTAAGAACTGTTACGATCAGTCAATTCATAGCTTGTAAACTTTCCCTATTACAATATATCTATATCAAATAAGTAGCCAATAATGCACAACGACACCATTTATTTTTTCTAATATGAAAAAAAAAACGTTTTCCTTAAATAACAGCTCTATAATGTGTCTGAACATTTGGTGTAGAGAAAAACAACAACATGTAGTCTAATTAATGTAAAGCAACACAAGGTACATGGGTAACAGTACGATACATGTAAACATTAACCGTTTCATTTTTGAAAAGGTAACATTTACTCGATGAATAATCTACATCAATATAAACACTTTTTGTGTGGCCCCCTAAAATATTTTGTCACTGTCACATCTGTTGTCGTTATAGACGATCTGAATGCTTAAAGTTAAATAAAATATTGCTAACATTTAAGTTAGCATAACTGTTACAACTTGCATTATTGGTCGAATTATATGTATTCAATATTGATCAATATGTATTCAATAATAATCGAAACTTACAACTACGTCTAGTGCGTTCTGTGTTGCTGCCGAGGAAACAAGGGCAGTGACCTAACCTAGTGTAAAGCGTATATATGTTAGTTATTGCCTCCCTTAGACCAGTCTTTAAAGTTTAAACTGTCGCTACATGGTTCCTAAGATCGTGTCCGTGTCTGTAGTACAGGTCTGTCACAGTCACCCATCGTCTCACGAGTTCGGCCTATCTGGTGATGTGAGTTGTCACGTCCGACTGACGTTGACTTTTATTTCTCCTTCACCACAGCGTTTCTTCCAAAGCTACATGAAAAGAAAAATGAGTTTATTGATTCTAGAGTACAAAAATCTAATGCCACAAAAATAATGACGTTATCGATACTCAATAATAAAGACACCTACATTGATACCTAATGTATGTATTTAATCTTAAAAGTGGTCTGCATGTTGAGTGTTTCTTAAGCAGCTCCGAAGTCAACAACAATTTTTTTTTATATATAATGAAAACATTTAGATCTATATGTATTGTCTTTTTAATGAAAAGAGACATTTTTTGTGTGTTTAACAGTGTTTCTCTCGAGCTGCTTCCCCAATCGAGCAATGGTTGGCCGCAAGAGCAGGTTTACATGAAATTGTATACATATGCATTTTATACATGTTTATACCAATCACACTTTGCTTGTTATATCTATTTTTCCCTATTATGGATCGTATACAAAACGTTTAAAATAATAAAATAGGTTGAGTGGCAGTCGATTAAGTGTTCATTTCATTACTCATTGCCATGGGTATGGGTTTCAGGTGGTAATTCGGTGCGTGCTCCTTAATGCCGTCTTTTGGAAGGGACACGTCGCAACGGCTGCATTGAAAAAATAGTTTCATCGTTATGAGCTTTGTAGTAGTGCCAACATATGTCAGTATGCATTTTTTTATCTTTGCAGATGGTGCATTGTTTGAATTGTGTGTGTGCTGTGTCCTCATGTTTTCCCGCTTCTTTAGGTGATCTGAATCGAAGGGTTGCAGAAATTACATGGCGTGTGGTCGTATTCTGCATCTGCGCGTTTTTGTTCTTTCGTTATTGGTTCTTGTCACGTGGGGCTGAGCTCATTTTTTTTATCTTTGTGATGATGAGGTGGTGTCTATCTCTGTTGCAGTGTTTTGAAGTGTTGTTGCTTCCTTAGTTGGTGGCTTCGTTGCATTCGTACTTGGATTTGATTGTCGGTTCGTCAAATGTGTGGATACCATTGGTTGCTGCGGGGTGGGTGATGCGCCTGGTGGCTCTGTTATAATCGTCAGTGGACTTGGTTGTTGGTCTCTCGGTTAATGGGGTGCGGTGGCTCTGTTATAATCGTCAGTGAACTTGGTTGTTGTCTCTCGGTTAATGGGGTACGGTGGCTCTGTTATAATCGTCAGTGAACTTGGTTGTTGGTCCCTCGGTTAATGGGGTGCGGGTAGTCCTGTATCCTGTGTGGTTGAGAGGTTTGCTTCTTGGCAGTGATTCGTCCAGTGAAGGATGGAGGAGCAGATTTGACACGCTTGTCTTCTCCCGGCGATTGGGACTAGGATAGTGAGTGACTTGTTTTTGTAGTTTATATTGATGTAGTGTCGGATAGTTGTTGGATTATCGGTGTAGATAGAAAAGCTGCGATTATTAGTGTGTGGGATTGTGTTTATGGATGACTCTTTGTTACTATATGGGCGTAGAGCTTGTATGAGTGTAGCATTGTTAAGTGTAGGGGGTACCCATCTAAGGGTCTCGTTGATTTTGTCGTTTTCATGAAGTGAGAACTGCAATGTATATGGACCGTGTGTTCTGCATGTGTTGTGCATTGTGGTGACGTCGAAAGCTTGTGAGGAGAAGTACCATGTGTCAGCTCTGCCATAATTGAGTAGAAGAATTTGCTGATTGCTGATAGCTGTCTTATTATATGCCCTCGTAGGTTTGGTTGACCTCTTGAAGTGATGAGTACTTACATAGTAGGTGTTTCAGCTGGATAAAGGTCTGGATATCTTCATATGGTTGATCAAAGGTTGTTGTTGACCTGGCTGCAAAGGATGGGGCCCAATATTTCATAAAGCCACCCGAACCGTAGTCCGGGTGGCTACTCTCCGGGTCTCTCGACTTGGAGGGGATAGGAATGGGCGCAACCCCGTTGTTGTTTTTGGTGATAGCTGCATAGTCCATAGTGATAAGGACTCAAGTAAAGTTCAAATCGGTATGTTTGTTTGTAAAATGTTTGTCGTGGAATTTTTTTTTATTGTCATACAAAATAAATGTGGGTGGTGATCAGGGTATAGGAGGGTGTGGGTATATAATTACATGGTCCTTGATCAAGTTTGAAATGGATGACCCGAACACAATGGGTTATTTAAAAAAGAAAGTTAAGTTAAGGAATAGTAAAAGATGCAATATTTTTTTTTTTAGGCTTGATCTTTGTATTTAGAAGATAATACAATAACACATCAAATGGCACCCAGCAACGATATCAAAAGGAAGTTATCTAAACTATACAAAAAAATGTAACCTTATGTAAAGCCTCACTATTTTTGAAAAAAGAAACACTAAAAAGTGCTAATTCCATAAAGTTATTAGTCATAACTTTTTGAGTTTTGCAGACACATTTTAAATAAAAAATGAACAATAATTTGCATATTATTTTTCAATTAATATTAATATAATGTTTATTTATGTTTTGGAACCAAACGGATGTATTATTTCCCTTAGTATGTTTAATTGATTAAAACGGGAAGTAACTGTTACAAGTAACAATAATTGCGTGAATACATTTAAATAGGGAATGTTGTGGAGGTGCAAGTCAAATGTGTCGCGAGGCATACATATGCTTTACTCCAGGTCAGTTTGACGAATAAAAGTTTAAAAGTCTATTAAGTACAAATAGATGATCTTGTAAAGGGAGGGAGGGGGTGGAGGGGGGGGGGGGCTGGTGATCCCATTGCAAACTTGCTAACTATAGAGAAAACAATGATACATCCATCTTAATAATATAGAAAAGTTAAGTGGAATATTTTCAATACAAGTAAATCAATGACAGGGGTGGATTTGAGACAATGTCTAATATACTTTTGTTTCCACTTGAATTATATATATATATATATATATATATATATATATATATATATATATATACTAGCTGCATCCCGTGCTCCGCCACGGTAAATCATTTTTAAATGTACCAACTTTGGAACAGAACAAAACAAACAAAAACAACACAAACACAAAAAACACAACCACAAACACAACACAACCACAACACAACCACAACACAACCACAACACAAACACAACACAACACAACACAACCACAACACAACCACAACACAACCACAACACAACCACAACACAAACACAACACAACTACAACACAACCACAACAAAAACACAACCACAACAAAAACACAACCACAACACAGCCACAACACAACCACAACACAACCAAAAAACAACCACAATACAACCACAACACAACCACAACACAACCAAAAAAAAAAAACAACACAACCACAACATTAGAATCACCACCAAACAACACGCTTTTTAGGCGTCCGCGCCCAAAGAGACCCTTTCCAACATTAAAAATTTAAGTCACATAAATAGATCCTACTCCATAACTTACAATAAAACAATGCGATGCAAATGAATGTACGGCAAGTGGTGTTTACTTTTATGGTTCTAAGAAAACACATTGGCAATGTAATTAGAATTACCACCGAAAATCACGCTTTTCCCAGGCGTCCGCGCCCAGAGAGAGTCTTTCCACCATTCTCTATATTATAATTATAAAATTTCACCATCTGTTAGCACCAAAAAACAAAAACAAAAAATAGTGATTTTGAGAAATCATAGACTAATTAGAAAATAATATAAATAATCTTAACATTTTTCTCTTTTAATTATGAACCTTAACATAGACTAATCAATGCGGTAGTAATAAAATAAAGATTAACTTAAATTATTGTTGAGTTAAATATATTTTCAAATTACCTCCCTTGAAACAATTACCACAAAAAAAAGTGGAATTAATTAGCTTTTTCGACCTACTTTTATGGAAATGTATCCATTTTTTCTAGGAATATAAACTAAAATGATATTTGACATTAATCTTTTTAATACGTTTTAGCAGTTTGCGTGTATTTAATATTTTCTTGACGTTATGCGAAAGAGTAAAAACCTTGGCAATTATAAAATAGCTCTATGCTGCTATATAAACAAACCCTACTCTAATATTTATAATAAGACACTGCGGTGCACTGAAGAGCACTGCGTGGTGCGAATGTTTACTTTTATGGTTCCAAAATCTATAGCGATGACAGAAGGAAGGAAGGACTGACACACGCTCAGCCCGCTTATATTATAGATATATATATATATATATATATATATATATATATATATATGTATAATATATATATATCTAATTTTTTTTTGCCTCAGACACGTAATTTATAGCGTCAGTTGTGTGTTCGCTTTAGTATTACAGTTTTCATCATCGGCTTGTGAGGACTGATACAGATTTACAATAGTAATATTTCTTTCTTACTTGTAGCCTGCTTTCATTCATTTAAGATGGTTTACTTATACATAGATCTAATACAAAACGTCTAAATATAAAGAAAAAATTAAAATTAAAAACCAACCTGAAACTAAAAATGCAAATGTGTAATTAAATGATGATTCAAGGGATTTTTTTTTCTCGGCGTGGTGGGCTGAGGGGACGAAGGGGGGGGGGGGAGAGGGGGAATATTTTTTTTTTTTAAGTAGAGCTGAAATGAATTTGGGATTACACATTTTAAGCAATCGGAAAAGCTATGTTATTACAATGAGACACGTAAAAGCAAACACTCTTCCCTTTCAAACATCTATATCTATACAGTCCTCAATTAGTTTTTTTTCCTTTTTTTATTTTTTTATTAATTCATTTGTTTTAAACATTTAAATCAGTAATAATAATTTATTTGATAGATTTTACACAGCATCAAAGACATGAACATTAATTGCATATATTATGAGAAATAAAAGAATAAGGATTTTCTTTTATTTTTGTCTTTCTTTTTTTTTACCTTTTTTTCCCTTTCTTTCTTAAAAATTATTGGTATATACATATACCGTGATCTAAAAATTGAAAGATTTTCATTTTTTTTTTTTTATTTTTTTTTTAATTTATAAATCATTTAATAAAAAAGACTTGTATTTACACAAATGCACCTTATGATAAAACACTTTTTTTCATTCAATGGAATTAACTGCTAATTTTAACAAAAAGTTCATGATTAGAATAATAGAATGTCATGACTAATTTTAGAAGGGTAGCAATAAAAAATCTTTGTATCCCAAGATAATAATCAGTAGCAGAAAAAGAAATACAAAATTCAGTTTCAGTTTTAGATCAATCTAACACTTGCTGTAGCTATATACAAAACATTGAAAAGAAGAAAATGTAATATTCTAAGTGTTCTTTTGCTGTACACAGATAAAACTGCATATTTCCTTCATGAGCTCAACTTGTGTTTTATATTGTACATCATAATCTGTACTTTTTCAAAATTTTCTTTGCTACAGCCTTGACATGTTCAGCTTTAGTACTTTTAGCACGAGCATTTCTGGCCTCTCTGTTGGCTTCCTTTAGGAGATCATGGAGAAACAAGTTGTAATGAACTAGAAGCAAAGAAGGAACTGGGCCTTTCGTAATTTTAGTGTTATTGAGTGTGCGAAGAGATCTCTTTTTCAGTTTTGCTCGATTAAAGTGCAAAAGAATAGTCATTTTTAAGCTCTACTGTTAATTTTTATTTAAATGCCAAAACAAAAGAAGTTGATCTAGAAAATTCCCCTTTTTCATTTGTTGTGAAAGATTTTCATATAACACCAAACCGATTTAGAATCGGGGAAGGAACATAGACTGAACGATATCCTCGCTTGTCTTTAAAATGAGTAGAAATTAATAATGTTGTGTTCGTTATTTGCAATTACAGAAAAAATGTAGAAAAAACAAACGCACATTTATTATTTTTGTATATTATTTGAAATACTTTATTGTAGAATATATTTTTAATTAAAAAAAATAGTAAGTCTATTTGATTTTTTTTTTTTTGTTTTGTTTAGTACTCCTTTACCAAATAGTCTATTTAATAGGTAATTATTTCCCTTGCGCAATAACCAAACAACAAAAAAAAATATTGGTAAATATTAGCATCGGATAAATGAAACAAACTAATAAAAAAAATATGGGCGACATAGTATCGAATCATATGGATACATTTAACATAAACTAATATATATATATATATATATATATAAACTATGTAACAATGTAAGATACGTATGCGTTACTAAAAGCGGTGGTCAAATGTAGTGGCGTAGCTACCGTAAAGCTAGCGAAAGCAAGGCATCTGGGCCCGAGGCAAATAGGGGCCCTTTTACTTCTTTAAAAAAATTAAACTTTTTCATTGGAATTTTAATATTTGTTTAATGAAGATAAATTTAAAAAGAAAATTTAAATACAGTTTCTTTTCTACTCTAGAAAAATTAAAAGTTCCAAAAAGGCCCCAGTCCTTTCTTACTGTACAGACAGTGGCATTCAGTGGGCGGAGGGGGGGGGGGTGGTCGAATAGGGCCCATCCGTAATAATAACATTACTAGCGTTGTCGCATTGTCGGGCGAGCCATTGAGAGAATTAGCCTATAAATGAACTTCGACTTTTTTGTGAGATTGTACATATATCGCAACAAACCTCAAGTTACTAGATAATTACCTACACCTTACTCCCATCTGTCTGCCCTCCCTGAAATTCTATCCTACTAAGCATTCATGATAACAATTGAACCATTAAAAAAAAATAACAACCATGGACAGTGTTTTCATAACAAGATAAGTATAATATTTGACGCTATTTTTCTACTTTTTTTTTACCTTATTAAAGACATTACATTTGTTGATCTAATTTATGTTTAATTAATATGGCACTAATAAAACTATAAGTTTTTGGTTTTCAACAAATCGCCAAGAACGTTGGTGAAGTTGTTGAGAATACTTCATGGCAGTAGTTTTCCCAAGACAGTTTTCTAGAAAAGTACCTGCAAGAAGCTCTGACATTTGGGAAGGTTTCTGTCGTTAATTTTTTTTATTTTTTTTTCTGATGGCGGGGCCCCAGCAGTAAGGCCGTGCGGTTTTCCAGAGTTTTCCAGTGGCTATCTTAACTTCTGGGGGCCATTGATTGGGTGTCCGGCGTAGCAGGTCAGCGTTACCACTTAATTCGCGGGGACATTGCAGAGGCGCATCAACCGGCACCCCGGCGGTCGTGTAACCCGATGCGCCCCTGGCTCCCCCCCCCCATGAACACTACGGCGCCTATATTCTTTTTGATGAGCGCAATCTACTAAGAATACAGAGGACCTCTAAAATTGATTACTAAATCGAATAAGGGGTGTCCTCCGGTACATCAGCAGTAGTAAAAGTTGGTCGCCTCGAGATGGCCAGCGGCTATCTGAGTACAAGTGATCCGTTGATTGCACGTCCTGCATGGGTACTACTTATTCAACGATCAAACTGCATCAGGGACAGATGACACAAAGCACAAGAGCACCCTACACTAGGGACACGGGGGCCTATACGTTATATGATTTAAACCGAACCAGGGGTCGCATCCGGCTACCTACGGTAGTGTAACCAGTAACCCATGCGACGTCGGTAGGCGGTCGCCAAAAGGTATTCAACCTCCCTATTACGGATGATTAACGTACACTCAATGCTTGTATACAGCACGCCCGAGGGCGTCTGAGCGGTAGTGTCGACAAACCCGCGCCCCAGCAACACAGTTTCGAAAAAAAAATAGCAGTGTCGATTTTTACATTTGAACTATCTCATTTTTAGCAAGCAAGGTCACACGAATTACGTTTATACTTTTAAAAGCATATGTGTGTTTTATTCAATTATTTTCCAATTTATTTAACGTACTTGCTTTGTTAATTAAATAGGTAATTACGTCCCCTACTAAAACTTTCAGAAGATGAAAAAACAATACAATATAACACTTACATTGCTCAACAAGACTAATAGTAAATTATACTTAAATTACTATAATCACTATTTTGTTTTTTAATTTGATGCTAGAAATGTTACTAACATTTAGACACATTTGAAATCAACTAAATAGAAATTATGTAATTGTCACAGACTGTATAATTATGTATGTTTATATTATATTGTGTTTTACATGAAGTTGCATGAATGAAGAATACCTGGCTAGCGGAAGGACTGTCTGAGCGATCCTCATGTGTTTATCCATGCTTTTGGGTGAGATCGCTCATGTACGTAAGGGGAGAGAAAGTAGTGAATAAAAGGGAGAGCAAAAAGGTGAACGGGTGTTGTGTGCTAGAACTTGAACCTGAGGACTGTGGCTGTGAATGTAGGATGTTACTACGACACTTTGTTTCTTGACTGTGATTGTACTTATACCAGTTGTGACCATGGATTTACTATGGATCTATTAATTCTCTGTACAAAGTGTAAATAAAGTTATTGTTTCACAACTACTGTTGCTCGTATGAGTATATTGAAGAACCCACAATAACAACAATGAAGAATTCAAGTTGTTACATATGGTGTCAGAAGTGGAGGCAATAAAGTGATGTTGCTACATTGTATTACTGTTACTTATGATGTCACAAGTGGTTGAAGAATTGGTGCTACATATGTCAGAAATGGAGATATTACAGTCTGTGGTCTTCCACTGTTTACCAAGTACGTCAAGTTCTTGAAAGTCATCTATCTACACTCAAGTCAGAAGGGTTGCTGTAGTCAAGTCAGACGTTTTGTTCAAGTCAAGTCATCAACGTGATAATTTTTATCACCTTATTTCGATATTGTCTCACCAATGTCGAGTAAATATCGTCTGTGTGTTTTTTCTGTTTGGATTTAGCCGATCAAGTCTTAGTGTTTCTTTTCTACTGTTTGGATTTAGCTGTTCAAGTTTTTCTATATGGATTAGCTGTTCAAGTTTTTCTACTGTTTGGATTTAGCAGATCAAGTTTATTTTTGTAACTGTTCCTAAAGATGTCTTATCTAAAACTGGACAAATTTCTACTCTGTAACAGGCTACTAGAACTATTTTGAATTTTTTTCAACTTTTTGGAATCAACAAAGTGAACTATTTTTGTACTATATATGTACTATGAACTTTTCTTGGATTACTAGATGTCTCAAATCAACTGAACAAAGCCAGAATACAAGAAAGGGTATTGTAAATTAATTAACATTTATCTATTGTCAACTAATGAATTTATATTTTATGTCATAGAAAATATATCAAAATGTCATGTTTTGAAGAATATCTAGCACTAGCGAGGGCGCAAGGCATTAAGAAGATGAACAAGCAGATAGCCTGGGCAACCAATCGACTTGAAAAAGACATAGAAGAAGCAAAAGAAGCATGGGACGAAGTACCAGAACAACCCCGACGAGCACATGGAAATGTATTGAGAGAACTAGATGATATGATAGAAATAGTGTGTAATAGATCAAGAGCTATTACAGACATGCATAAAGAAGAAGACATTTCAGAAGTAGATAAAACAGAGGAGACTGTACAACCAAAAGGAAAGAAAAAAAAAAGAAACAGAAAACAGAGAGCAGATAATAGGGCTGAAACTTTGGAAAAACAAGTTGGCCTACATGAACTAGCATATGAACAAGAACTATTAGAAATGAATGCTATAAAAGACACAAATGAACCAAAATTAGAAAGTGAACAGACAGAATTTAAAGCAGAACTTGAAGAAGTAAATATTGGCAACCTTTGGAATGAAGAACAGAGTAACATAGTCCAGGAAGAATTGAAACCCAAGGATAAAACAGAGGGTGAACTTACTAATGATTTAAAGGTGACAGATACATTAGAATGTCTTAAGATTGACTCTTTATTGACTCAAACGCAGGTACACGAGAATATTATTGAAAGTTGTATCGTAAGTCCATCAGAGAATGGCGGTCAACAAGAAACAAGTCCATCAGAGAATGGTAGTCAAAATGATTTTATAAGCCCATCAGTGAATGGCAGTGATGATTTAATAAGTCCATCGGAGAATGGCAGGAATCATGATAAACTAATGATGATTAATGAATCAGTGAACTTAATAAGCCACAATGAAGAGAACGTACCAATTGAAGATTTACTTCGAAAATTGGAGTCAAACTATAAAGAAGATATACTAGAACTCAAGGATAAATTTAACAAAGAAATGGAGAAATTAACCCAGAAATTTATGTGTGAATTAGAATCAATAAAGAAGCATAAGGAAGTTAAGAAAGATGAAACAATATCTACAAACTACAATGTCAATAAATTACAAACTGACAGTAAAAGAAACCTATCAAACTATGAATACAGTCAACATGTTAATAAGAATGTCATTAATGTCATTAATGCACAGAATGAAAGAAAAAGAAATTTAGCAAACTATGAATACAGTCACCATGTTTATAAGAAGCCAAAATCTAGATGTTTTTACTGCGGAAAAACAGGTCATTACCAAAATCAATGTTGGCATAGGTTGGCAAATCAGAGAAGAAACAATTATTATGTACAAAGAAAGTCATGTGAAAAATACAGTAAGTTAAGAAATAATGTATCAAGTTCTAATGAAAGATACCGAAGCAAGATGTATTATGAGAGGCCAAAGCAATGCCATAATATTTATATTAAGTTGATTGATGAACCAAACGAAGGTACACAAAGTAAGAAAACAACTGACGTTGTTCAGAAACCAGAGGAGAATATTAAAACAAATGAAGTAACACAAGTTACACGAAATCTAGGAAATAATTATGGTAACAAAGCTAAAAGATACACATACAATTTGAGGGAGAGATGGCAAACAGGCCATCGTCAACTACACAAGAACGATTACTCATGCTATTGAGTTAAACAAGGATGCTAAGATTAAATTGTCAATTGACAGTTCATTAATATTATACAGTCTGTAACTGTAAAATATGGATATCAAACAATTTGTATCAGTAATATAAACTGTGTAATATTTCAAAAGAATGAAAACTGTATTATGTTAAACCTATTCTATACTATTAATTAACAGTGAATAAAGTAAATCAAGTAAAAGTTAGAGACTATTATTCCGCATAACAATAAGACGGAAGTCTCAATGATGAATTGTGTGTTAGTCATACCTGTGAAAGGCAATGTTGTTGTGTTGTGACCTAGATATGACTGAAATGGGTCGACTAGGGGAGACAACAAAGTATATTACTCATGCGTGGTAATAACATACCTTGATGATAAGGAAGTCTTTGTTTTTACTACATAGGATATAGTTATTTAAATTATGAGTTGAATCAAGTCTTTGATAATTTCAACGATGTATTATAGTTTGGTAATTTACTAAACTCATTTATCTTGTTTATACTACAATTACTGGGTAATAGAAATGTTTTTTTCTCCTATGTGAATGTATATTGATGCATTAAATATTACATATAATGCTTGTACATTTAAAGTTTTTGTTCAAAACACTGACATATTTCAATTATCAGTGATATAGTCACTACATACTGTTGTCTTTTGTATGCACTATAAATTTATGACTACAAGTGCTTAGTCTAAAATGAATATATTTTACTCTACTTTGAGTTGTACACAATTTTTTGTTGTCTGGCACACGATCCTGCCCTACCAATATTGTATTTATAAATTTTGTTACACAAAATTTTATTTGAAGGGGGGACGTGTCACAGACTGTATAATTATGTATGTTTATATTATATTGTGTTTTACATGAAGTTGCATGAATGAAGAATACCTGGCTAGCGGAAGGACTGTCTGAGCGATCCTCATGTGTTTATCCATGCTTTTGGGTGAGATCGCTCATGTACGTAAGGGGAGAGAAAGTAGTGAATAAAAGGGAGAGCAAAAAGGTGAACGGGTGTTGTGTGCTAGAACTTGAACCTGAGGACTGTGGCTGTGAATGTAGGATGTTACTACGACACTTTGTTTCTTGACTGTGATTGTACTTATACCAGTTGTGACCATGGATTTACTATGGATCTATTAATTCTCTGTACAAAGTGTAAATAAAGTTATTGTTTCACAACTACTGTTGCTCGTATGAGTATATTGAAGAACCCACAATAACAACAATGAAGAATTCAAGTTGTTACAGTAATCATGTATGATATATAGTGGCTATGTTGGGAGCGGGTCAGATGTGGCTCAATATAAAGTTGTGTGTGAGTTTAATATGGCATAGATTATGTTAGTACAATTCTTAATCAGTTATTGAAGCTGTCATTTAAAGCAGACAACACAATGTTGTTGTCAGATTAGACTGAGGATTATTAGGAGATAGGCGAGACAGTAAAAGTAGAGAATAGCAGGGTACAAGAGTGTAGAAGATTGATTATGTGCAAATAAAGAAATATTACAGCATGTTTTGATTGTACTTGTGTTTGATTTTACACTTTATGCCAAGCTATTAACGATTAAGTAAAGACGATCCCGGTTAAGTAACGTCCGACATATCATCATACAATTATATAACGTGCCACACATCGGTCTACATTTAAATATCTTTACATACATTACCTTACAATTACGTATTATTTCACACATGATATACCAGATAACTTAACTATATTTGCATTACCAGTCTTTATTATATATATATATATATATATATATATATATATATATATATATATATATATATATATATATATATATATACATATATATATAGTGTATATATCAGCAATAATTATGTGTATCTATATCTATGCCAGTGTCCGTGCACAATTTGAGTTGTTAAGACAATCAATTATCTTCTTTTTTCAAGGAACAATAGTCATCAACAACCCAACATCTTAAAGAAGTTTCCTCTTTTATTTTGAATTGTTTACAATTAAAATGAATAAATAATCCATCTACATATCCAACCAATACCGTCAAAAAAACAGAGTTATTTGCTTGTTTTTGACAAATGTAAACACATTCGATAAAGTTTTTCTGACTTTATAAATACATCAACTTTAAACAAAACTACCTATTATTCTGAACATTTTTTTATTTCTCTTTCAACTTAATATTTTATAAATATTTTTTTTGATTTACATGCAAGGCGTAATAATTTGATTCATGTTTGTTTTATATGTTCTTTTACACGGCTAGTAATAATCACTAGAATGGCTTTGTCTCCCCTACAATTGTGGAGTGTATAATGGGAAGTAATAGCAAAATAATTAAAATAAAGATGTATGCCCAATAGAAATTGTGTATTGGAAGTTAGAACATACCATCATGTGACGAAGTAGTCGAGAGGTTGATACCGCGTCCCGTTCTTTAGTCAAACATCAAGTTAATATTCTTGATGGTTTCTGTTTACAATTTACCCAAACATCCAACCTACTATTCAACATATCTACTTATATAAGGACAGTGTAATATACTTTAAGAAGAGTGAAGCCCACTTAAACTTCGCTCTTATATTTTGCATTAGTGTTGCGCGTTTAACCGTCTAAACATAATGTATACATGTGCTTTTTCAGATTTTGGCTATAGCTTTAATTATATAACTATAATAATATACCTGTTTGTTGTTTCGAATACAAGCGACAAATAGACTTTAGAAATATGTTAAGTCTGTATTTGATCGATTCGATCGGAGAACCACGATTCTAGATTTAAGATAACCAAACTCTATTTTAGTTTTAAGAATACATACGTTATAATTGATTTCTTGATCTGAACTATTTTAGTCACTACATATTTCATATTAATAATTGTTAATATTTGTTACTTACTGTTTCTTGTTTCTACTGTCAGACGTTAGATTACCTGTCGGGGTCATTTATAAATGACGTCAAGCTTTTTTGACGATTTTTACCTCCCCCTCCCCTCCGTCACACGTCGACACACGACGCCAGACCCCCCCCCCCCCTAAAATGACGTCACATTTCAGCGTACAACCCCCTCAACATTGCTGTTGAATTGTTCTTAAAACATCGAGAATTTTTTTTCCAAAATGTTGTCAGAACTCTGTAAACATAGAGTATTTTGATCAATTCGTATTACAATTTATTAAAACCGTCTTCTAAAACGCGAAATAACGGATAAAACTCGTTTTCTAACCTTGTTTGTTTTATAATGCAAACAATGCTAAACTCTTTACAATTTGCTTTATTGTTTCCCCTGTAAATGAAGAAAGTATGAGATAAATGTATATCTCTTGTGGGTTGCTTAGTGCCAGAGAAAATACAAACTATGCATATCACAAGAAGTAAGGAAATTTAGAGTCAAACATGAAAAAACATCAAAATCATAAACACATCCCATGAAAGTTCAAGATATTTTCAGTCTCCCCGACTCAAACCCAACTAGTGAAATGAGAAAAGTGCGCACACAGGCTTTTATATATTAGGATTTTTTAAATATTTTTTTTTGATGTTGCAAAATATTTATTTTGATACTATAACCCTTCCTAATAACAGATTTTCTGAAAAATATATTAGGATTTTTAAAAATTAAAATAGTTATGACAAGTCATGGATTGTTGATCATCATTGCTTAAATCGACTTATTCGCATGTTTTTGAAAAGCGTAAGCAATCTCAGTAATGTTTTATATAAAGTTGTAAAAACAAACAATTAATAAAAACAAAGACATACTCATCTAAACAATTCATATTTTCTTATTAAATGTTTTTATAAATTTGAGTTTGCTGAGCATGTCCGTCTTTATTTTTTAACTAAAGGTTACTATTTTTTTTTTTAAATCATTTATAGGCTAGTGATATAAATTGAGTTTGAATTATTTCCCTTACAAACAACACATGGATAAATGGGAAGTGATTATAAACTGTTTCTTTATTATTAAAAAATGCATTTAAAACAAAAATACATTTTAGCAAAAATGTATATAGTCCTATAATAATTGTAACAAAAAATGAAATATAATTTGTTCATTTTAGATATGTTAACCTCGAGTTGTGAGTGGGTTATACATGTTCAAAACGTGTAAACTATACCTACGGCAATGTATCGATCCTAAGCTGACTTTCTATGACACGATTAAGTTTTATTTAGACCCCGAATGTATATCTGCCTCATCTCTAATGATACCTTTGAAAAATTGCAAAAATGAACTAGAGAGTGTAGCAAGATGATCTCTTTAGATGTGGTGGCAAGCACAACCAACCAAACGACTGGCAGGTTTCTATAAAAAGCAGCTTTTATTGTTGTTACTCTAAACAGTCCGCCCAGTTCCATGTTTAAATAGACCACAGGAATGCATGGGTCATGAGATAACATCATTAGTTAACAAGTAACTAGTTTTTCATTCGTTTCAAAATATTTTTTATCCTACGTTTTTATTGTTGTTCTATTTTTTCTCGATGATTGCTTTAGTTTATTCTTAGGCATAAAATCTAACCAGTGGATAATGTATTTGCTTTTACTCCTTAACATTTACACAATGGAATAAACACGTCCATCTACAATATGTGCCATAATGGTTAGCAGCTTTTGTTGTTGGCTCTTGTACATCCAGTTGGTCAACTCGCGGATATACCTTAAAACGTTTTTTTTTATTATTATATTTGTATTTTTTTTACCGGCGCCTCCTTCCCGATCTATGATGAATTCATGCGCCCCAGTTTTTTCATAAAAAACCAAGTCACCAACAATCTCAATTGAAATATCAGATGAAGATGGACCATCATCAAGACCAACGACCACCACATTCTTTATGGCCACATAATCCACAGTCTAATCAGCCCGCACCAGATCCTGCGACCCACACCTTCATTGTAGCAGATCTTAACAACACTAAAACACAACATGGACCCAACACACTTGAGCTATCCATGTACAAGTAATATATTGTATGTGACAATGTGATGACGAAATAGTGTTATGTTGGTCATAGATAAGCGATAGGTAGCGTAGGTCAACTAGACATTGGTCAAACAGAACCAATATAATGCAGTGACGAACTGACCATTTACGTGAGATGATCAGCTGACCACTGAAATATCAGTTGCGAGTTGGATGTAGATATCGTTAGAAGAATGTTAGAGTTTTCAGAGGAAAAACTATGTGACCATTTATGTAAGATAATCAGCTGACCACTGAAACGAGTTAGGGGATTATTGGAGCGTTTAGGGATCAATCGCGGATAAGCGAGTAGTAGCGGAGCTTGATATTTATGCGAAAAAGCATTTGAAATCCGACTAGAGACAGAATGTTATTAAGAGTTGCGTAGAGTAAGAGAGAATACAAAATGTCTTGTGTGCAAATAAAGCAACATTATAACATGTTTTGAAATGGACTTGTGTTTTATGCTACACACTTTGCCAGGCTATACACAATTAAAAACAAAACAGTGTGTGTATCATTTTACACATACCATTCCGTATGTATTAATTATATGTTTTTCGCAAGTATCAACTAATAACTTGGTTATTACAATGCATGCCAGGAACCCATCTATTTTAGGAGAACTAAACAACAATCCACACATCATAGAAAACGTCCAACTATCTTTATTAACTTATCTTCAGGCAATAATGTTATATATATATATTATTTTGATATTTTGGTTGCTCTAAAACAGGGGTTCCCAACCCCGTGCCCGCGGGCGCCATGGCGCCCGCCGAACGATTCGTATGTGCCCGCCTCTCACTATTTGACAGAGACAGAATTTTTTTCATTAACATTATTGAAAGGTTGAAGGGGATGGAAATCAAAAGTTTGAGAGGGGGGTGCAAATTGAACATTTTAGGGGGGGGGGGGGGTGCAAATCGAAAATTTGAGAGGGGTTGCAAATCGATAATTTTATTGGTGGGGGGGGGGGGGTGCAAATCGAAAGTTTTGTACCCGGGTGACGGGAATGGTCGCTATGCCTCTGGATGGAGTTTGTCGATTTAAAATATTTGGTGCCCGCCACCCTACCGATATTTTAGAACGTGCTCTAGAGTAAAAAAAGGTTGGGAACCCTTGCTCTAAAATAAATATATATTATTTTGATTTGGTGTTTTAAACGAGCAGTTCACAATTACTTCCCATATTTATTTTTCCAAACAAACTACGGGAGACAACTCAAAGACAAAAAATCCGACTAATAGATAAATAAACCAAGTTGGTTAAAAAATAATACATTCATTCGATGATTGATCCATTGACATTAATTTGTTTATTATAAGGTATCTAAGTATACTTTGCTTACATTGAACGGTGAATAAACGCTTTTGATACATTTAAAAAGCTAACAGTTGGTACTTATTTTATATTGATTTCAAAGATATGTAAATTAAACTAAATAATGTTGTGATATTCCTCACAAGTATGGCCAAATAATTGTTTTTAATCAGCTTATATGTTAATTAAATTAAGTGTGATTGCTTTATTTGTTGTTTCTGTTTGATTGGTGGTGTTTAATATTTTCGCAAGTGTTTGCTTTGCTTTCTGTACTAATATACAATCTAAATAAATGTGTTTCTCAGTTTCTTGTATATTTTGTTTACACGTTTGACATGTTATTTTAACATTTTGATTTGACTTTGTATTTCGTGAAACTGGAGTTGTATTAAAAATCAGTCTGTATGCTACTTCCCTTTCTTTTGGTGTAATGCGTTTATTATGTAGGTTTTTTAAATGTATCTTTAATGTCTATTATATTGTGTTCCCTGACCCAATTAATTCTCGTGTATAAGGGTGTCGCTTGTTGTTTGATTAGGATGTCGTATATTTTTTTTTGTGTCTTCCTCAATAATGATAGTGTTTTAAAGCAAACATTTTCAGTGGCAGCATTGGTACTGTCGAATTCACAAATTATGAATTACTGAAAAGTAGAAAATAAAACAACTTAATAGCGGCGTATGATATGCCGCGGGTCGGCTTGTATCTATATATATACTTCTCTTCTGGGAGCCGTTAGAAAACAAGCTGCAAGCGCCTCCTTGCTGTCCCCTCTCTTTCTCTCTAACACTATCACTACCACCCCCACCCCACCCCCACATTGTCTGGTAAGCTGTGGTCACGCTGTTTACATTTTACAATCATAGAGACGGGTTTGGCGACGGCTATTAGGGGCAGATAATTTAGTTTGAAACGATTTTAAACTTAGAGGAGGTAACTAAGAGGAGGCTGTTTTCACGTGGGGGGGGGGGGGGGGAGGGGGTTTAGTGCTTTTAAGCAAATATTTTCAGTGGCAGCATTGGGTGTCACCCGACCTCGCTATACCACTGCTTACATTGCTAAACAAGATTAACAGTAAGGTAGCCTTACGTTACTATAATCACTATTTTGTTTTGTAATTCGATGCTAGAAATGTTACTAACATTTAGACACATTTAAAATAAACTAAATTTAAAAAAATGTATATATATATATATATATATATATATATATATATATATATATATATATATATATATATATATATATATATATATATATATATAATTGCTTTTGGAACTAGTCATCGATATTGCTTCGTTGAAGAGGAGATACGACTTAAAGCTGCGGACACACATTCATACATTCATCCATCCATTCGTCCATCCAGAAATGACGGGTTAATAAACGCAATTCTCCAGAATGGAAATTGCGCTAAAAAAATGTCCATTATAACATATTGCTCAACAAGAATAACAGTAACGTAGACTTAACTTACAACAATCACTATTTTGTTTTGTAATTCGATGCTAGAAAAGTTACTAACATGTAGACACTTTTAAAATAAACTAAATATAAAGTATGTAATCGTGTATGATATATAGTGGCTATGTTGGGAACGGGTCTGATGTGGCTCAATATAAAGTTTAGTGGCAGAGGTTATTATAATACAATCCTTAATCAGTTATTGAAGCTGTCATTTAAAGCAGACACCACAATGGACGGAGTAGTCGAGTGATTGATTGCACCATTTCACTTTTCGGCCTTTTAACTAAAATCAAAGTGTTGTATTAGTTATTTGTTTTGTACGGGGTTTTTACCTGTGGCCGCAGTTTTTCCTCCCTTAGTCAGGTACCCATCTTAGTTAGATGGACTTAATGACGTCCTACAGATTCATCTGCTGGATCCGAACGCAATTGTAAGATATAAAAGTCGAAATAATTATATATCTTTATGTTATATTAGGTGTATTGAAATCACTCTTGTCATTCTATCGCTTGTCCCTATCATGTCAAATTCTGTGTACACAGATTTCAAGTATCAGACAAGATTAATGGCTATTTCGTATACATTTTGCACTACTACCTTGATATTTACGTGTGTAATAATATATTTAGAGGTTATGTGCAAAGTATCATATCTAACTAGTTAAAACAATTCATTAATTACATGTATGATTAGACTTATTAGCGAGTTTATCCATAAGAAGATAGGTGTAATGTAAAAGTAGGGGAAGTAGATAGCACCTTCATAAGTTAAGCTCTTTTTTCGTTGTTGTTTCCCTTTGACTGTTGGTCCTAAGAATAAAATTTAAGGTGGAAATATATAACTCTGTTCAATAAGGTAACATTAAAAAGCATTAAGCCTGGATATAAAATGTTCTTATTTACCATAATGCATATTGAGATAATAACTGAATTGTTCTTAGATCTATCATAATAAAAAAAAAAAGTCAACGAAAAACCCATTGAATATCTGAACATATTTTGTTTAAATCAGAGTGCGGTAAGAACAAGATAAAAACAATGAACCCATTATACAGTCAATAATAATCGTGTTTTATTCATTTATTTATTTTATTTTAGACATTGTAATCATAGACATTGTTTTCATGAACCTAATAAAAATGTTTACATAAAGGTTGAATTTACAACAGGACATAATGTAGCAATAAGAAATAGATGTAAAGATTGACCCCTTCCCCACCACCCATGGGTTGAAACGGGCAAACAGAATTTCAATGACATCTTGCAGACCATTTTTTTTCAAAATTGGTGGGTTGGTCAACATACAATGGCAATGCAAAGTGACATTACTTTTAACTTGATTGTATGATTAAAAAAATGTTTTTAAGATATATTATATTCCCATATAATGTACTTTTTTCCGAATTATTATACTCACATGTGTGTGTTCATTTCGAGTGAAATTATTTTCACTCATGCAATTCGGCTGAATTGAAATGTTTAAAGATTTAAAAACAACAATTAATTTAAATATGTAATAGCAAGCGTGTATACATGTATGTCAAATCACACCTACAAAAAACAAACAGACAATAAATACCTTAGAAAATGGTTATAATAATAAAATTGAAGTTTATAAAATATATAGCGTTAATGACGTGATTAAAACTTTACAAAATGTGATATTTATATTAATGTCTTTTTTATGAAAGTTTAAAGAAAGTTTGTAACTTATAAGTAAAAATTCGTTAATGAAGGCTTCTTAAGAATAAGTATAATGTTTGTATCCAATTTTTACATATTAGTAATCATCAGTGTGTGCAACCACCTTATTAATCACATTACGAGTTAATCGACGCACTTCACAATATTTAATCCCAGTTGAGATCTCGAAAACATGTTTTTCTGATTTCATATATGTCTTAAACAAGTTGACCTATTATATAGTGCCAATGTAGCAGGGCGAACATCAAGGTCACTAAAAATTGTGGCACACACATGCGTATGTCATCTAAAATTAATTTGAATTACTGATAAAAAGAGAACATCAATTCTTTACTGCCGTTTATGTTGGTGATGTAAAGCGGTTTTCTTAAGCAAATAGTTTTAATCACCATATAAAATGTTGCCTTTATAAACTGACCGTAAATAATATTTAGTGTAAACAAGTGTTTGGCTCATGTTTCCTAATCTTTCTTTTTTTAGTAACCAAATTAAAATTGACATTTATTTTGTTTTTTTTTTAAAAAAGAAGGGAGACAATAAAACATTGCACTTCAAATTTAGTGAAATAAACAATCTGAAACAAGTTATGGAGAAAAAATACCTGAGTTTACCACATACATTTTAGCTATTTTTAAGTTATATTTAAATACAATGAAGTTGTTATTTTTATAACACACCCAAAATAATATCACACTTTATTTTACCAAACCCCTGCCACAAAATTCCATCAAATATTTAATAGCAGTATTTATGTTCTTGTTTTATCTAATTGAAATCTAAGCTTAACTTTCTTAACAAACCGAATTGACGATTACAACTATTTTTCTTAATTTTTAACGCAAAAACGTGTCGTTACTTTTTCTCCTCTGTTACCAAAGCCTCCTATTTCAGCCCTCCCTTAACCTGATTTGTAAATAAATACATGCATTTGATTTTAGTTAGTATGGTACATTTATTAATATACATTATGCGCAAAACCACTATGAGTTTGATAATGTATATGTATCTATTGTAACACATTACAGGTTCTATATTTAATATTGTTGCCTAATAATACACATAACCAAAAAAAAAATATTTTAAAGTACAGAGCGGTTGGTAATGGGAATGACGTAGTGTGAGACCAACGACGTTTTTATCATAAAATATATTTTTGTTTTCGAAAATATACTAAACAGGTAAATTCAAAAGTGCACAATTGATTAATTGATGTTTTCGGTTGTTTTTTAAATCAGTAAAACATAACGCTACTGTAACGTAACCTATCTATCAGCCAAATAGAAGGTGAACGTCCCCGGATTCTTTTTTCGGGGTTATATGCAAATGCCTTACGGCTTAAATGGATGAATACTAACACAACGGCACACTAGGGCTCGAATTCGATGTCTAGGGGAAACTAGTGATTCTATTGTAATTAACACTCATCCAATCTACATACAACCTTTAATCAGCGAACACAGTTGTGGCAGAACACAAGGTGAAACTAGATAAAATATTTAATGTATAAAATATCAAAACCCAACTTACAGAGTGTAGGAAAAAACACTATCACAGATTTCTACACTGCCTAAAATAAATAGCCACAGGCCACACAACACTGCTATAGTTTCAAGAATTACTTGGCGACAAGTAATATTATACTAGAAGACTAAATCAACTTAAGAAAGCAAGGCACACACAGGACTTAAGTTCTCTCACGTTCAAATGGTCAGAATCTATTGCCAGACAATATGGACGGCTGCCTGATCAAGGTAAAACTGCCTGCGACAAGTCTCAAATGGAGAGTCACAGATCACTCAAGGCCACTTGAGCTACTGTTATCGTGCTGGTTGTGTTTCCTATGGTGTGACACTTTACGTGGTTCTAACCACTAGGCCACTAGTGGTGTTCCTAACCACTATGCCACACTACTCGGCAGCAAGCCGAGTTTCTAAGCCACTAGACCACTAGGCACCATAGACTCTACTCAGTTTCTCACCGAGTATTCGAACCTCGGCCGCCGCCGTGGCGCGCCGAGATCCTAGCCATTGAGCTATGGGGTAGTCATCTGACCAGAATCATTCAATCAGATCTTAATGGAAAATTTCTATGTTGCACAATCACTCCATATAAGGTATTATACAATGCCAAAATAAAAATAGAACCTGACTCGACCTAAGTAGGTCACATCCCCTCCCTTTTTGGAAGTGACAGATAGGTTCCACAAAAACATACATAAGGAACCAATCTGGCAATGAAATAACAAAAATGTTTTACAAATGTAGGCAATCAAAATCATAAAACCAGATGAAAATATCCCTGAACATAAAAGGGAAGTAACTCAACCTTTTACAATTGGTGAAAGGGGAGTAACCCTTCAAAAAGTAATTATACATCAAAATCCCTCAGAAAAGGGTATTACAACATTTCCATGAGGATATTAAAAGTGGTAAACCCGCTAGGGTAAGACCTTTATTTCAATGACTAGCTACAATATCAACTGAGTCATGTGAGACATATTATTATAAAAGATTACATATAATCAAAAACCACCTTTAATTAAGGTTCACCTGAAAATAAACAAAATATTCAACAGGAAAGGAATTTTGAAAAAATCAAAAATCACACCACTTGTGTATGGTCTTAATGAACCACAAAACATGTCACATGATCCATGTGTGCAATAAGATTTTACATCCTTGGCAAACAATCAGCCACAACATTATCACTACCCTTAATGTGTGAAATTTCCAGATTAAAATTTTGGAAATATAAGCACCATCTCAATATTCTTTGATTTGTCTGTCCTAACTTAGAGGTAAATTTCAGTGGATCATGGTCAGAAAACACTCTGACTGGATTGGTTGAAGAAGAGACATAGACTTCAAAATGTTGTAATGACAAAACCAAAGCTAAAGCCTCTTTTTCAATAGTAGAGTAATTCTTTTGGTTCTCATTTAACTTCCTGGAAAAAAAGGCAATGGGATGGTCAATTCCCAGGTTGTCTTCTTGAAATAGGACTGAGTCAATGGCTAAGTTGCTAGCATCAATGGCAAGTTTAAAGGGCTTGCTGAAATCTGGCGCAGCCATAACAGGAGCATTAGATAAAAATGACTTAATGGTAAAAAAAGCTTCTTGACATTTGTCTGACCATTCAAACTCAACACCCTTTTTCAATAATGCAGTAAGAGGTTCAGCAATAGCTGAAAAGTTTTGACAGAACCGCCTATAGTAACCAGCCATCCCAAGGAACTTTTTGATTTCTTTACAATTTTTGGGAGGAGGTAACCTTACAATAGCATCTACTTTAGCTTCAATGGGCCGAACTTGGTTCGTTCCCACTTGATAACCCAAATAGGTAATTGAACCTTTACAGAAATTACTTTTATGTAAGTTTACCGTAAAATTCACTTCAGACAATTTTCTAAAAAGGTTAGTCAACTGAACAATATGTTCTTCAAAAGTATTAGAAAATACAACTATATCATCTATGTAGGCCTCACATTGGTCTATGTCAGCAATGACAGAGTTAATGACCCTCTGGAAAGTTTGACCAGCATTGCGCATACCAAAAGGCATACGTTTGTATCTATAAAAACCATTAGGGGTTACAAAAGAAGATATTTCTTTTGCACGGTCAGATAAGGGGATTTGCCAGTATCCTGAAAGTAAATCAATTTTGGAAATTATCTTAGCCTGACCAACTTTATCAATAACGTCTTCTATTCGAGGTAAAGGATAGGAATCAGCTTTGGTGAGCGCATTTACCTTCCTAAAGTCGGTCACAAACCTGAAAGATCCACCGTCTTTCGGTACTAGGAGACATGGGGAACTCCAGCTGCTGAAACTGGGCTCAATGATATCATTCTTGAGCATATAATCAATTTCATCTTTTATCAAAACAGCTTTTTCCGGGTTAACTCTATAGGGGTGTTGTTTAATGGGTTTTGCGTCACCTACGTCTACATCATGAGGTGGAACCTTCGCTTCTTTGGGGATATCCCCAAAAATAGAGGGAAATGTCTCGAATAACTGAGACAATCTATGGCTTTCCTCTGTGGACAAATGCATAAGGTGGACATTCAAATTATCTAAAAAGGAAGAATTTACCAATTTTGGGGGTTTCAATTTATCATGTATCACATCATCAGAAACATTTGAACATACAGGTAAGGTAATCTTAGCTGTGGAATGAAAATTGTTACAATTATCATAATACTTTTTCAGTGAGTTAACATGATACACTGTCTGTTTCTTTCTTCTGTCGGGCGTATTGACCACATAGTTCAAATCACTTAATTTTGAATGCACAGTAAAGGGTCCACAATATCTCAAGGATAACGCATTGTTCAGATTAGGCACTAACACAAGAACTTTCTCGCCTGGATTGAATGTTCGTTTACAAGAACTCTTATCATACAGCCCTTTCATTTTCACTTGGGCCTTCCTTAAGTTCTTGTGAGCCATCTCGCACACAGCTTTCAGTCGAACGTGAAAATCGTCAAAGTTTTCCACAAGATGATCGCTGGTACCTGTCCACCGTTCGTGTATCAGCTTCAGGGGACCACGGACAGAATGTCCAAACACAAGTTGAAAAGGAGAGTAACCTAAAGAGTCCTGGACACAGTCCCTCGCGGCGAAAATAATCCAAGGAACAGTCTCATCCCATTGGGTGTTACTGTTAGCGAACGTTCTTAGCATGGTTTTGAGGGTTTGGTGGAACCTCTCAAGTACGCCTTGAGACTGAGGGTGGTAGGCTGAGCTGGTGATGTGGGTAACGCCTAGCTTGGCTAGTGCTTCCTGAAAATGGTGACTGGTGAAGTTGCTGCCTTGATCTGTTTGCACGATTCTAGGTAATCCAAAGGTAGTGAAGAACCGGGTCATGGCTCTGACTACAGTCTTTGCCTTAATGTTCCGTAAGGGAATCGCCTCGGGAAAACGGGTACTTGAACACATAAAGGTAAGTAGGTACTCGTTGCCCGCCTTGGTTTTAGGCAAGGGACCTACACAGTCCATGACGATTTTAGAAAAGGGTTCTTCTAATACAGGAATCGGACTCAAAGGGGCCTTAGGAATTGTCTGGTTTGGCTTTCCGGCCAACTGACAGTTCGAGCAACTTTTACAGTAACGCGACACATCATTTCTCATTTTGGGCCAAAAGAACAGTTCTTTGATCTTCGCCGTCGTTTTAGAGACTCCTGGGTGCGCTGACATTGGATGGTCATGTGCCAGCTTAAGTATTTCATGCCGATAAGGTGGAGGGACCCACAGCTGGTTTTTACCCAACCATGGTTCGGCTGGTGAGGCATTCACTGGTATAGCGCGACGAAAGAAGAGGCCGTTCTCGGAGAAATATTCTCCATCGTCAGATGATAGAGATTTTTCGACCATTGCTTTGAGTTCCGCGTCGACTTGTTGAGCTTTAATGATGTCTTCCTGAGATATTCTCAGGGGTAAGCCCAGGCTTGTGTTTTCTGGAAGCATAGACTCCAATTTGGGAGTCGAATTTCTTGACGATGATGGCGGGTGTGGTTCAGACGTTATGTCAGCCAATTGTTTGGTCTGGCTCCTTGTCACCGCACATGCAGGATACAGTTCATTATCATTATCTGGAACTGTTGACAAAGGGTTTGAAACCGTACAGGGGTATACTTTGCTTCCCGCAAGGTCATTCCCTAGAAGTAGGTGTACTCCTGGGACAGGAATACTATCTATCACACCTAAAATGACCTCACCTTCGACGAGATGATGTTTCAGAGCAAACTTGTGTAAAGGGACGACAGTTGATTTTGTCCCCACTCCCTGGATAATGGAAATCCTTCCGGTGTTCGTCTCAGGTGTAATGTCCATTGAACTTTTCAAAAGAAGTGAATGTGACGCTCCTGTGTCTCTTAGGACGGTGATATTCCGCTGAGACAACGGATCACCTGGTTTGCTAATGATGGCTTCGGCAATAAAAGATGAAAAGTCAACTTTTCTCGATCCCTCGAGATCGGTAGACTCGGAAGAAACTGGATGGTGGCGAGAACAGTCAAAATGTGACTGCACATAATGTGTGGAGACTTGACTACCTTCTTGCGGACACTTAGGGTTAGCGTCCCTTGGAATTCTAGAGTTCATATTTGAACCGGCAGCTTGAGGGGGTAGAGCATAGTGCGCAGAAGTACGCACTACCTCTCTGTTAAATTGAAGACGTTTGTAACAGTCCTTGACATGATGACCAGGTCTTTTGCAGAACTGGCAAACTGCTCGACGATTGAGAGTTGATCTTGGTTTCTCTCTGGACTGTGATGCCTTCATGTATTGGCCAACAGGAGGATTGCTGCCAAAAAGGGGAAGCACGGGGTTGAGGCGGTTTCCTGACACTGGTGGTTTCTTATGCACCAACATATATGTGTCAGCGGACTCAGCAGCCTTCCGGATGTCAATTATCTTGTTATCCAGTATGTGTAGTCGTATCTCTTCAGGCAGGGACGATAGGAATTCTTCCCTTAGGATAAGTGACCTGAGTTTCTCAAACTCAGAAACTTCCTCCGAGTGTAGCCACCTTGAAAATATTTTCTCCTTTTCAAAGAGAAATTCCACATATGATTGAGTGGGTAACTTGCGGAGTGTTCGGAATTTTGTCCGATAGGCCTCGGGCGTCAGTTCGTAGGCCTTCAAAATGGCAGTCTTGACCAAACTATAGTTATTTTGAACGTCGTGAGAGAGTGCCTGGTATGTTTTTGCAGCTTTCCCAGTAAGGACCGAGCTCAATAAAGCAGTAATGGAAGTTTCGGGCCATTCACATGTCTTCGCTAAACTCTCAAATGAGTTAAAGAAAACGACCAAATCTGTTTCATCAAATTTAGGAACTAATTTCCCAAATTTGGCAATCACTTGCCCTACCGACAACTTTTTTGGATCTACCAGAGAAGTGACATCACTAACTTGACCAAACTCTAATTCCAACCTCCTCTTATCTAAAGCAATTTTAGCCTCTAACTCCTGTTTCTCTAAAGCAACTTTCTCCTTCTCTAAAGCACTTTTAGTTTCAAACTCCTTTTCTTTTAACAAAAGCTCCCTCTCTTCTAGAGGTTTCTCCTCGCGAAGTAACACATCCGCCAACAAACTTTCATCAAATACACCTTCATTAATGAAATGAACAACAATTTTATCTCTCAACACCTCTGATTTCTGCGTAACAGAATAATCCAATTTCAATTCCTTAACAACACTAACCAAAACTTTTCTACTCAACTTTTCTACATCTTCAACCGTGGGATTAGCCAAAAAAGATTCCATAACACTAACTTTCAAATCACAACAAGCCTAGGTTCACTAACTTAACACGGTGCGTTGGGCCGTGTACTTGACCTCTTCAATCTAGGACGACACGTCTGGCTATTGACCTAGATAATCCTAGCCTTGCGCGCGTTTCAATAACACGGCTTCACTGGATATAAACACAACTAAATCAAACTAAACTTAGTGCTTACTGATATACCCAACAACTGGAACGACAGATTAAATCTCGGCGAGCCCCCACTTTGTAACGTAACCTATCTATCAGCCAAATAGAAGGTGAACGTCCCCGGATTCTTTTTTCGGGGTTATATGCAAATGCCTTACGGCTTAAATGGATGAATACTAACACAACGGCACACTAGGGCTCGAATTCGATGTCTAGGGGAAACTAGTGATTCTATTGTAATTAACACTCATCCAATCTACATACAACCTTTAATCAGCGAACACAGTTGTGGCAGAACACAAGGTGAAACTAGATAAAATATTTAATGTATAAAATATCAAAACCCAACTTACAGAGTGTAGGAAAAAACACTATCACAGATTTCTACACTGCCTAAAATAAATAGCCACAGGCCACACAACACTGCTATAGTTTCAAGAATTACTTGGCGACAAGTAATATTATACTAGAAGACTAAATCAACTTAAGAAAGCAAGGCACACACAGGACTTAAGTTCTCTCACGTTCAAATGGTCAGAATCTATTGCCGGACAATATGGACGGCTGCCTGATCAAGGTAAAACTGCCTGCGACAAGTCTCAAATGGAGAGTCACAGATCACTCAAGGCCACTTGAGCTACTGTTATCGTGCTGGTTGTGTTTCCTATGGTGTGACACTTTACGTGGTTCTAACCACTAGGCCACTAGTGGTGTTCCTAACCACTATGCCACACTACTCGGCAGCAAGCCGAGTTTCTAAGCCACTAGACCACTAGGCACCATAGACTCTACTCAGTTTCTCACCGAGTATTCGAACCTCGGCCGCCGCCGTGGCGCGCCGAGATCCTAGCCATTGAGCTATGGGGTAGTCATCTGACCAGAATCATTCAATCAGATCTTAATGGAAAATTTCTATGTTGCACAATCACTCCATATAAGGTATTATACAATGCCAAAATAAAAATAGAACCTGACTCGACCTAAGTAGGTCACACTACTGTATGTACGTTTGCAATTGCATACATATTTCAAACATTTAACAAACGCACATCTACATATGTGTATCATAAGTGATACACATTAATTACAATTATGGTTGACTTTTGATGCAGAAACGTATATGTCTGTGTTGTTTTTATTTTTTTCCAATTCATTCGCCAATTATATTATTGTTATTAAAACGGTAACTATTTCCCTTTCAAGAAAGAAAAAAAAATATGAACACATTAAAAATTAGCTGCAATAAAATGTGTCACATCTAGCTTAATATAAAGCTTCGTGTGAGTTCAATATGACAGACATTATGTTGATACAATCATTTATTCAGTTATTGAAACTGCCATTTAAAGCACTACATTGGCCCGAGTAGTCAAACGATTGATTGCACCATTTGACTTCTCGGCATTTTGACTAAGATCTAAGTGTTTTCTCCGTTAGGGGTTATGTACGGAGGTCTTAGCTGTGGCCGCAGTTTTTCCTAACGTTAGTCAGGTAAACGTCTGAGCTGGGTGTACAAGCACGTCTTACAGAATTGACTCCAGGGATCCGAACTTAAGTCTCTCTGATGGGGAATCGTAAGATATAAAGGTTCAAATATATCTAATATACATGACATGGTTTTACTGACTGAAGTGTTAGATGTATCGAAATCAATCCTTAATTCTCTCTTGTCTACCTTTGTTTTCCAATTATTCGTACACATTTCAAGATTCCAACCAAGACGTATGATACTTTCTGTATACTTTTTGTACTTCTATAAGTGTTACTATGTACTAATAATCTGTATTAAGTATTAACGTTATAGTCTAAATGCTCAGGTGTAGTGTTCAGATGTAATGAAATGCGTCGTTTTCAACAGTAGGGGAGGCGATTAACACTTTACTGAAATACGTGATATTTTTGTTGTTGTTTCCCTACAACTCATTTTCATTTTTTTAGTGGAAAAGCGTGTCTTTACTTTTTTCTCTATCGTCACCATACCCACCCCCTCCTTCCACCCCTTCCCCTGTCCAGATATGTCGTCATTTATAGACCATCCCTTACATATCTGGTACCCTGTTGTAAGCGATAGATAAAGATAAATAGAGTTCGTACACACGTGTAGGCTTAACGACTGATACAGCTCAGGATTACTAATGTATTAGTGCACCAGACACGTACATGAAATAATATATTTAATACATGTCTTTCAAACAACCAATAAACCGATTTATGTTAGTATGGGACATTCATAAAAATATAGTAAGCGCAAAACAAGTCTGTTTTTTTTAAAACATTAAATGTATTTATTGTATAGGTTCTACGATTAACATTGAAGCCTAACAATACACATGTCCAAGAAAAAAAAATGATTGCCATGTACAGAGTGCTTGGTAATAGAAATAAAATGATGATAGGCCAATGACATTTGTATACATTCATTATAAAAATGTAATGTAAAATTAATTGGTATTTTTCTTTATATTAAATAGAAGATTTTTTTTTTTTTTTTTTTTTTTTTTTTTTACAACAAAATTTGATTTATTTATTTTTTAAAATACACTATTGGTGTATTGGAACTGTTATAATATGATAACTGAAAATTTAATATTTTTTTTATTTGCCTCAGACACGTAGGCCTAATTTATAGTGTCAGTTGTGTGTTCGCTTTAGTATTACAATTTTCATCATCGGCTTGTGAGGACTGATACATATTTACAATAGTAATAATTCTTTCTTACTTGTAGCCTGCCTTCAGTCATTTAAGATGGTTTACTTATACATAGATCTAATACAAAACGTCTAAATATAAAGAAAAAATAAAAATTAATTTTTATATTATATAGAAGATCTATATGGAAAATTAAACGAAAGAGTCGGCATAGAGCAATACATAGATTTAACGAAATCTTCGATTTTCTTGCAAAAGTGTAAAATATAATAATAATGTATGTAGTTTTTTAATTACATTATTTTTTTTAAACATTAGACTAAAAGACATCTGAATATTTATCATTATTGAAAATATTATATTAAGTTTATTGGTATGTTTTGTCACATAAAACGGTATGTCATTTTGATGTTTGATTTTGCTTTATCAAACTAATTGTGTATATTAATAAGCAAATTATTTCCCTTGCAACATTTCTAAGCTAGAAAAATATTATCTGCAATATTCAAACAAACAAAAATACAAGCGACATTGTATTTAATCATATGAACACACTAAAATAAGTTAAAAAGAGAATGTGTCACATGTAGGTCAATAAAAAGCTTCGTGTGATTTCAATATGGCAGGTATTATGTTGACACAATCATTAATCAAGTTATTACAACTGTCATTTAAAGCAGACACTTCAATGGTCGGAGTAGTCGAGTGACTGAATGTACCGATTCTCTTCCCGACATTTTGACTACAATTAAAGCGTACTGTATGCTATGGGTTCTGTACGGGGGTCTTAGCAATGGGATCCGAACTCGTGACTTTCGAGTGAGCAATTGTGGGATATAAAGGTCTAAATATATCTACACCATTTTTAAAGTAGTTACTGATTGTAATGTAATGTGTTTTGGAAACAATCTGCTATTGTATCTTTTATTTTCATCTCATCATGCCAAATTATTCGTACATATATTTTAAATCTCCACGCAATATGTGTGGCTATTTTGTATTTGTTTTTGAACTACTACTTTAATATTAACCTCAGTTACTTGCTAAGCAAAAATCAAAATAATGTGTACAGGCAAATCATCAAATGATTACATTAAAAAAAATACATGTGGGATTATATATTGTGATCGAGTAATATCCAAGCGTGGTGATATATAATACTTTATATTATAACAGGGGATCTAAATATAACTTAATTGATTTACGCGGTATTTCCGCTGGTGTATCCCTTTACCTGATAATCTAAAGAAGGATAATTAAGAAAACTTGTTAACAAAAAGGTTTCAAGACTAGACACGAAATAGTCCTTCTTTGGCAATATGCGAGTTGAGATGATAAATGAATAATGTTTTAATCTAAAACAGATTTAAAAGAAATACAAATCAACCGTATACAACAAAAGTCTATCTCTCTTTAATATGGTGTGTTGCTTGTATGCTTTAATATCGTGTTAATTATGTCTCTTGTGTAGTAATGTGCTAATGGGTGGTAATGTGGCTCTAGTCTAATTATACCAATGTTTTCATGTCTGAAAGTGTTAATGCGTGTTCTAATGACATGTAGACCTAGACATTTATTTATTTTATTTTTTATTAGGGTTTGGTTGTTGATAATGCTAATGGTGTTTTTAAAAATGAAATATCAAATGGGTTTATTTACATGCTTTATAAAGTGGGTTGCTATTGTGCTAACTGTTACTGTAAAGATATGTTTAGGTAATAGTTATCTGTTATCTAGCGCTACCATAATGGTTCTAATGCAATATGTATACGTGTCCAGCTTCGGTGTAATTGTGTTTGTTAGTCTCGTCCATATGAAGCCGTACAGTTTGAGTTTGTCTGTCACTATAATTTCGGTGTCGTGCTTTATCTTTCATCTCCGTTTCACAGAGTTTTTGATTTCTCTGCATTTATTTAGCCTCCGCTGCCTATCCCGTATCCTGTAAATGTCTATATTTTTGTCTTCATTTATTTATCTCTTCCTAGTTACACATTGGCGTCGTCAGCGTATGCTATAATTTTCTTGGCTGTCGTGTTTGGTATTGGCAATCCTTTAAAGCGGTTCTCCTGCCTAATACGTTCTAACATGGGTCATATGCTTAGAATAAAATAACAAAAATGTGTTAATGGAACTGTGCAATATTTGTTTGTACGTACTAACACATGTCACCTCTATTTAGGTCAAGGTAAACAATAAATTATAATAGAGTGCAGTTATTCTGGTCAAAAAGCATATTTTTCACAATGGGGTCAAACTGACACCATGGTACAAAAAAGATAATTTTTTGTAAGGTACCAGAGCAGGGTAACATAAACTGTTTCTAGTCCCCTTGATACAACTTACGACCATTACAATTGGTATATGTTGTTGATACATGAACACGAGCTGTAGAAGTCAAGTTTGAAGCGGGTCACATATGTGATATCTATAGGTCTATAACTGAGATCTGGTAACATTAAATGATTTGTTGTTCAAGATATGTAAAGCAAAAAGAAACTAGACGGAGTTGTCAAACAATGTCTACTTTTAATATTTATAATGTAATATAATTATACTATACTATGTTTAACGTATACAATGTATTCCAGGCCATAAGCCCCGTGCATACAATTGTCAAATAGTCGTCAGATCTCATTATGACATGTGTTCATTACAGTTGCTGCTACTTGCTATGGAAGTTTTAATGTTACTTTATTCGGTAAAATTATCGTTTCTACCACTGACAGGCGCAAGGCATTTGCTTTAGTAAATTAGTATTTAACAGCTACCTCCCTTTCAAATGATCTAATTCGAAATTGGACGTGTGTGGACAGGGGTGGTGGATACTAAATTCTAATATTGTTATGACGTCATAAATTGATGAACCCTTATGAAGTAACACACGTCGACATGCAATTCAATAAATAACTCTTTGTATTTATACAATTAAAATAACCGTTTAATAATTTAGTCCATTTCATGTTTTGTCATAAAACAAAAAGACTAGTCCTGAATAACATGATCTGACATGATTTATGTAATATATTGGAAAATCTACCATCTAAGCAAAGTATGAGTATATAGAGTTAGCTGCCATCTGCACTCACTCATCGGAACTCCAGATTTCCATTAGGCGCTATGCAATGACCAGCTTCATATAGAAATAAAACAAAAGTACCGTAGACTTTCACAGCTTTTCTATTATATTATGTATGAGTCATTGTGTATACCTACGTATATAATTTGAGATATATTCAAATTTAGGTGGAAAAAAAAACTCCTTGCGCTGCCTCCCCCCCTTTTTACTTTCTCGTATATACGTAGTATAGAGAAAGTATTGTAATCGTGCAAAAAAAAAAAATCGAGATTTTTACAAATCTCGACGTTTTACACCTCACTGATACGGAAAAACATAATTTTGCAATCTTGTCCGTATGTCTGTGTGTGTGTGTGTGTCTGTGCGTCTGTCTGTCCGTGTGTAAACACGATAACTTGAGTACCGTTAGAGCTAGGTTGATGAAATTTCATATATAAGTATTTTATCAAAATCGTAGATCCGTATCAACTTTTGAGCGATTTCGGATAACCGGAAGTGGTACTTTTCCTACTTTGAATTTTTCAAAAGCCTATAACTTGAGTACTATTTCAGATAGATAAATGAAATTTCACATGTAAGTAAAAGATCTAATTCTCTACCTTCTGTTAAATTTTGAATAATTTCCGTTGACCGGAAGTAGTAATTTACGCTACTTCCGATTTCTCAAAAAACTAATGTAAATTTATTAAGTACTAATACTATTGCGCACTATTATACACACCTTTATTAGGCGTTCGCTTGGTGCGCAATTGTTTTTTACTGAGATTCTATTCTATTTTTAAAAGTTTAAGTATTTAAAATGGATTAAAAATCATAACTATATCCCCAGTTACCATCCACTGTTGTTTTATATAAGAATATTCGAGAAAGTTTAGGGGAGATCACTACCGGTTTATTTTTTTTTTACAATCATTTGCCGCTGCTTGCACTCCATTAACAGTCTGTTTCAAGCTAATTAATCATATTAATAATGAACAGTTTTTTTCTTTCAAATTATGCAATAGATTTACAGAGGATATTGTTAAAAATGAAGTATTTCGATTGTCGTTGGATTTAAAAATAAAAGCATTACTGCTTTCCTTGCTTGCGAATACATATATTTATAATAATATTTACTTAAGAAATGTCCCATCAATTTAGCTTTTTTAATAAATGACTTAATATTGTATCAAACAATTTTTAAAAAGTTTTCTTTGTTACATTATTTTCAACTTACTTATATTTCTAACTAATTATGCACAATATTTTAAGTTCCTTCCCCTGATAAATTTTAAAACTGGAATCGGAGAAATTGTGAAGCACTAGAATTTTTTTGTTTTAAGTACAATAATTTATTCACCAAATAATATACAATCCAATAATAAAGGTATATTATATTCTAAATTCCCCTTCCCCCCGCCCAGAACCCACACACAATATACAGAAAACAAATTGCTTTAAGCTTGGTTGATTTTAAATGTCAGACGTTTTTATGCAGTCTAGTGAAGAATATTAATTCTTGATTTTGTTTTTTTAACCTCTGTCAAGCTAAAATACAGTTTATTTTTCTCATTCACTTGAATGTCTCATTATTTAATAGTTTAACGATGTACCGTATTGATTGCAATGATTGCTAATGAAAAGATAAAAAAGATATCTGAAGAGATTTTTTTTTTTTTTTTTTTTGTAATTCAGAGTGCGATAACAACAAAATGAATAGTGTCGCTATCTTGGACTCTTCGTCAATTTCCATCGATATCAGGGTCAAATAATACCAACAAAATTTAGAAACATAAATACAAAAAGGAAAACATTTGAAGATAAGTCGAAACATTGATTAATCTGACGTTATTGCCTGCCTATAAAATATGTAAAATACACATTTATTTCTTTCTAAATTTGTAATCATACACATATTTTAACAACTAAAGAAAAGAAAATTACACCATTTTTCAGATCGTTTTTTTTTACTTTTGTGTTAGATAAAATATAGGTTATATGCGCCATGGATGTTTGTGGTTAGGACAACGAAAATGTCTGATACAATATCCAAATATATGCCTTACAAAAGTTCATGTTTGTTAGTTGCTAATGATTGTCCTAATGATTTGTTTTAGAAGAATTGCGTGACCTCTTGTCTCTATGTCTTTTGTTTAACCCAAGTCAAGTCAATGAAATGAATGTTTACAGAAGGAGATTACATGTTTATTGCGATCATTCAATTAGAGCGTTGAATACAGCGAGGGGCGTGTACGTGATTGAGTGATAGTTGTCCTTCGTTACAAGAGCAATATTCACACATTGTACACAATACATGTATTTAGATGTTTGTTATTGAAAACAAAGTGTTTACATCCTTACCCATAACAACCGTCTACGGACAATTGATAGTCAGGATATAGTTGGTAACGGTTAAAACTCAGTTTCTCGTTGTTACTGTAAAAACCGTCCTTTCACAGTGGTTTAAAAAACAAATGGAAAAATATACAAGAGCGTGGGGTAGTGTCTATAGAATAAAGATAATCCAACCGCAGCTGTGGTAATCTTTTTACAAAACACCCATCATGTTAAAAATGCAAGACCTTTTTTTTTTATTTAACTATAACAAAAATTATTATGGTCGGCTGTGGGCCCCTAAATGACGTGGGCCCCACCGCATTGCGGGGTCTGGCGGCAGTGTAGTTCCGCCCCTGGTGTCAAATTAACAAAACTCCTGGCAGTTTCTTCAAAAATCAGTTTAAAAAAAAATGATTTTGTCGGTTTTTTATTGCCTTTGTTCCCTGTGATACACCAAAGTTGACATTTTTTGTTTACTAATTATGTTGTATTTACTACACATTTGTCGAATCTTGTTTCATCTCGAATGTATTAATTATTTGATTTAAAGTAGGCCTACACGATTTGGTGGATTTTTCTCAACCTATTGGAGTCTAAAAATAGCAAGACTTACCAGTTATGAGTTATTCTATTGTAGTAACTTGCCCTACTTGACACACAGCTCGCATATACTTTTTTTTATTTTATATATACTAGAATAAACTAAATATCGTAACACGAAAACTGAAAAATTAATTCGAGTTTAAGTAATATAATGAGTCCGTTTGGGAATTTTTTTTTTAATTTAAATATATGTACAGTTGAAAGATTGTGTTCACGGAGATAATCAGTTGACGGATTGTGTTCATATAGATGTTAAGTTGACGGGCTGTGTCCACACATATGTTCAGTCCGTTTGTTTTTCATCGCCTGTTTATGTGACATATTATTTTGTTAACATACGATATTAAATATATTAAAGCTGCTTACGTATCCATCAGACATAACCGCAGGTGTTGACTAGTTAAATTTAACCATATGGATTCTAATACAGATATACCAGGGGTCGGCAACCTGCGGCTCGCGAGCCGCATGCGGCTCTTTTGATGTCCAGATGCGGCTCTTCAGCTCGATGCACAAATAAAAATAATTATTTTATTTTTATTTTTAAAACTCATAAAAGTATTAGTCTGAAACACTCAGTAATGAACGATATAATAATAATAAATATAAACAGTAAACACTCGCTTTTCTATTAGAATATTTAATTTTAGTGACTCGATATTTCAATGTAGACCTACTTCCTTGTTTCCTAAATCTGAGTTATTTAAATATAAAAAATGCCTGTGTTTTGATCATATTTATCGGGGCACTAGCGCCACCACCATGGCGTACTGTGTGAAAGCCCTGAGTGTAAGTCAATCACTTAATATCACCGTTAATTACTCACCGACTGCAAGTGGCGCTCTCGTGAATCCGATAACACTACCGCCGGGGCGTCGCGTAGCCCCTAGCTCGGTTTAATTATCGAATGTCGTATTGTAGGGTGCTCCTAAAAACTAACGTGGGCGCTTAGTGCTCACGGCATAGCCCTTGGCGTCAAATCGCACCCTGCAGTGACGACGGAGGTCGCGCTTAGTTCAATTTATAATAACCTATTGTATCTATAACCTATCGCGCTGTTTAAAATGAACGTATCGTGTCTATAGTGTACAGCCTTAAAAAAAATGTAGGCGCTATAGTGCTTGCAGGGTCGCCCAATGGACGAGGCGCCGGTGGTTGCATTTGTTGCAGTTTTGTCGCGGAATATAGTAGTACCCCTTACCCGCTTTGCAGAACGCCCGATTAACGGATGCCAAGTACTAACATAGCCGCTCTGGAACTCTGGGCGCCTAATCGTGTATTGACAAAAAATGCACCACCCGGGCGCCGCCCATAAGAAATTTTAATTTTTTTTTCGCAGCAATCTTTCCGGGAGTATTTTCAACTACTCTCCGAAGTTTCATGGCACTCGGACGAACTGTGTCGAACCGCATGTAACTTTTTAAAATCGTACATAGAGAAAAATCGCACCTCTACCCCCCTGGGTCGGCGCCCTTGCGAAATTATTTTTTTTTGCACAAACCTCCATAGGATATGCTCAACAATTTTCCCAAGTTCATGGCGATCGGATGAAAGGTGTAGTAATGCATAAAAAAAAAACAGATACACACACTCAAACACACATACATTGCTTTATGTGTGTATATATATATATATATATATATATATATATATATATATATATATATATATATATATATATATATATATATATATATATATATATATACCAAATCCTAATTAAAGATCATAATAATAATAATAATAATAATAATAATAATATAAAAATGTTGGCGGCTCTTTAAAAACTTGGAAATTTTGTAAATTGTAACTTTTGGCTCTTCTGTCTCAAAAGGTTGCCGACCCCTGAGATATACACTTGTTTTTTTCTTAATAGTATTATAATTCTTTTATTTTTTCTTTTTTTATTGTTTTCAGATTTAAAAAATTACTAAAGGAAACAAAAGCCATAAACTACACGGTAATTCGACTCTTTCGCATGTCTTTGAAAAGCGTAAGCAAACTAAAAAAGTTTTCAAAAATTGTCAAAAACAAAAAAACAATTAAAAATAAAGATTTACTAACCTAAACATTTCATATTTTCTTATAATGTGTAATTTTGTTATTATGTATTGACTGTGCATGTTCAACTTAATTGTTTAACTTATGGTTATTTTTTTTTTTAAATCATGTATAGGCTAGTGTATGTATATTATTTCCCTTGTAAAATTAAAACAACAAGAATGGGAAGTAATTAATAAACTGCAGGTCTCTCTATATTGTTAAAAAATAATCCGTTTAAAAAAAAAAAAAGTAAATTTCTAGCTAAAATGTATAAATCCCTATAATACTTGTAACAGTAAATAAAATATAAATAAGTTCATTTTAGATTATTATGTTAACCTCGACTTGTGAGCGGGTTGTACATGTTCAGAACGTGTAAACTAAACCTACGGCTATGCATCGGTACCAAGCCGACATGTTATGAATAGATTTAGTTTTATTTAAACCCCCAATGTATACCAGTCTCAGCTCTAATGATACCTTTAAAAAATGACCAAACTAAGTAGCAAGTGTAACAAGATGATCTGTTTAGATAAGATGACAAGCACAACCACTAAAACCACAGACAGGTTTCCATAAAGAAGTAGCTGTTGTTTTTTGTTACTGTAAACAGTCCGCCCAGTTCCATAATTAAATGAAGCACACAATGATATGGGCCTTGAGACAACTTCACAAACTCTCTAAAAGTCTATAGAAGTTTCACTCACACAATGAGAACATATATTTTCATTCCTTTTAAAAGTCGTATTTATCCTAACTTTTTATAATAGAAGCGTAGCGAGGGCAGGATGGGGGGGGGGGGGGGGGGGGTTGCGGACCGCACAAGGTGAAACCTTCACCGGCGGTGACTCCAAGGCAAAGCATATATATATATATATATATATATATATATATATATATATATATATATATATATATATATATATATGCCGAACTGGGTGAAACTCGACCTAGCGACGCCACTGAATAGTTATATTGTTATTTTTATATATTTTTCGTTGCATTGCCTTATTTTATTCTCATGCGTACAATCTGACCGTTGAGTAATGAATTTCCATTAATATATATATTATTTATGTTATGAAATAAGCACGTCTATCTTAGAATACAAGTCTACACGATGTGACATAATGTTTACCAGCTTTGGTTGAAGGCTCATCTACTTTGACACAATCCAGTTGGTCAACTTTAACATTTAAAATACATTAGGCCTGCATTGACCATATTATATTGCGTTGGCCAGTATACATTCAGGCCGCTGACCCCTTTATTGGCAAATTGTAACAAAACACTTCAACACAACCTGGACCCAACACAACATGAGCTCTCCATATATAAGAAGTGTGTCTGTGGCACTGTGATGACGAAATATATAGGTCATAGAGAAACGAGGGTGTAGCATATCGTAGGTCAACTAGACATTGGTCAAATATAACTAATATAATGCAGCAACGAACTGACCATTTACGTGAGACGATCAGCTGACCACTGAAGCATCCGTTGCGAGTTGGATGTAGATATCGTTGGCAGTTGATCATTGGATCGTGTAGGGGGAAGTCTTGGATTAGTTAGCAGTAGCGGAGTTAGATAGTTATGTGTAGACAGCGGTTGTGGTCAGATTAAACCGAGAAGTATTAGGAGATAGGCGAGACAGTCAAAGTAGTGAATAGTAGGGTACAGGATTGTAGATGATTGATTATGTGCAAATAAAGAAATATTATAGCATGTTTTGAATTGTACTTGTGTTTGATTTTTACACTTTATGCCAAGCTATATACGATAAAGAAAAGACGATCCCGGTTAAGTAACGTCCGACATATTAGCCTACAATTATATAACGTGTCACACATCGGTCTACATTTAAATACCATTACATACATCACCTTACATTTACGTATTATGTAATACATAATAAACCAGACAACTTAACTATATTTGTATTACCAGTCACAAGTTATATATGTAGTGTACATATCCGCAATAATAATGCGTATATATATATCAATGTCAGCGTCCTTACTACAGGTGAGTTGTTATGACAATCAAAAGTCATCTTCTTCAAGGAATAATAATAGCTTCGGCATCTATCAGACCCAACATCAGAAAGAAGTTTGCTTTTATTTTTATTGTGATTGTTTACATTTAAAGTAATAAGCAAAGCAACATGAAATGTAAAATGGCAGTTAATTAAACCGGATTATTCGCTGGTCTATGAAAAGAGTAAAACAAATCAACAAGGATTTTTTGACTTTCTAAATACAGTCATCTTAAAAAATAAAACACCGTTAACCCTTAAAGTATTAGCTTTCCATTCAACTTCTTATTTTAAAAGTATTTATCTCCATGTGTATGTGAGGCGTAATGATTTGGTTGTATGTTTGTTCTATAAGTTCTTTTAAACGGCTAGTAATACAAACTAGAATTGCTTGATCTAACCCTTATAATAAGGATTGTATATAATGGGAAGCAATAGCAAAATAATTAAAATAAAGATAAGTGTCCAATATAAATTTTGTATTGGAAGTTAGAACATACCATATTGTGACGAAGTAGTCGAGAGGTTGATACCGCGTCCCGGCCTTTAGTCAAACATCAAGTTGATATTATTGTATGGTTTCTGTTTACAATTTACCCAAACATCCTACCAACTATTCAACATATCTACTTATATGAGGAAAGAGTGCAATACTTTAAGACTGTTAGAGTGAAGCCTACTTAAACTTCGCACTTATATTTTGCATTTGCATAGCGCATCAGTATCAATGTAACCGTCTATACATAAATTTACATGCACTATTTTAGCTTTTGTCTATAACTGTAATAATATAGCTGTTTGCTGTTTCAAATACAATCGATAAATAGACTGTATATATATGTTAAGTCTGTATTTGATAGATTTGATCATAGAGACACGATTCTAGATTTAAGATAGCTAAACTATATTCTAGATTTAAGAATGAAAATTAGTAATTGATTTATTTTACTGAATATTCAATATTTAATACTTTTTTTTTTTTATTACTTACGGTTTCTTGTTTTTACTGGGTTCAACGTTAGGTTAAGTGTCTCATTTAAATCAATTGGTTCACAATATAGAGCTAGTAGATTAAACACAGACTAAGATACGCACAGTCAATTTTTATACAAATTAATAGTTGCAAACTCTAATACGTATTAGAAAGTATTAATATATTTATTTTATTTTAATTGTAGATCATAGTAATAGTAGATCATATCTTATTAAAATGATTTTAGCAAAGATTACATTGACTTTGGAGCATTAAAAAATATTAATTAATTATGTTAATAAGCAACTAAACAAAGTAAAGCATTAAGTTGTACCGTGTCATCTATCTACAGAAATAAAATGCGTGGATTGTAGAATTGTTCCAAGTGAAGTAACTGTGTTTTAATCTTACTAATTTTAAACAAAACACATTCTTGAGTTCACACTTTGATCAAACGAATGAAAGTTTATTGTCGATGTATAGCGAAAATGATGGATCCCTTAGAGCTATTTTGCGCTCGATATATTAGGGTGTATATATTTCAATTATATATATCGCTATTCTGTCCTAATGTATTAGGGTGTATATTATATTTACCTACGTACGGCTGTGTTAGGGTGTCATTATATTTATGAATAAAGACGGCTAAGTTATGGTGACATATGTGTATATGTGTACGGCCTGCATAACATTTAAATGTGTGTGTGTTAAGGTGTAATATGTTAACATATGTATGACAGTGTTACGGTGTAATATATTTACATATGTACACCTTACTTAACAATGTTTTTGAAAGTTGAATAGAAGACATGGACACACGGACAGAGACAGTAAATAGAAGACTTTACATTTAGACATGCTCACTCTGACAGAGATAGTTGACTAGAAGACTTTACATTGTGAAACAGTCACTCTGTTGCCGTTTCCAATTAATGGAATCATCTGTGAAATTGACTTTAACATTGGCGATTAAACCAAAACTAAATATATTTCTAAAAAAATGGGGATACGTAATTTCTGCCTTGGTTGAGGTAATGGTTAAGGTGCTTCCTCCTCCACTAAAATTTTATCACACCTCATTTTACCAAACCCCTCCCCCAAAATTATTTTTTTAATATATTTTTTCTATTTAAATCTTAATTAAGCTCGATTTTCTTGACAACACAAATACAATTAAAACTCATTTTCTATTTTTTACAGCAATAACGTTTGATTTCTTTTTCTCTCTATCATCATCAATCCCTCCTCTTCTATCCCCTCCCCTCACCAGATTTGTCGTCATGTAGGGCCTATAGACGATCCCTTATATATCTGGCACTCTTTTGTAAGCGAAAATTGATATGCATACCGCTCAACACATAATGGGTTCTACTTTTTATAGTGAAACAAAACAATACAATTCGCCAAAAAAATAAAGCAATATACATTATTATTGGTAATTTGATGAAAGTTTTGTGTTCCAAATATGTATTTTCTTTTAAAAGAATAGGGATATTACAGCAAACAATGAATCATACATTCCGAACATAAATGGTATCCTCGCTTGTCTTTCAAATGATTAAAAATTAATGCTGTTGTGTTTCTAGATTGCAATTACAAAAAAAAAAATTAAACATAAAACGAACACATTTCAACTATTTGTGTGCACTATAAAAGCACTTCATTGTAAAATACATGTCTAATTTGAAGAAAAATTATTAAGTCTCTTTAATTTAATTTTTTTTTAGATTTTGTTTACCAAATGTTCTATTTAATATGTAATTACTTCCCTTGCACAATAACCAAACAAGAAAATAATAAATGTAAATATCAGCATAGGAAAAATGAAACAAACAACAAAAAAAATGGGCGACATTGTATCAAATCATATGTATACATTTAACATAAACTAATATATAAACTATGTAACAATTTAAGATACGTATGCGTTACTAAAAGAGATGGTCGAATGTAGCTCAATTTAAAGTTGTGCGTGTGTTAAATATGGCAGGTATTATGTTGATACACACATGAATCAAGTTATTGAAACTGTCATTTAAATTAGTGGTCGGAGTAGTCGAGTTACTTATTGCACCGATTCTCTTCTCGACATTTTCACTAAGATCAAAGTGTACTATCTGCTATGTGTTATGTACGGAGTCAAGTAACCCATCTGACCTGAGTGGACTAACACGTGTTTTTATTTAGTATAAAATATGAAATATATTTTCTTTTTTTTTTTATAATAATTACTGATATATTTTAAGAAACCAAAATGTAGTTCTCAATTAAAAAATGTAAAGTGTATATACGTATATATTAATTATACTCCCCCTTGATCATTGTCACGTAGTTAGGTACATTGTTACTGCTCTAGTTGTGATTGCTATTGTATAAAGATGGAAAATAAAATAACGTACGCGTCATCTACCCTGAAATAATTTGGTACAGTAAACTGTAACTACTTGTTTAATACTTTTTTGTATTGTTTTAAATAAACTCTTGTCTGAACTAATGTGTATGTAACAGTATAATACACATTTAAAATCCCAAAATTAAACAGCTGGTGGGTTACCAGCATTGATGTATTTCTTCAAAAGATAATTTAACATTTTAACAACACATGCATTTTTTTAATAACAAAAAGGTCGTTGGTTATGCCAAAAAATATTGTCTTGATGCTTTGACAATAAGTTGCTTATATATACGGGTTATCCTGCTACAGGCGATTTGAACACATGGGCTTTGACTATAAGGGGTTTGTAGGTAACGATGTTATGTTTTTTACCACATTGTCTTTGCTAAGATGTGGTTTGTCCACACATGTGTTTAAACATATAGGATATTTGAATACACATGTTTTACTCATATGCATTTATTCACATATATTTAAATAATTTAAAAAAAACGTAATTGAAGAGTTACAATGTATGGCACTTTAATTAAGCTATCCTTTTTCGATTAGGTCCGATTTTTTTTCTCAAAATAAAGCACATAAGCCAACACACTTCAACACACACAAACACGAATAGATGATTCATATCGTTATTTCCATAATTCAGTCACAAATATAATAATAAGCAAAATATTCATTGTATTGACAACTTTCATACACATTCAAAATGTTTAACCTAATTAGTTGTTTGTTCATATCGATTTAAACCATTCATACATTTTTTTTTACTTTCTCGTATATACGAAGTATAGAGAAAGTCTTGTAATCGTGCAAAAAAAAAATCGAGATTTTTACAAATCTCGACGTTTTACACCTCACTGATACGGAAAAACATAATTGTGCAATCTTGTCCGTATGTCTGTGTGTCTGTGTGTCTGTCTGTCTGTCCGTGTGTAAACACGATAACTTGAGTACCGTTACAGCTAGGTTGATGAAATTTCATATAGAAGTATTTTATCAAAATCTGATAACCGAAAGTGGTACTTTTCCTACTTTGAATTTTTCAAAAGCCTATAACTTGAGTACTATGTCAGATAGATAAATGAAATGTCACATGTAAGTAAAAGATCTAATTCTCTACCTTCTGTTAAATTTTGAGTAAGTTCCGTTGACTGGAAGTAGTACTTTACGCTACTTCCGATTTCTCAAAAAAACTAATGTAAATTTTAAAAGTACTAATAATATTGCGCACTATTATGCGCCTTTTTATTTGGCGTTCACTTGGTGTGCAATTAATTTGTCTTCGAGATTGTATTCTATTTTTAAAACGTTAAGTATTTAAAATGGATTAAAAATCATGTCTATAGCCCGAGTTCCCATCCCCTGTTATTTTATATAAGAATATTCGATAAAGTTTAGGGGAGATCACTCCCGGTTTATTTTTTAAAACAAACGAAAACTGTATGGTTGTCTTAAGTTACTTTTACAGACACCCGAAGTATTCTGTATATCTAAATTCCCAAGGACAAAGGAAAATCGTGGATTATTAACAGTAGCAGTGTTGTATATGTATGTGAAGAAAGCATTGGATTAGTAACAGTAGCAGTGTTGTATATTTATGTGAAGAAAGCATTGGATTAGTAACAGTAGCAGTGTTGTATATTTATGTGAAGAAAGCATTGGATTAGTAACAGTAGCAGTGTTGTATATGTATGTGAAGAAAGCATTGGATTAGTATCAGTAGCAGTAGCAGTGTTGTATATTTATGTGAAGAAAGCATTGGATTAGTAACAGTAGCAGTATATTTATGCGAAGAAAGCATTGGATTAGTAACAGTAGCTGTGTTGTATATGTATGTGAAGAAAGCATTGGATTAGTAACAGTAGCAGTGTTGTATATTTATGTGAAGAAAGCATTGGATAAGTAACAGTAGCAGTGTTGTATATTTATGTGAAGAAAGCATTGGATTAGAAACAGTAGCAGTGTTGTATATTTATGTGAAGAAAGCATTGGATTAGTAACAGTAGCAGTGTTGTATATTTATGTGAAGAAAGCATTGGATTAGAAACAGTAGCAGTGGTGTATATTTATGTGAAGAAAGCATTGGATTAGTAACAGTAGCAGTATATTTATGCGAAGAAAGCATTGGATTAGTAACAGTAGCAGTGTTGTATATTTATGTGAAGAAAGCATTGGATTAGAAACAGTAGCAGTGGTGTATATTTATGTGAAGAAAGCATTGGATTAGTAACAGTAGCAGTATATTTATGCGAAGAAAGCATTGGATTAGTAACAGTAGCAGTATATTTATGCGAAGAAAGCATTGGATTAGTAACAGTAGCAGTGTTGTATATTTATGTGAAGAAAGCATTGGATTAGTATCAGTAGCAGTGTTGTTTATTTATGTAAAGAAAGAATTGGATTAGTATCAGCAGTATTGTATATTTATGTGAAGAAAGCACATGCAATCATCATAGAGACATGCTATTATTAGGGGCTAGTTGAGATGGTCTAAGTGGTGTATAGTAGGTTAAGAGAGAATAGAGCTAGTATATATATTATTTTGGTTTGGTATTTTAAACAAGCATTTCACAATTATTTCCCATATTTGTTTGTTTCTGAACAAAGGACGGGAGACAACTCAAAGACACAAAAACCAACTAATAGATAAATAAACCAGGTAAAATGAGAACAACATATTGGCCTACATTCATTTGATGTATGATCAATTGATTTTAACCCATATTCTGCTAGTGTCCCACTTATGGGACGCTTGGTAAAAAAATTGCTAAAATTTATTAAAAACTAGTTAAAACACAAATTATGTTTCATTGTAATTGAAAATGGCTAGACTATTGAATTTGTGTGTGTTTTGTGAAAAAAATTAATTTAGAAAAATGTTATAGTGCCGGATTTGCAGGACTTGTCAAAATGGCGGAAAAAAGAAAACATGCGCACAGGATAATGCATATCTTCTAAAATATTAACATTTTAAGTGCAAAATACATTTGAAACTTGTAGCAGTACCATATTTCTATCTGATAAAAATTAAAAAACAACAATTTTTTTTTACTACTTCGTTATATCAAGTGTACAACAAGCGTCCCATAAGTGGGACGCTAGCAACGAATGGCCCCATGTAGATTGTTACACAAACGTCACATTTATTGGACACTAGGCATACTGCCTAGCTTCGCTTAGGTTTTTAAAAAACATTTGAGAATTTGAATACTTAATTATTTAGCGATGGATTGGGTGTGGAGTGCTTTAATAAGTTTAATTTAAACAGTAATGCTAACTTTAGAAAAAAATGTTTTTGTTCGTCATTTATATTCCGTTCTAAGAGAATTTTTGGAAAGTACGCAATGTATAACTAAAATGGAATTAGAACTACACATGTTTCATGAACAGTATATCTCATAGTTTATATTACATTGCCTTTTGAAATTAATTAATTAATTTAATTAGGATACTTAACTAAATTAACAACTTAATTTTGTACTAAAACAAATGCTATACTTCGTCATTTTCTGTTTCTGTTTAAAATAGTATACAATTATTTGAAAAATAATAATTTTAAAAACGTTACCTCCCTTGAAAACTGAACGTATGACGTATGTCATTGTTTACTTATATTGTTTGCTTATATAAGAAATTACGTTATATTAACATATTTAACGACTATAATGGCTGTTTCCGACGGGAATAAAGTTTTTTTGTTACCCTCCAGGGTCGGTCTACGACGTCACAAAATATTAAGGGGATCGTTCGTCAATTTATTTATATATATATATCTCATATAAGGAGAATTTCACTCAAGATCATCTTTTAGCCCTCATCGAGGGCTTTGAGTCTGACCAACAGTTTTCCATACGGCCTAGTCATCTATAGTAGTGTATGCAAAAACTTAGCATGATGTACAGATATTAAGTAACCTAAAAATTGTGTTAAAATTTCCCTGTTTTTCCCATTAAATACAAAGATTATATAGGGAAATACAATTGGTCAGTTTTGACCGCTTTACGAAGTTTTCCCAGATATGCCGAGTTTTTTGTGACACCCCTAGGTGTTCTTCTACTACCTCACAAAATATCAAGGGGGGTCGTCGGAGGAAATTTTTTTTCGTAATAGAGCTCATATAAAGAGAATTTCACTCGCGGTCACTTTTTAGCCCTCGTCGAGGGCTTTGAGTGTAACCGATAGTTTTCCCTAAAGGTCAAGCCATTGACCTAGGAGCATACAAAAAATTAGCCAGATATACTGAGCTTAAGTACCCTAAAGTCTGCGTTGAAATGACCCTCTGTTTTTCCCATAAAATACAAAGATTATATAGGGAAATACAACTGGTCAGTTTTGACCGCTTTACGAAGTTTTCCCAGATATGCCGAGTTTTTTGTGACACCCCAAGGCATTCTCCTACCACCTCACAAAATTTCAAGGGGGGTCGTCGGAGGAAATTTTTTTCCGTAATAGAGCTCATATAAAGAGAATTTCACTCGCGGTCACTTTTTAGCCCTCGTCGAGGGCTTTGAGTGAAACTGACAGGTCAGCCGTACGGCCAAGCCATTTACCTATAAACATGCCGAAAATTAGCGAGATGTAAAGAGGGTAAGTGCCCTAAAATCCGTTTTGAAATGACCCTCTGTTTTTCCCATAAAATACAAAGATTATATAGGGAAATACGACTGGTCAATTTTGACCCACTTCCCGATTTTTCCGAGATATGCCGAGTTTTTTGTGACACCCCTAGGCGTTCTCCTACCACCTCACAAAATTTCAAGGGGGGTCGTCGGAGGAAATTTTTTTCCGTAATAGAGCTCATATAAAGAGAATTTCACTCGCGGTCACTTTTTAGCCCTCGTCGAGGGCTTTGAGTGAAACTGACAGGTCAGCCGTACGGCCAAGCCATTTACCTATAAACATGCCGAAAATTAGCGAGATGTAAAGAGGGTAAGTGCCCTAAAATCCGTTTTGAAATGACCCTCTGTTTTTCCCATAAAATACAAAGATTATATAGGGAAATACGACTGGTCAGTTTTGACCAACTTCCCGATTTTTCCGAGATATGCCGAGTTTTTTGTGACACCCGCAGGCGTTCTCCTACCACCTCACAAAATTTCAAGGGGGGTCGTTGGAGGAAATTTTTTTTCGTAATATAGCTCATATAAAGAGAATTTCACTCGCAGTCACCTTTTAGCCCTCGTCGAGGGCTATGAGTGAAACCGACATGTCTGCTATACGGCCAAGCCATTTACCTATAAGCATGCCAAAACTTAGCCAGATGTAAAGAAGGTAAGTGCCCTAAAATCCGTTTTGAAATGACCCTCTGTTTTCCCCATAAAATACAAAGATTATATAGGGAACTACGACTGGTCAGTTTTGACCCACTTCCCGATTTTTCCGAGATATGCCGAGTTTTTTGTGACACCCCAAGGGGTTCTCCTACCACCTCACAAAATTTCAAGGGGGGTCGTCGGAGGAATTTTTTTTTCGTAATATAGCCCATATAAGGCGCCGGTCAGTCGAGGTCAGTTTTGACCCCCTCTCCGTAGACTTTTCGGCGAACCGTCACCGGCCCTCGTGTTCTGTTGCCCCAAGGCACCATCGTGCCAAATTTGACGCGCGGGAAGTGCCCTATCGGGCACCCGACCACTTTGCTTTATATATATAGACTAGCGAGAAACAAAGATGCAAATGTTTATGTTAAATGGTTATTTATGGTGAAACAATTGTTGACTTTGTTAACTGCTGACTTTGGGGTGTTAAGTAGTATGTTTAGATATTTAATTATGACCTTGACCTATATTTACGCAGACTGTTACACAAACGTCACATTTATTGGACACTAGCGTGAAACACAGATGCAAATATTTATGTTAAATGGTTATTTATGGTGAAACAATTGTTGACTTTGTTAACTGTTGACTTTAGGGTGTTAAGTAGTATTTATAGATATTTAATTATGACCTTGAGCTATATTTTCTTATATATTATTGTATTAGAAAATTGCAAATATTGAAAAACTTACATTTTATTTTTAAGTTTTCAGAATTACACTTACTGAAGTATTTAATACCATTGAATACAAACTAATTTAGTATTGCTGTAAATTTACTAGCGCGTGATATTAAAATTATAACAAACCAGAATAATAACAATGGCCACGATTTAGGTGAAATGATTCAGTCATGGGGGTTGGTTAACTCTCTTCATATAAGAGAGCTTAAGCTACATATAGCAGAAATGTGAATTAGCTGTGTACAGTTGTCATGCCCCAATAATATCTCCCTCCAAACGTTACCGATACCAGCTTTACTTTGTTAACTTTTAAAGGAGATTCCTGGTGTTAGATTGGGAGCTGTTCGCATAGTGAGGTGCATACATGGATGAGAGCCATGAACACTCAATACAAGCCCCCAGAGACGGATCCGTGCCCTAGAAATAAGATGTCTGATGTCCTAATGTACGCCTGTGGGGGGGGGGGGGGTGGGAATAGCGAGGGTAACAAAAGAGAAGATGGCTGGATGACATCTGGGACTGGACCGGATCATCTATTGCAAATTGACTAAGGGCAGAGTTTCTTTCAGGCATCATTTCGGAGGAGGGGGGGGGGGGGGGCTCTGCCCCCAGAAGAAAATGGAATTTATATACAAAACATACTTTTACCAATGTCCACCCTTCCCCTGAAATTTAAGTCCCCACCCCTGAAAATTTCAAGTACGCCCCCCAAAAAAATCAATTATTTATATTTAATTATATTACAGTTTCGATGAATAATAACAATATTTGTGATCATGTGTGTATAATTAGATGTACTAGTCACAGCTTTACTTATTTCCAAGTGTTGTTCACTTTGATGGATGCTAGATTGAAAGAAAACTAGACTTTTGAACATAATTTCTGCATTTTAGACCATGGTATGGCTAACCCAATTGATCATTATCAGTATTTTTAGCTGTCCTAAACAATTTAATCATTGGTCTAACAATACAAAATCAGTATACAGCTTAATTTTCGCGTGATTAGCCATATTTCGTGAAAAATGATTTTATTTTTCATTAAATGTACATGGGGCCGTTCGTTGCTAGCATCCCATTTATGGGACGTTTTTTAAAAAATCGATATTTAAAAAAGTATTGATTTAAAAAAAAAATCCATAGTCATTCCTTCATTCAGTGCCCAAAAGCTAAACCATATCAAAAAATTATAAAAATTTGAGACCTTGGGATAATATGGGTTAATTAGTTTATTATAATGTTAAGAAACATACTTGTTGATATTCAATTGTGTACAAATGCTTTTGATACACTTAAAAAACAAATACCTTGCATTTATTTCATGTAGAGTTCAAAGACATTTAAATAAAACAGTCTAACTATTGCTTGAACAAGTTGTGGATTGTTTGATATTTATTTTAATAAATATCCACCCAAACGGCGTGGAATGTTACTGTAATTTGTTTTACATTGGAAAATAAAAGTATTATTTTTTTATTTTTTTTAACCATCTTGTAAATATCCACCCAAACGGCGTGGAATGTTACTGTATTTGTTTTAAATTGGAAAATTATTATTTTTTTATTTGTTTAACCAGCTGATCTGTATCTGATGTGCAGCCATCTGCTTTAAAATATAAGCGATAAGATTAATCTGAGGCTGTTCAATTCTGACATAATCAAGTGAATGAGAAATAGAATGTGTCTTCTAACTCAGTTGAAAAGAACAGAGATAGGATTTAACTAAATTTGCTGCTAACTGAAAGATCGTTTTTTTTTTAAATACAGTAAGTCAAATTAATTGTGTAGATAGAGGGGGGGGGATAGTTATCTATGGTCATCATGTGCCTGCCGGTTGTGTGATGCGAATATTGACCCGTGTTTATACTCGACAAACCGATTTAAAAGACTATGCTGTTTACTCGACTACACAATGTATCTATATCATGCCATATCGAATCATCGTATACAAATGCACGATATTCACAACTCAAGTTACATGAAATATAAATCACATCCAACACATGATATACCCAACTCACGACATATCCACATCTCTGTTAAATGTTGCGAGACGCCGCGCCGCCTACTCCGTGTCATAAAAGCTATATAACCACCGCAACACGTCGGCTAAACAAGGTGTTCAAAACATTCATCAAAAAAATGTTAGAACACCGCCGCCAACATCACCTTACATTTATTAAAGAATTAAAAAAAAACTAAATTTAAAAATATAAACAACTTTGTTTTATGCTTAGAATTGTGTTTATAATCAAAATTTCAAACTTAAATTGTTTAAAGAATGTCTATTTGGAAATATTATTTATTATCTAATATTAACATTTTTCGGGCAAACGGCCTTCGGGCAAGGGGCATTCGGGCATTTGTCGCATTCGGGCAAGTGTCCATTCGGGCATTTGTCCCATTCGGGCAAGTGTCCATTCTGGCATTTGTCCCTTTCGGGCAAGTGTCCATTCGGGCGTTTGTCGCATTCGGGCAAGTGTCCATTCGGGCATTTGTCGCATTCGGGCAAGTGTCCATTCGGGAAATCGGCCTTCGGGCAAACGGCATTCGGGCAAGTGTCTTTCGGGAATTTGTCTTAGACCCAGGGGAAATAATCACTCTCTTAATATAAATATGTATATATCTACACATTTAATTAGAAATGTCAAAACAAAAAATAATTAGAATATAATGAAATTGTTTAACACTATTCGTGTTTACAAAATGTTTTTGTCTATAATCAGAATTTAATATATCGTCATCATAAATGCTAAAGTATTACAGCATAATGAAAGTTTTTAAATCAGAGTTGGTATAAAATCACGCTTTTCGATAAAATAGAAAAACATTCGGAATAACAGCCTACACTTAACTAAATATTGCTCTTTTAGTTCAGATCATATATTTTTAATTAACAGTCACTTCCTTCTACCCTGCAACAATAATGGCAGACAAACCAAAGCAGCTGCCCAAGGTTCCCGAGTCTATACTCAAAAGAAGAAAGCAGTTAGCCATAAACAAGGCTACTGCTGCAAAAGCTGAGCTAGCTAATAGAAAGAAACAGGTAACCAAAAGGAAGACCATATTTAAAAGAGCAGAGAAGTATGTCAAGGAATACAGAGCCAAGGAGCGAGACGAGATTCGCTTGGCTAGAATTGCAAAGAAAGCAGGAAATTTCTATGTTCCAGCTGAGCCTAAATTGGCATTTGTCATTAGAATCAGAGGTATCAATGGCATTCATCCCCGCCCCAGAAAGGTGCTTCAGCTATTTAGATTACGTCAGATAAACAACGGTGTATTTGTTAGGTTGAACAAGGCCACACTGAATAGGCTGAAGATTGCTGAGCCATATGTTGCTTGGGGAACACCTAATCTTAAAACTGTGAGAGAGCTCATCTACAAGAGAGGTTTTGGAAAAGTCAACCACCAAAGGATTCCTTTGACTGACAATTCCATTATTGAAAAGGAATTTGGCGCTCAGAACATGATTTGCATTGAAGATTTGATCCATGAAGTGTTGACTGTTGGCTCAAACTTCAAGTATGCCTCCAACTTCCTTTGGCCCTTCAAGCTCTCCTCACCCCTGGGAGGATGGCGTCGCAAGTACAACCGCTACAATGATGGTGGTGACTATGGCTTCAGGGACACCATGATTGATGCTCTTGTTAAGCAGATGATTTAAGCCTAGACATACATGGGTTCTGCAACAAAGGAATGTCGTCTGTAAAATTAAACAAACTAGATTTACTGAAAAAAAAATGTAATTAACTACTGCTTCTTTGTGTTATTTAAAGATCAATTTTCAACATAGTGATAGGTAGGCCTATGGGTTAGATCACTGTATTGATCACACACCTTTTTACTGGTAATTGCAAAAACAATATTCACAGAGTTTTACGTTTAAAAAGCTAATTTTCTTGCGGCATGCTACTTTGGTACATCATTACGCGTTTTTCTACATGTACTTAACAGATCAGTTCGGGGTGGGTTGGGGGTGGAGGGGGGGGGGTGGGTTTAACTTCATTTATCATTGTTCGTTCACTTTAGGTCAATTATCCAACCCAGTGTATTCCTAGGTGTGACATTAATGGCGCTCTACACAATTGTGGTGGTTAGGTGTATGGGGGGGGGGGGGGGGGAAGATAACCAACTCAGAGTGAACATAGCGTCAGTTTTTAGATGACTGTTCTAAAAATACATATATATTACACAAATATATATTACACAAATATATATTACAGAAATAGATTTAAATAAGTAGCAGTGGTATTATGACAATATTTTTTTTACCGTTATAACTGTTTCATATAATTTGTAATCGTAATCACTATCGCCAAAACTGTAAGAATACTACTACTTCATCGTGATGACGATGTTGACCTTGTCAAAATTTCCCCACCACTACGCAGTTTGCTAATAAGTAAATTTAAATAGAGGTGCCACATCAGTTGTATTTGTTTCTGTATTGTAATTTTTTAAAAAATTAATCACACGATTCAAACTTTATATATATATAAAGTAACTAGCGTACCCAACCCCCGCGCGTTGCCGCGGGGATAGAAGAAAGTTTGACGAAATATATTAGGATTTCACCAACGCGTTATCAATTATAATTATTTGTTCTTAGACGCGTGACCTTCTTTTCTAAAAATGAGTTATTTAAATGTAAACAATGCCTGTTCTTGGACCATAAATATCAGGACACGGGTTTACCTACACTACCGCCTGAAAACCTTGAGTGTACATTAATCACTCACCGAAATAATATGGTAGAACACACTTCGGTGACCGCCTCAGTGTCAGAGACGTAGAGGGGCGCTCTCAGGGCCCCCCCCGATTACACTACCGCATAGGCGCGGCGTACGACCCCTGGCTCCTTAAAACTAACAGGCGCCATCGGCCTAATAGCATCCTGTTAATAATAAAGCAGATTTCGTCATTCGCTAAAGTGACACAAATGAACAGGATTTTTTTCTTTAACACGTAAAAAAATTATTTGACGTGTTTTAAATATCAGTGACTGATGCAATATGCTAGCGTTACTAATGGTCTATTATTAGATGCTCGATCTCAATTTCTGACTGGATTGTCTAATAATAGATGCTTATTGCATCATTCGCAAAGTGACGAAACTCTACAGTAGGCCCCTCATATTCAAAAAGTTATTTTTTCATCTTTCGCAAGGTGACGAAACTGTACAGAAGGATTTCCTCGCGTTACAAAGTTATTCTTAAAAGCCTGTTGTAGTTTTACCGCTGAATATAGTAGTACCCCTTACTCGCTCGATTAACGGATGCCAAGTGCCAACTTAGTCGCTCTAAAACTCTGGGCGCCAAACCGCGTATTGACGAAAGTTGTACCCTATATTGTACCCTATATCGGACCCTCCCGTGGCTCCGCCCTTGCGAAATTAAAAATTATATTTTTACAGAACCCTTTCCTAGAGTGGTATAATGAACTCCCCAAAGTCTCATGGCTAACGGATGAACGATGCCAAACCAAAATCGACTTTTATTTTTATATACCGTATATAGAAAAAAACAAATCGCGCCCTGTGGGGGCGCCACCCCTGCGAATTTGAAATTTTTTTTTTTTTCGCAGAAACCTCCCCAGGAATATTTTCAACAACTTCCCAAAGTTTCACGGCGATGTGATGAGAGGTGTAGTAATGCATAAAGGACACACAGACACACAAACACACATACATTGCTTTTTATATATATAGATTATGTGTGAAGTTCATATATAACATTTACTAATTCAATTATTCGTAAGCAAATACATTATACAGTTGCCTTAAACTTAACACCCCTCTTGCCAAGTGGTACTACCGTAGAGGTTTTTTAAACATTGCAATGCATCGTAATGGTTATTTTTAGAATGGCAAACTGATGCAGCTGTTAATATGTGTTGTAAACATAGACACTACTAGACTAGTACAATAATGCTTAATTGCTGCATGAAAAGAAATCTTGTGATTTACATAGATGTGCCGACCAAAAATATTTTTTAACAAATATCATTGTTTAAAACTTTGAGTATAAAACGTTTCTCAAAAGGCGCCACTTTGCTGAAAATGGCCAGAGGGGGAGCGGCCGCTCCCCCTGCTCCCCCCCCCCCCCCCCTGCGTACGCTACTGCGTCCTAGTATGCATAGTGTGGAAGAAGCATTGTAATCGCGTTTAACATCGAAATGTGACTAGTGTATGGATAATGCCGTATACAACGTGTAAGATAAGCATAACTAGAGGTCAGGAACATAAGGAGGCCTTACGACTATATAACATTATGGTTATTAATAATTTAGTGCATCATATATTAACCGTAAATAAAATGTTTAGTTATAATATTTTTTTTTAATATAAGAGGAAATAGAAAATAGCATACACTACGAACGCTTCTACAGTAAATGTTAATATGATTTCATCGTTTGTCTTTGAAATGTTTAAAAAAAATAGCGACTGTGTTTACTTTCGCAATGATGAGAAAGTTTGAAATATAATAAAACGACACGTCAACAATTTGGATAATGTATATAAAAATTATGTTAAACAACGTGTATTTTGAAACATAAAACAGTATATATGTTTTATTTAAATTTTCTCGAATTCATTAAATGAACTTGCTGTGCCAATTGTGTCAGGCATAAATTCCCTTGCAAACTTCGGAATCAAGAATTAAAGTTATTGGTAAATAGTAAAACACTTATCAGCATTAGTAAAATATTTTTTAGACTACGATGTACCTGATTAGTTAGTCACATTTAAAATTAAGTAAAATATAAAATAATTAACTAGATAAGATACGTAAGATATGTCTCCGCTAAATTGGGAGCTGGTCAGATGTAGCTCAATATAAAGATGTGTGTGGGCACAATATGGCAAACATTATGTTATTACAACTGTCATTTTAAGCAGACGGCTCAAAAGTCGGAGTAGTCGAGTGACTAATTCAACAATTTCACTGCTCGGCATTTTGACTCAGATCAAACTCCGGTATATCTTACATGTTCTGTAGGGATGACTTACATGTAGACGCATTTTTTTCCCCTAAATGTAGATGGCTGGACTTAAGAACGTCCTACATATATGATATAATGTTTGGTTAACTTTGATGTCAGTTCTGCTTCATTGGACTATCAAGGTGGTCGACTCGTTTTTGTTAATTTTTTAAACGTCAAAGTGTGTTTTTTTCTAATATTAAGGATTGTCCCATTTCTATTATTTATGTATTTTTATTTTTATTTGAGTGTGGGGGGGGGGGGGGGGCTAACACAGTCTAATTATCTGTACTCGTTACACTATATTATTTTCTTCAATCGTTGAACGTATTTCAATGATTAATATTAACATTTATGACATCAATAAGTCGCAAGGCCTCTTAGGACTTTGTTCAGATATTTGGTGAAACATATGTTTTGACGTATGTGTGTGCTAATGATTAACTGTATAAATCCTCTATTGTCATATTTTATGTTTTCAAAGCCCCTGGTACTTATAAAACTACAATTACTTTTTTATTGGTTATGTAATTGGTAAGATTCGGTTGCACCAACGGCGGACTTAGCAGATAAATTGAAACAATTTTTTAACAGTAGGTTCACACAATCAATAAAAAATATTTTAAATTGTAGAACGTGATGTAGTCAGCCAACGACCGAAAACATTTTCAAATGTCCCTGCATACACACAGTTGTATATCAAATTTGAACTTATTGGAGGGTTAGATGTTGTCAAATAGATTGCCACAATCCAGATAGAAAGACTTTCAGTAGTGCAACATCCAACAAAAAGGCCTACATTTTAATAGCATCTTACACATCCGCCTACATGTCAGTAACATCCAACACATCGGCTTACAATTATATAGAATGTTTCAAATCGGTCTACAGAGTGTGTATCATGTCACACATACCATGTCATATAAATCTATAATATAACGCTGGCGGTAGTCTGTCAGTCCTTCCGTCATCGCTATAGATTTTGGAACCATACAAGTAAACATCGGAACCATGCAGTGCTTTTAACTTGCATTGTCTTATTATAAGTATTAGAGTAAGGCAAGGTGTGTTTATATAACGACTTTATTTTATAGTTGCCAGTTTCTACTCTTTTGCATAATGTAGACACTTTTTGCAAGTAATGGAATTGCTGGTGGGATGTCTGGGTATAGTGTAAACTGAAGACATACAACAATACCATACTTTGCTGTGTGACTAAACGCCATAATGCGAAATCGTGCAATCAACCTCTAAACTACTTTGTCAAGTTTAGTTTGTTTAACCCAATCGCAACTCGAGGATAACACAAAATGAATGAACATACTATGTTTTAGATAATGTGACATTTTATTACAGTGGTATGTACATTTGAGCTAATTTAAAAAAAAAATGTATTGTTTTTGTTTTTAACAATTAACAGTTTACTAATTACTTCCCATTATGACATATTTATTACAATAAAAAGGGAAACACTTAAAATACACTGTATATTAATAGCTATGTAACAATCTGAAACAAATAAACATTAAATAAACTATTAAGTCGGACATGTACAGTAAATTCTTATTAACAAATTAAAATTATGTAAGAAAAATATGAAATTATTAGCTACGTGCATCTTTGCTTTTATTTTATTTTTTTATTTATGCCAAGTATACAAAACTTTATCGAATTAGCGTACAGCTTTCAAAGACAATAACATAAGTCGGCTGTTACAACTAATAACTTCTTGACATTTTTTCCCTAATGCAAAGGCTCAACTATAATAATATAATTATTGGAGTTGTATGTTAAGTAGATCCGGTTACTACGAATACAGTAACACAGAACAGGTGAGTCTAGCTATTTTTAGGCTTTTTTTAGACTCCAACAGTCTGAGCTAAAAGTGACAAAAACGTGTCGATTAAATCAAATAATTCATTAGAAATGACACAAGATTCGTCAAATATGTAGAAAAAACAAAACATGTGAATTAAAAACAAACAAAAAAATAATTCGACTTCGTCGTATCACAGACAACAATGGCAATCAAAAACTTACTAAATCATGTTTAAACTGATTGTCAATGTATTCCACACACGACCGTTTGCTCTGTTAATTTGACATGCTCATTTTGTGTCTGATAAATTATACACCATACGTTATTTTTACAGACATACAGTTTAGTTATACAGTAATTTTAGATGAAATATTATGATATATTGTGAGTATATCTTATCAGTGGCAGTAGCGAAGCGAGGGGGGGGGGGGGGCATATGGGTTGGAAAAAGAAATTCAAAGGTTGAGGGGGGTGTAAATTAAAAGTTTGAAGGGGGGGGGGGGTGCAAATCGAATTCTTGAGGGGGGATGGAAATCGAAAAGGTTGTCCCCGGGCGCCGGGAAGGGTCGCTACGCCTCTGATCAGTGTCAATGCGTTTTTTTTTGTATTTAGTAAGGGAAGGAAATAATGCTTTCTCGAATAAAGCATTATTTTTGTTTGTTGCGTCCCTTTGGCCGTTATTTAAAAATGATAATGGAATCATTTTAACATGCATACGTGTTTATTGTATATTTGAAAAATAAAATTGCTACATACTAAATGTACTGCATTGTAAACGTTAGGCCTAGTTGTGTGATTTGAAAATAACATAAAATAAAATAGAACAGCACACACAATACATTGGAAAGCCAGAATTAAACAATTTACTGTAGACATGTTATAAAGCTAACAGGCACAAGATACATAATCAGCCAATAGTGACCTCGTCTATGTAGACACCCATCTAAACATTGAATGACACACGCATGACTTTCCGAATTCATAAAACGTTCAAAAAACAACATAGAAACCCTAAAAGCATTCATTTCCCTTTCACATTTTTACTTTATAAGTATTTATTTCGATTTACATGTCAGGCGTAATAATTCGATTCATGTTTGTTATATATTTTCATTTACACTGCTAGTATCAAAAATAAGAAGGGCTTTGTCTCCCTTATAATTGTGTGCGTGTAAAATGGGAAGTAATAGCAAAATAAATAAAATAAAAATGTCTGTCCAGTATAAATTGTATTGGAAGTTAGAACATACCATCATGTGACTTAGTAGTCGAGAGGTTGATACCGCGTCCCGGCCTATAGTCAAACATAAAGTTGATATCCTTGTATGGTTTATGTTTACAATTTACTCAAACATCCTACCAACTATTCAGCATATCTACTTATATAAGGACAGCGTTAAATACTTTAAGACTGTTACAGTGAAGCCCACGCCCGTATCCATGAAACCGTCTATACAGAATGTTTACATGTGCTTTTTAGATTTTGGTTATAGCTTTAATGATATAACTGTTTGTTGTTTCGATTAAAAACGATAAAAAGACTTTAGAGGTATGTTACGCCTGTATTTGATCTATTCGATTTGAGAGCCCCGATTCTAAGTTTAAAATAACGAATCTCGATTCAAGATTTAAGAATACATAATAAGTAATTGATTTTTTATCTGAACTATTTTAAGCCTTACGCATTTCATATTAATATGTGTGTATATTTGTTACTTACGGTTTCTTGTTTCTACTGAGTTAGACGTTAGGTTACTTGTCTCATTGAACTCAATTGTTTCACAATATAGAGCTAGATGATTAAACAGAGACTAAGATACGCATTATCAATTTTTATACCAATTAATTGTTGGAAACTCTAATAAGTATAAGAAAATACCTCCATTAAACGAATAGAAGTTTATTGTCGATAATTAGTGAAAATGAAGTATCACATATCGCTATTTTGTGCCCGCTGTGTTAGGGTGTATATATTTACTTATGTACGGCTGTGGTAGGTAGGGTGTATTTATGTTTACAAATGTCCATCTGTGTTAGGGTGTCATAATATGTATACCTATGTTCGGCTATGCTAGGTTGGCATATGTGTATATATTTGTAAGGCCTGCATAACATTTAATTTTTTTGTGTAATATGTTAATATATGTATGATTTTGTTACTGTCTAATATGTTTGCAAATGTTCAACAAACCTAACAATGATCTTAAAAGTTAAATAAAAGACTTTACATTGAGACATGCTCACCCTGACAGACAGTTAACTTGAAGATTTTACATTGTGAAATAGTCACTCTGTTGCCGTTTCCAATTAATGGAATCATCACTGAAGTTGACTTTAATACTGGCTAGTAAACCAAAATTAAATATATTTCTAAAATAAATGGGGATACGCAATTTCTGCGTTGGTTGAGGTAATGGTTAAGGTGCTTCCTCCTCCCCTAAAATTATATCACACCTCATTTTACCAAATCCCTCCATCAAAAAAACTATTTTTTTATATATTTTTTCTACTTAAATCTTAACTAAGCTCGATTTTCTTGACAACACAAATACAATTAAAACTCATTTTCTAGTTTTTACAGCAAAAACGTTTGATTTCTTTTTCTCTCGATCATCATCAACCTCTCCTCTTCTATCCCCTCCCCTCTCCAGATATGTCGTCATGTAAAGACGATCCATTATATATCTGGTACTCTTTTGTAAGCGAAAATTGATATGCATACAGCTCAACACATTATGGGTTCTACATTTAATAGTGAAGCAAAACAATACAATTCACCAAAAAAAATAAAGCAATGTACATCATTATTGGTAATTTGAAGAAAGTTTTCTGTTCTTAATTTGTATTTTCATTTAAGAGAATAGGGACATTACAATACACAACATACCAACCGCTCACAACTTGGATTTAACGATTTCCTCGCATGTCTTTCAAATGAGTAAAAATTAATGCTGCTGTGTTTTAAGTTTGCAATTACAAGAAAATTTTAAACATTAAACAAAGGCACATTTATTATTTTTTGACTTTTATTTGAAACGCTTAATTATAGAATACATGTCTAATTTTAAGAAAAAGTAATAACTCTATTTGATTTATTTATCTGTTTATAATTCGTTTACCAAATAGTCTATTTAATATGTAATTACTTCCCTTGCACATTAACCAAACTAGAAAAAAATGTTTATTAAATATCAGCATCGGAAAACGAAACAAACAAATAATAAAAATATGGGCGACATTGTATCGAATCATATGGATACATTTAACATAAACTAATATATAAACTATGTAACAATGTTAGATACGTATGCGTTACTAAAAGAGATGGTCAAATGTAGCTCAATTTAAAGTTGTGCGTGTGTTAAATATGGCAGGTATTATGTTGATACACTCATGAATCAAGTTATTGAAACTGTCGTTTAAATTAGTGGTCGTAGTAGTCGAGTTACTTATTGCACCGATTCTCTTCTCGACATTTTGACTAAGATCAAAGTGTACTATCTGCTATGGGTTATGTACGGAGTCAGGTAACCCATCTGACCTGAGTGGACTAATTGCCCCGTTCATTTTTGGAAAACAAAAATGTATCGTAATTAAATCATCAGTTATTTTTGAACGCTAAATAATATTAATAAAATAAATCATAACTAATTACGTAAATAACAACTTGTTATAAAAATATATACAATTAATAACTATTTGCTACCAATGAAACGACAACATCAAACACAAATTAAACAATACTATGTACACGTGTTTTTATTTAGTTTAAAATATGAAATATATTTTCTTTTTTTTTAATAAGTACTGATGTATTTTAAGAAACCAAAATTTAGTTCGCAATTAAAAACTGTAATGTGTATATACGTATATATTAATTATACTCCCCCTTGATCATTGTCACGTAGTTAGGTACATTGTTACTGCTCTAGTTGTGATTGCTATTGTATAAGGTTGGCAAAGAAAATAACGTACGCGCTATCTGCCCTGAAATATTACGGTACAGTAAACTGTAATTACTTGTTTAATACTTATTTGTATTTTTTAAATAAACTCATGTCTGAACTCATGTGTATGTAACAGTATAATACACATTTAAAATACCAAAATTAAACAGCTGGTGGGTTATCAGCATTGATGCATTTCTTCAAAAGAAAATTTAACATTTTAACAACACATGCATTTAAAAAAAAAATTAAAATAGGGCATTGGTTATGCCAAAAAATATAGTCTTGATGCTTTGACAATAAGTTGCTTATAGATATGGGTTATCCAGCTACAGGCGATTTGAACACATTGACTTTGACTATAAGTGGTTTGTAAGTAACGATGTTATTTTTTTTACCACATTGTCTTTGCTAAGATGTGGTTTGTCCACACATGTGTTTTATACATATATGATATTTGAATAGGCCTACACATGTGCATTTATTCCACATATATTTAAATAATTAAAAACATATATATTCAAATGAAGAGTTACAATTGATGTCATTTTAATTTAACTATCCTTTTCCGATTAGGTCCGATTCTTTTTTCTCTAAATAAAGCACATGCGCCAACACACACAAACACGAATAGATGTATCACATCGTTATCTCAATAAATCAGTTAAATTATAATAATAAGCTAAACTTTCATTATACTCAAGTTGTATTGACAACACCCATACATATTCAAAATTAAAAAAAAAGAAACGAATATGGTATAGTTATTTTAAGTTATTTTTAAAGTATTTTGTATATCTAAATGCCAAGGACAAACAAAATGGCTTTTTTTTTTACACATTCTACAGTGAGTGACCCGTAATATAATTGTGGTGACCCGTGGACTACTGCTGGTGACCCGAGGGCTTTTGCTGGTGACTCGTGTGATCTACTATAAGTGAATATTTCAATGTGATAACTGATCTAACTTATCTCTATAAAACAGGAATGAACACGAGGGGAAACATTGAATTGATCCATTTCATTCAATTCCCTTACTTAATTTCTTCTAAGCCGACACAAACGTAAATTCACTAAGTATTAAATAAAACAGTTGAGTTGTCGTTTAATTGCTAGATATTTGTAAAATACGATGTAGTGTAAGATGATTATCTTGAGTATGTCGTGTGACTGATTACATGGCAAATGTGTAATTAAAGTCAAATATAAAATTAGGATATCAGTGTTTATGTAACAACTCACGTTTCATAACACATTTTATTGTTATTCTAATATTTTTTTAATTTTTTTCCAAAAGTAAAAGTGTAACAGCATGCACGTTAATGCAATGTTGCTCTAATTTATTGTATCGGTTTTAAAAAAAAAAAGTTGTATATTATGTCCTTCATCCGGCCGCTATATTTAGTTTACTTTATACACACTTTAAAAAAAAACCTCATATTTTAATCTTACTTTGAGACACCAACGGCAACAATTGTGGTACCAGATATTTACTGTTATTGAGTTCGTAATGGTTTTGTCCAGGGATCGGCAACCTTTTGAGATGGAAGAGCGAAAAGTTACAATTTTAAAAATTTCCCAGGTTTTAAAGTTCCACTAACATTTTTTTTTATTTCAATATTTATTGTTTTGTTAGGATTACTAAATAAATTTGACTTGTTATTTAAAATAAATATCTTTATATATATAATATTCATTCAAACATAACGCTTGTTTCGCCAGAGTAATATAATTAGTAATAGATAAAAACAATAATAAAGGACTCTCCTTATCCGCTTTTTAGAAGCAGTTAACTTTTTTTTTTTTCTTTTCGGACATCACCGGCTCAGGAGGTGTCTCCCATTAGCCAGGCAGGCCTCAGCACGGCTATCTCAAACTAACTGGCTTGGGTATATGTTTGATTACCGTGTATCCGTCGCTTATGTCCTTTGGTTCTCACCAGGCTTCTTATCTTCCACCCCAATGGACGCAGGGTAAAGTCGTACCCCACCGTCCAGTACCCGGCTCAACCGTAGGAAGCTAATAACTAAAAAAACTACGTCACACACGTCAAATTAATGATTACTGACTGATAGGGAAATGCATTCTGAATAAAAAATAACATTTCCCATTTAACGATATTCGAAAAAGTCAGCACTTGGAGTTGTTGTCACGTGTCTGTCCCCAGCACGGATGTGGGCGTGGTGCCCAAGTGGCTGTCCGTATACTTTCTATTGCACATGTTCTCGCTGTTCTCTGATGAGTTTTTTTTTCTTCTGTTTAAGCTTGTGTTTCTTTACAGTATAATTTTTTATATAATTTATGAAAATGAAAATAATGTAAATATCGATATTAGTGATTAGAGCTGAAGAGGCGCATATTGACATCGAAAGAGCCGCACGCGGGTCACTAGCCCAGGGGTCGGCAACCTTTTGAGATGGAAGAGCCAAAAGTTACAAATTAACACAATTTCTCAGTTCTAAAGAGCCACTAACATTTCTGTTTCAATAATATGATATTTGATTATGATTATATTTTATATATATATAAATATATATATATATAATTTAAAATAAATAGCTTTCCATATGAAATAATATGTATTCATATAAAAACATTCCCATGTTTTGCACAAAACTATTAAGGTATTTTAGCTAGCTCTGCAAGAATTATAAAATCATTAATCAAATTATATAACTATTTAATATTTACAATAGTTTGGCCTTGCTTGCCTTATAAAATGTGTTCAAACCTGGCTGATAAGTTGCTTTCAGTTTCAAGCACGCCTTTAGATGTTTCCCACGTTTTGTTTAACTTGCTTTCGCGTCTGTTTGTTTGTTTGGTTCTCCAATCAAATATTGCGATCGAAATTTCGGGCACTTCCCAGTTCGCTAGCGCGCTGCAATTTTCAGGGAATCTTTGTTTTTGATGACAATAGAATATTCATTTGTTATTATTACTAAATTGATCCATGGAAACATTTTATTGATCATTTTAGACCCCTATATATTTGTACAAAAAACGTGGGGAAAAAGGGACATAACCCAGTAATTGTAATTTGATGAAAACAAGGTTCGGTACTTTCCCTCTTCAGGCTTACTGAGTAGTGGTCACGCGGTGTTTGTGTACAAACCTATGCAAATCTAACACAGAAGAAACGTCGATTGGAAATGGCACGTGTTTTTTTACGAGTTGTCTTCGTTTACCAATAAAAAAGTGAATGCGAGAAGATCAAATCGATAGCAAGATTTGAATGCAAACAAACAGACAAAGACTAAAAAGTAGAAAATAACTATCATTAAAAAAGTTTTTAAAAAACCCACGTTTTCTGATTGAACTAAAAAGTAGAAAATAAATGCTTTACATCACAATAATGCAAGCGATGAAAAACGTGGGGCGCCGTGATTTTCTTACAGTTTCTAATACTGTTGACTCTCTACAAGCTCCCTAATATAAATCAATAGTATTATCTAATCAATAGTAATATAACTTTTACATCTTATATTAACAATGACCGATAAAAAACTTTTACTTCGGCGCCCCACGTTTTTCATCGCTTATAGTAGAGTGATCGCTTGGATTATTGTGATGTATAGCATTTATTTTCTACTTTTTATGTGCATGTTTTACTGGACCTCAAACTCTCCTAACTTGCTCCGTAGATCTGTGAACTTACCACTCCAAAAATGTTTGGTTTTTATATCCTGCAATTCCACTTGATGCGAGCAAGCATCAATTCCAAATTCCTCACAGTTAATCTCATTTGTTTTTGTGTTGAGATAATCTATTAAGAACGTCCGAGTACTTGCATTTGTTTTGAATTGCTCAAATATCTCATTAAACCAATCCGTCATTATGTTTATAGTAATGCTGATGTGATTCATGTTAATAGTAGCATCGGTTTCATCATGATATTTTTAAATATTTTTCGAAATTAAGTAATTTTCCAATTCTTCAAGCAAGTTATAGGCTGGGTTTTCTTTTCCTTGCAGTTGTACATTTAGCTTTAGTTACTTTATGATATCTACCATGAAGTTTAATGTTTCAATTTGGGATGGACAAATAAATAGGAAGTACAATGAAATAGGGAGTAACTAAACATTTTAATACTCCGCGAGTGTTTATTGTTTATATTTATTACTATAAGTTTAAAAAAAAAAGAATTTATGAGTTTTAAAAATAAAATATAAAAATTATTAATACTTATGCATGGAGCTGAAGAGCCGCATCTTGACACCAAAAGAGCCGCATGCGGCTCGCGAGCCGCATGTTGCCGACCCCTGCACTAGCCACATGTTGCCGACCCTCAGTTATATGTATAGTAAAAATTCTCAGGAAAAAAAACCACTTTTAGCGATGAAAAGAGTATTATTTAAGTCGACTTTATCTCAAGTCTTTAAAATAGGTAACATACATCATGAAAGTATTTTTGTTTCAATTACATATATATTTTAAATAGAAAACAAAGGCGGTCTATAACAATTTTCATTTAAGCATGTTTACTATACATTGTTTTTGTTTATACTTATAAAAGCATATGTGTGTTTTCATTTACTTTGTTTCCAATTTATTTAATGTACGTGCTTTGTTAATTAAATATGTAATTATTTCCCCTACTAAAACTTACAGAAGAAAAAATAATACAATATAATACTTACATTGCTTAAAATGACTAACGGTAAAGAAGACTTAACTTACTATAATCATTATTGTGCTTTGTAAATTGGTGCTAGAAATTTTACTAACATTTAGACACATTTAAATAAATAAACTAAATAGAAAATATGTATGTATGATATATAGTGCTATTTTTGGAGCAGTTCAAGTGGGGCTCAATATAAAGTTGTGTGTTAGTTCCATATGGCAGAGTTTATGTCAATGCAATCCTTAATACTTTATTGAAACTGTCATTTGAAGCAGACAACACAATGGTGTAGACAGATTAGACCGAGAAGTATTAGGAGATAGGCGAGACAGTCAAAGTACAGTATAGTAGGTTACATGAGTGTAGAAGATTGACTATGTGCAAATAAAGAAATATTATAGCATGTTTTGAATTGTATTGTGTTTGATTTTACACTTTATGCCAAGTTACATACGATTAAGAAAAGGCGATCCCGGTAAAGTAAATCCGACATATCAGCGTACTATTATATAACGTGTCACACATTGGTCTACATTTACATATCAAGGCATACATGACCTTACACGTACGTATGATGCCATTCATGATTTACCAGATAGCTTAACTATATTTGTATTACCAGTCACACGTTATATATGTAGTGTACATATCAGCAATAATAATGTGTATCTATATCAATTTCAGCGTCCTTACAACAATTGAGTTTGTATAACAATCAATTGTCATCTTTTTCACGGAACCACAGTCATCTATTAACCCAACACCATAAAGAAGTTTCCTCTTTTATTTTGATTTGTTTACAATTAAAAGTGATAAGCAAAGTAACTAAAGATCAATGTAGCACCGACAATTAAACTTATTCGCATGTCTATGAAAAATGTAAACACATTAAAACAAATTTTCAGACTCTATAAATACAACAGCTTTAAACAAAAAACACCTACTATTCTGAACATTTTTTATATCTCTTTCAAATTATTATTTCATAAATATTTAGTTTGATTTACATGTCAGGCGTAATACTTTGGTTCATGTTTGTTTTATATGATCTTTTACGCGTCTAATAATTAACACTAGAATGGCTTTGCCTCCCTTATAATTGTGACGGTTTTTATGGGAAGTAATAGCAAAATAATTAAAAGAAAAATGTATGTCCAGTATAAAATGTGTATTGGAAGTTAGAACATACCATCATGTGACAAAGTAGTCGAGAGGTTGATACCGCGTCCCGGCCTTAAGTCAAACATCAAGTTGATATTCTTGTATGGGTACTGTTTACAATTTACCCTAAACATCCTACCAATTATTAAACATATATACTTATAATTTAAGATTGTTAGAGTGAAGCCAACTTAAACTTCACGCTTATAATTTGCATTTGCGTAGCGCTTTTAACCGTATTCATGGAACGTCTATACATAATGTTTACATGTGCTTTTTAAGATTTTTGCTATAGCTTGAATGATAAAACCGTTTTGTGTTTCGAATACAATCGATGAATAGACTGTAGAAATATGTTAAGTCTGTATTTGATCAATTCGACCGTAGAGCCCGATTATAGATTTAATAATACACAATTAGTAATTGATGTTTGTATGACCTATTTTAGTCCTTACTTATTTCATATTAATATTTGTTAATATTTGTTACTAAGGGTTTCTTGTATCTACTGAGTAAGACGTTAGGTTACTTGTTTCATCAAAACCAATTGTTTCACAATATAGAGCTAGGAGATTAAACACAGACTACATCACGCACAATACATTGTTATGCCAATTAGTGGTTGCAAACTATAATAAATATAATAAAGTATAAGTGCATTCATTGTATTATAATTGTAGATCATAGTAATAATAAATCATAAATACATAATGTTTTGTTAGTTCACATTATAAAGACAAGAAAATAATTAAGCGATTAACATTTAAGTTTGTGTGTTAAAGTGTAATATGTTAACATTATTATGCATGGCTGTGTTAAGGTGTAATATGTTTACATATATAAAACCTACCTAACAATGATTTTGAAAGATAAATAGAAGACGTTATATTGAGACATGTTCACCTTGACAGAGACAGTTAGAATGGAATACTTTATATTGTAAAATAGTCACTCTGTTGAGTTTAACATTGGCGATTAAAGGTATGTTTAAAACTCTGGGGATAAGCAACTTCTGCCTTTGTTGAGGTTATGATTGATACATGGTACGCTTGTTTTTTATTTATTGCATCCTGGGTAATGGACATCTCTAAAGAGTTTATTTATTCTTTTAATTGTCGGATTTGGCGGTGGCGATGTAAATAATTTTGGTGACGACGCATTTATTTAAAATGGCTGCCCTCGTTAAAAAAGTGTTGGTACTGAAATTATATAACACTAACGTATTTTCAATTAAGTTATTGCTAGCTTGTTTCTATTCATGATTGTTTGTGTCGTGTATGTTTTTATAATAAGTTAAGTCAAATGGTTTTAGTGTGTGTCGCTGTCAGGTTTAGTGGGAAATCGTGTTTTTCCATCTTTCAGAATTGTGTTATTATCTATGAGTAGGTGGCTGTGAGCGTTCAAGTAGACGATTTTTATCCAAATTGATTTCTATGAGATTTGTGTGAAGATATTTGTGGGCTACTCGGTGGAAAGTTTTCTCTTGATCTAAGCTGAGTATGCCTGCTGGGCTGTTTTTATCGTGGGTATACTGAATGATATCTCTGATTAGGTGATTGTGTATGTTCCTTCTTTTGATATTGCATAGTTGGTCAACATAAATTAAAAGATTTATTTAAAAACCCGGCTGTTCAATGGTAGTTATGTTGTTTTTAGTAGATAATCTAAATCCAGATCTTAGCGTCTACGTCTAGTTTTTCCATAGATCTAGTCTATATCTAGAATCGAGATCTAGATCTATATCTAGAATCCAATTAGATATAGTAAAAACTTTAAAAAAATTAGGCCGAGAAAATCGTATTGTATACATTTCATAGCGTACGTAGAATCTAGCTCTAAATCATATTTGAATGAAATAGTTCATTTCTTTATTTTATTCTAAACTCGAAAGATGACGTCATCAGTTTCGTGCTCTTTTTTTTAGTGTACAAGAAATGACCTCTTAGAAACGGGAAATAGTACGTTTTAAGTAAAATTGACTCCCTTTTAAATTAGAGAGTATTCAGTATATAGTGTGTGGAATTACCCGTGTGTTGAATTACCCCGGGTTACACAATGGACACCAGCGAGAAAAGTCTCAAAGGTATTTGAGAGGTGTATAAATTCATTAAAAAATCATGCACAGCGTATTTACAATTAATATGGTTATAAAATCCTGCCTGTCTGGTTTTTTCGGACTTTACTAAAGATTGGATGTATTTGATGTTTATAATATTTTCGGTAACTAAATAAAAATTTTAAAAAAAGCAACAACAATTTGGTTTTCACGTGTAATGGCGACATAAACATGGCATCCTGCTATTGGATAGGCTGCCATAGATTTTATTGTACACATTGTAAGCTAAAAATAGAAAACTAGGTCATGGGGTTTTAAATTTGCATTGTTATTTAAAAACTTGATCTGCAAAGTTTTGTAAACAAATAGTTATCGATCACTAAGTTACTGTACAGCCAATCAATATTTGTCTTACGAAAGTGAAACATCCGCGTATAACTTAGGCTTGATGAAAATAAATAGAAATGTAGCCTTAAACTCAACAAATTATTTTCAAGTTCTCTGGATTTGCAACTTTTATAGCATTTATTCTAAGAATATAAAATTTCTAAATTAATTTTAGGCTTAAGTTTTTTTTTTTTTTTTTTTTTTTTTTTTTTTTTTTTACGGTCTAAATCTAAAAAAAACACGTTTTTATTCCATGACAACAACATTATGGAAGGAATCTCGTCAACTCGCTCGCCTCCATTAAAACAAACAGGCCTACAGTGTGTGCATCAATATACACATACATTTCCGTATGTATTAATTATATGTTTATCGCAAGTAAGAACTAATAACTTGGTCATTACAAAGCATGCCAGGAATCCACCCAGACTACACAACATAGAAAACGTCCAACTATCTCCATTCACTTATCTTCAGGCAATAATGTTATAGCATATGTACTATATAATGGTGGTGCTCTTAAATGAATATATATTATTTTGATTTGGTATTTTAAACGAGCATTTCACACTTACTTCCCATGTTTGTTTCTTTTAACAAAGGACAGAAGACAACTCAAAGACACAATAACCGACTACTAGATAAATAGGTACTTTATAAAGAAATTAATTTATATATTTTATTTATTATCTATTATCCATATAACAATACTACTTTAACAAATTCAATTTAATTTGATAGGTGAATATATATTTTGATACATTTAAAAAACGAACAACAGGTACTTATTTTATGTAGATTTCTATGTAAGATAAATTAAATAATTCTCGTTATTTGGATTTCCAGGTAGCTGTTGGCTAAATTATTACTTTGTTTAACCATCTGAGTTTTGCTTCAAAATAGAACATGTCAAAATACAGCCTTGAACAGCTGTTACACTTCTCTTCCCACTGCAATGTCACATGTCTTTTCATGACGTAGTAAGTATAACGCGGCTTGCGTTAAAAGGGGAATAATTTTCTTTCCAAAAAAAAATAAACCAGGAGTGATCTCCCCTAAACTTTCTTGAATATTCTTATATGAAACAACAGGCGATGCAACTCGGGAAATAGGCACGACTTTTAATCCATTTTAAACACTTAACCTTTTAGAAATAGAATAAAATCTTGTAGAAAAAAGAATTGCACACCAAGTGAACGCCAAGTAAAGATGTTCATAATAGTGCGGAATATTATTAGTACTTTATACATTTTATGCGTTTTTTGAGAAATCGGAAATAGCGTAAATTAGTACTTCCGGTCAACGGAAATTACTCAAAATTTGACAGAAGGTAGAGAATTAGATATTTTACTTACATGTGAAATTTCATTTATCTATCTGAAATTTTACTCAAGTTATAGGCTTTTGAAAAATTCAAAGTAGAAAAAGTACCACTTTAGGTTATCGGAAATCGCTCAAAATTTGAAACGGATCTACGATTTTGATGAAATACTTATATATTAAATTTCATCAACCTAACTCTAACGGTACTCAAGTTATTGTGTTTACATACACACACAAAGACACACAGACACACAGAATTGCACAGTCCAGTTTGTCCGACTTGATAACGCATAAAACGCCAAAAGGTTTATATATTTGTATTTATAATTTTTGCCTGATTAAAATAAGTCCTATACTCCGGATGTGATGAAGGACTGAGGTGTAAAACGGTGAAAACTGTCAAAATTTCAAGCTGTTTTTGTGCACGATTACAAGACTTTCTCTATACTTCGTATATACCAGAAAGTAAAAAGATAACACCACCCTCAACACATTTGGTATCCAATTAGAATCTTCATGCATCTCTGTTTTTTTTTTTCGTTTCAACCTTTTATTAACATATTGTTAATATTTTCTATTGATTTCTCACGCTGTTTATATTGTAAACAAAACTGTAAAAACATTTAAGACTATTACTATTATGGAAAAAAAAAATGTTTTTATTTCTTTATTTCTTATTATCTTCTTTTGAATTGTTGATCTTTTTTTTTTTTTTTAGTAATGTTCACCATTTTGTTCATGTAATGATAATTTTTATTAATGTTTGAACTATGTCAAATGCTAAGCACACACACACATGTGTATATGATATTGATGTAAATATTTCTATTTGAAAATAAAGGCAACCTTTTGATTAAAAAAAAAAAAAAAAAAAAAAAATTAATCAGCTAATCTGTATCGGATATTCACTAATCTGCTTTAAAATATTATAAGCAAAAAGATATATCTGAGGCTGATATAATTCTGACATAATGTAGTGGATCCAAAATATCAAGTGACTTCTATCGCAGTTGAAAAGAACAGAGATATGATTTAATAAAGTTAATGCTCACCGAAAAAACGTTTTTTTTATACATAATAAGTCAAGCTACATGTATAGATGGTGGCGGTGGGCAGTAGTTATATATGGTCATAAGGTGATAGTCTGTTGTGAATTTTGACCCGTGCTTAAACTTGACAATATGATTAAAAAGACTCAGCTGTTCACTCGACTACACATTGTATCTGTATCGTGCTATATCGAATCATCGTATAAAAAATGTACGATATTCACAATTCAAGATATATGAAATATATAATACATCCAACAGCGGCAGTTGGATGACCCGAACTCTACTTGTTATTTCAAATATAATATTTCTATTTTTTTAATAATACTTTTAAGAGGAAATAATAACATACAATACGGATGATGGTCAATAAATGTTTAAATTGACTTCATCGCTTGTTTTTTAAATGTTTAACAAAATAATTGACTGTTTACTTTCGCAATGATTAGCACGTTTGAAATATAATACGACACATCTACATTTTGTATGATGTTTGATTTCTAAAAAAATATGATAAACAGCGTTTATTTTGAAATATAGAACAGTATGTCTGTTTTATTTAAATTTTCTCGAATTCATTAAACGAATTCTACACTACCCCACCCCCTGCCTCCAACACTCCACCAACTTCACACAACCCCGCCCTGTGAAAGTAGCCGTTTACAGACGATAATGAAAATATCAAGCAGAACTTATTATCTCCCCTTCCTTTCGAAACATTTAAAACTAAATTATCTGCCCCTAACAGCCGTCACATTCAAAACGGCTCTACTAATGTAAACATTCGCGGTGAACCACAGCTCACCTGAGAGGCGGGAGATGAGGGGGTGGCTAATTAGAATTATATATATAGATCGATGAACATGTTGTGCCCATTTTGTCGGGCATTACTTCCCTTGCAAACTTTCGAATCGAGAATTAAAGTTATTGCTAGATATAAAAATACTTATCTGCATTGGTAAAAATAATTTTTAGACTACCATGTACATAAACATTTAGTCTCATTTAAAATGAACTAAAATATAAAATACGTAACTAGGTAACACATGTAAAATAAGTCACCTCTAAATTGGGAGCTGGTCAGATGTAGATCAATATAAAGTTGCGTATGGGCAAAATATGGCAAACATTATGTTATTACATATTATTAAAATAAAACACATTCAACTGCAATTTTGAGGGGGTGGTTGTAGGCTGAGATGTGACGTCATTTTAAGGGGGTGGTCTGGCTTATTGTGACGATATGTGACGGAAGGGAGGGGGGGGGGGGGTAAATCGTCAAAAAAGCGTGACGTATTTAGGGATGACCCATTATGGGTTCTGTACGGAGGACTTTTCTGTGGCCGTAGTTTATTTGTTTTTGTTTTTTTGTTATCAATGGGAATCTTGTTAAAAACACTTGATTTCGTTCTAAAACTGTTATGTCTCCCTGACTAAGGAGACTTGAATTTTGTTTAAGTGAGAGAAAGCGAGAACGTACAAGTCTTATTGTGCGTATTTTCAGGATCAGTTTGGAATTTCCAAATAAATGTTGTATAAGTTATGTTTAAGTTTTCATGAAACTGATCGAAAAGGAATATTAGTTCGAAGGTGCCAAAAGGAACTAGCGGGGCGGGGGTGGGGGTGGGGGTAGAGATTTTGTCGATAGTAAAAGTTTTATATAATTTTTAAAAAAGCAGGAAATAGGCTGTATTTCCGATGATTCGGTAACAATGCTTAAACCGACTTCATCTCAAGTCTTTAAAATTTGTAACACACATCGTGAACTTGTTTATATTTCAAGCACATAAATAATTTAAATATAAAACAAAGACAGTCAATAATCATTTTCAATTGATTTTTTAAAATTATAAATTGTTTATGATTATACATGTAAGAACATATGTGTGTATGTTTTTTCCTATTTATTGTATGCACTTGCTTTGTTAATTAAATGCGTATTTACTTTCCCTGCTAAAACTTTCAGAGCAATATTGAAAAAAACAACTCAATATAACACTTTCTTTGCTCAACAAGACTAACAGTAAAGTAGACTTACCTTACTATAATCACTATTTTATTTGTAATTTTATGTTATAAATGTTTCTAACATTCAGACACATTTAAAATAAACTAAATAGAAAAAAAAAGTAATCACATAAGATATATAGTGTCTATTTTGGGTGCTGGTCAGATGTGGCTCAATATAACGTTGAGTGTGAGCTCATGGCAGATATGTTAATACCATCCTTAATCAGTTATTGAATCAGTTATTGAAGTTATCTTTGAGACACCAACGACAACAATTGTTGAACCAGATCTTTACTGTTATTGAGTTTGTCATCACATGGTCATCACGTGGTCATTGGCTAAGTAAAAAATTATACCACTTTAATTACCATTCATTTAGCGGGACCTTGTAACACATAGCCGCCGTGTTTTGTTTTGTTTTTTTTTGTTGTTTTTTTTTTTTTTGTTATCAATGGGAATCCCGTTCAAAACAATTGATTTCGTTCTAAAACTATTATGTCTCCGTGAATAAAGGACTTGAATTATGTTTAAGTGAGAGAAAACGAGAACGTACAAGTCCTATTGTGCGTATTTTCAGGATCAGTCTGGGATTTCCGAATAAATGTTGTAAACGTTATGTTGAAGTTTTCATGAAACTAATCTAAAAGGAACATTAATTCGATAGTGCAAAGGGGAACTGGCGGGGCGGTGGTTGGAGGGGGGTGGGGGGCAGTGTTTATGTCGTCACTAAAAGTTGTATATAATTCACATTTTTTTTTCGCCTCAGACACGCAATTTATAGCGTCAGTTGTGTGTTCGCTTTAGTATTACAGTTTTCATCATCGGCTTGTGAGAACTGATACAGATTTACAATAGTCTATCTATCTTAATATATAAAGCTCAATTCTGTAACGCATATGTTTGTCGTTGGCATTTCTACGGATTTAAGTGTTAGATCAATTATCGTGCGCGTTTGTCTAAATTTATGAGTTAAAAAATTACTATTAAAAGTGTTGGGAAATCATTTTCATTTTTCAAATTATAGTAATAATTGTCGGCATGTTCATTAAACACAAGTTTTAAAAAAAATATCATCTTTTACAAAAATTCTAATTATGTTTTTATTTAGTCCTATAGCGCTTACTTCCCTTTGATAAATTAGGCAAAACACAATTACTTCCCTTTATGAAATCATTGCATTAGTTGAAAAGCATTTACTTTTTAATTACTTTGTTTTGGTGTTGGGAAAAAAATAATTACATAATTAGCGGGGATTGATCAAGTGCAAATGTTTTAGGTATTTTACGGATAAGCTTGGAGTATTATAATTGTTCATTAAATTGAAACAGGCGCGTTCGTTTAAGTGAGTGCAAAAACTATGAATAAGTTGGGGTACTATAGTCGTTTATTAAGCTAAAACAGGCGATTCTGCCCCGGGCGTTTATGTTCGCGTTAGTGTTTTCTTTGTGTTTAGGTGGGTTTGCGTTAGTGGTTGCGTTTTGATTTGGTTCGTTTTTGTTCTTTCTTTTTTTCGTTTTTGTTTTTTTTTTGTTTGGGTTTGTATTTGTGTTTTTGGTTGGTTTTGCGTTTGGATTTGGTTTGTTTTCGTTCTTTCTTTTTTCGTTTTTGTTTGTGTTTTTTTGTTTGGGTTTGTATTTGTGTTTTTGGTTGGTTTTGCGTTTGGATTTGGTTTGTTTTCGTTTGCTTTTTCGTTTTTTTTTTTTTTTTGTTGGTATTGGTGTTTGTGGTTGGGTTTGTTGTTAGGTTTTTGTTTTCGTTTGCTTTTTTGTTTGTTTTTTCTTTGTGTTTGTATTGGTGTTTGTGGTTGTGGTTGGGTTTGTTGCTAGGTTTTTGTTTTCGTTTGTATTTGTAATTGTGTTAGCGTTATGTTTGCGTTTTGTTGTTTTGGTTTTGGTTGGTCGTGGTTTGGGTGAGCAATGCCGGGTTTATGATGATTATTAATCACACAGGTAATGGTCTTTAACAGAAAGGTTTTTCACAGAAGCCAGAGCAGGGCCTGGCCGGGACGGCTAGTATACTACTAAAAGTCAAGTTTATTTACATGTTTGAATATTTATTTGTTTGTTTGCCTGATTGACTATTGTGATATGTTCCACTCTATCTGGAAAGCTGTAAAATAGTATGCAGGTAGAGAATAATTTTTTAATGCAGACAAACTGTTGATCACAAATTTATTTAAAGACGTTAATTAATTTATTGATTTATTCATAGTTAAATTAACCGTATTTTTTTAAAAATGTTAATACTTTGAATAAACTTTTGTGGGGATAGTGACGTCCCTTGATAGTGACGTCAGAGTTTTTTGTTGACTCTTTAGTACAATAAAATGGCGGCGTCTATCGAAGAAAATTGTGTTCCCATTCCAAAGTTTAACGCGTTCTAAATCTAATTTTCTGTCGGTCATAACTTTAACAATACGTCCGTTTGCTGTATTTATTACGTTCCAACACTTATATCAATTTTCAACTGTCTTTTTTCATTTAGTTTTACAATAAATTTCTCTAGATCTAAAGATCAGCTGTCGAAGGAAATTTATGAATCTAGCCTAGATCTAGATCTAGGTCACTAAACTCAATGTAAATTCTAAATCTAGACTTAATGTAAATTCTACATCTAGAATCTATTTCAGGCCTTAATACATCTAGAATCTATTTCAGGCCTTAATTATTTTATATAAATCTTTGTTTGGCTAATTTAAGATAAAATTTAATTTGAAAGTTACTACTTCTAGACTAGACGCTCGAAATCAAGTTGCATCAAAGTATAGTATAAAAATTCATTTGTGACGTCACGAGTAAATAGCTAAGTTTGTAGCGTAGTCCGCTCTCATGCGAGTGGTACAGGTTCTAGACCAATATGTCAATGATATTTTTTTTCAATTTTTTTTTTTTAGATGTTAATGATAAAGTTGCCTATCTGAACTTGGCAGGATACAGGGCAGGTGAAGTAGAGTTCATCTGTTTCTTTGTCCTAACCATATGAAAGGATAGTGTGGTCAGAGACATGCTCGGCTGGAATCGTTTTTTAAACGATAAAAACATGTTGTCTGAGACTTGGCGGGACACTGGGCAGGTGAAGTAGAGTTGAGTAGGTCACATGTGACGTCAGTATATGAAGGGATAGTCCGAAATCGGTGTTTTCGGTGTTTTTGAAAGATAAGAAACATATTTTTGAATGTGGGCTCTGTTTTTGTGACGATAAGTGACACTGCAGTAGCGTAGCGAGGAGGGGGGGGGGGGGCGGGTGGGGAGGCGGGGGGGGGGGGGGGAAGGGGAGGCGGGGGGAGGGGAGGCGGGGGGGGGAAGGGGAGGCGGGGGGGAGGTGAAGGGGGGGGGGGGGCGGGGGGACGTATGTTGGGGCGCCAAAATGGTTTGGAAAAATAAATTGAAAGGTTGAGGGGGGTTCAAATCGAAAGTTTGAGTGGGGGGGGGAGGGGGTGCACATCAAAAGTTTGAGGGGGGGGGGGTTGAAAATCGAAATCTTGGGGGGGGGGGGGGGGTTAAAATCGAAAAGTTTGTCCCCGGGCGCCGGGAAGGCTCGCTATGCCTCTGAGTGACAGACGTGATGTTTTTTGATGGATGACCCCCGAAACCCACAGTTATCCAAGGGATGACGGGTATTCTAGTATACTACTAAAAGTCAAGTTTGTTTACATGTTTGAATATTTGTTTGTTTGTTTGGCGGATTGACTATCTCGCATGGCTGCACTCATCGCGGAAAGCTGTAAAATAGTATGTAGGTAGAGAAATTTTTTTTAATGCAGACAGACTGTTAATCACAAATTTATTTAAAGACGTTAATTAATTTATTGATTTATTCGTACGTAGAGTAACCCATTTTTTTTTAAAATGTTAAATTATTGACTAAACTTTGTGGGAATAGTGACGTCCCTTGATGTGTTTACTTTTTGGTACAATAAAAATGGCGGACTCCATCATAGACTTTGTGGCCCATTCAAAAGTTTAACGCGTTACAAAGCTAATTTTCTGCCGGCTATAACTTAAACAATACGTCCGTTTGTTGTATTTATTACGTTCCAACACTTATATCAATTTTAAACTGTCTTTTTTCATTTAGTTTTACAATAAATTTCTCTAGATCTAAAGATCAGCTGTCGAAGGAAAGTTATGAATCTAGCCTAGGGCCTAGATTCTAGATCTAGGTCACTAGACTCAATGTAAATTCTAGATCTAGACTTAATGTAAATTCTACATCTAGAATCTATTTCAGGCCTTAATACATCTAGAATCTATTTCAGGCCTTAATTATTTTATATAAATCTTTGTTTGGCTAATTTAAGATAAAATTTAATTTGAAAGTTACTACTACTAGACTTAGATCTAGATCTATGGGCGTAAATTAAGTTGCATCAAAGTATAGTATAAAAATTCATTTGTGACGTCACGAGTAAATAGCTAAGTTGGTAGCGTAGTCCGCTCTCATGCGGGTGGCACAGGTTCTAGACCAAATGTCAATGATATTTTTTTTTCAATTATTTTTTTTTTTTTAGATGTGAATGATAAAGTTGCCTATCTGAACTTGGCAGGATACAGGGCAGGTGAAGTAGAGTTCATCTGTTTCTTTGTCCTAAGCATATGAAGGGATAGTGTGGTCAGAGATATGCTCGGCTGGATTGGTTTTTAAACGATAAAAACATGTTGTCTGAGACTTGGCGGGACACTGGGCAGGTTAAGTAGAGTTGAGTAGGTCACATGTGACGTCAGTATATGAAGGGATAGCCCGAAATCGGTGTTTTCGGTGTTTTTAAAAGATAAAAAACATATTTTTGAATGTGGGGTCTGTTTTTTGTGACGATAAGTGACACTGCAGTAGCGTAGCGAGGAGGGGGGGGGCGGGAAGGGGAGGTGGGGGGGGGGGAAGGGGAGGCGGTGGGGGGAAGGGGAGGCGGGGGGAGGTGGAGGAGGACATATGTTGGGGCGCCAAAATGGTTTGGAAAAATAAATTGAAAGGTTGAGGGGGGTGCAAATCGAAAGTTTGAGTGGTGGGGGGGGGGGTGCACATCAAAAGTTTGAGGGGGGAGGGATTGCAAATCGAAATCTTGCGGGGGGGGGGGGGGGGGTTTAAATCGAAAAGTTTGTCCCCGGGCGCCGGGAAGGGTCGCTATGCCTCTGAGTGACAGACGTGATGTTTTTTGATGGATGACCCCCGAAACCCACAGTTATCCAACGGATGACGGGTATTCTAGTAATATTTATTTCTTACTTGTAGCCTGCTTTCATTCATTTAAGATGGTTTGCTTATACATAGATCTAATACAAAAGGTCTAAATATAAAGAAAAAATAAAAATTAAAAACCAACCTAAAACTGAAAATACAAAGGCAGGATCTGTTAACCTCGTTCTCATCTCCAATTTGTAGTAGCAAAATAATTACTTGGATGTTTATGGTTTTTTAAAGTTACATGACTATTCTATTGCTAAGCTCTCAAAGACAAACAGTTTTTATTACTGGACAAAATCGAAGAAGAAACATCACATAATATCGTCAATAGTCTTTAAAACATGTACACAACATAATTTATGTATGGTTTGTATGGTGTTGTTTTGAAGCACTACATTTAAATGCATAACATGAATAACACATCTAAATAATTTAATTCAGAATTAAATCGTTTAACTATTTTTAACATAAACATAGAATACAAAATCGATACATTTTCTGTTGGTTGTCTTTTTTTTCTATGTGGGAAATGTGGTAATATTATTTTCGAATCTCCCTTAGCATGCAATTGCAAAATAATAATTATAGTTTACAACTACAATAATTGCTAATACTTTTTTTCTAGCCCCCTGATACAACTTACGATCATTACAATTTGCATCAGAGTTTCTTCCAGGCATCTCTTCGGGGGGGGGGGGGGGGGGGAGGGGGGCAAAGCCCCCCCGAACAATTTTTACCGCCTCCCCGAAAGAAATAAAATTTATATAATGTATATAGAAAATATATACTTTTAACAGTGTCCGCCCCCGACCCCCCCCCCCCCCCCCCGAAGAAAGTCTACCCCCCCCCCCCCCCCAACCGAAAATTTCAAGTTGCCCCCGGTGAAAAAAGTCTGGAAGAAACACTGATTTGTATATGTTGTTGATACATGAACACGAGCTGTAGAAGTCAAGTTTGAAGCGGGTCACATATGTGATATCTATAGGCCTATAACTGAGATCTGGTAACATTAAATGATTTGTTGTTCAAGCTATGTAAAGCAGACATATACTAGGCAGTTACTGGCAATTGCGTTTAATAATGCGTCATTTCTGGATGGATGTATGGATCTATGGATAAGTGTCCGCAGCTTTAAGTCGTATCTCATCCTCAACGAAGCAATATCGAGGACTAGTTCCAAAGCAAATATGTTAAGCAAGTTCCAAGGATGATAGTGGGCCAAAAACATTCCAGGAATTCGATCCTGGATTTCCCGGAAAAGCCAAAAAACCTCGAAAAAATGCAGTTTTTTGCCCATATCTCGGAAACCAGACCGCTTAGCGACTTGAAACATTTACCAATCGATTCCTGTCATAATTTAGAACAATATTGCCGAAGAAAGTTTTCAAAAATATCCTTTCGCTCGGTCACAAAAAATAATTAAGAATTTTTAAACTCAGCATCGTGTAGGCCTAGGATTATACTTTTAATTTAAACTGAGCATCGTGTAGGTTTTTAGCGCAAAAAATATCCTTTCGTTCGGTCACAAAAAATTAAAAATTGTTATGGATAACAGAAGGAAATTGCGCTTAAATTGTCACTAGACTTTTTATTAACTTGTTTAATCTTAGATGGTTAGGCATATAACTTATCAGACCAAAAAAAAAAACCGCGTGTCATACAGTGGTGGAACTAGAAACATAGGGCCACCCCGCAAACATTTTTTAGCCCCCCCCCCTATATGTATATATATATATATATATATATATATATATATATATATATATATATATATATATATATATATATATATATATATATATTTATATTTATATATATATATTTATGTGCCGAACTGGGTGAAACCCGACCTAGCGACGCCACTGAATAGTTATATTATTATTTTTATATATTTTTCGTTGCATTGCCTTATTTTATTCTCATGCATACAATCTGACCGTTGAGTAACAAATTTCCATTAATACTATATTATTTATGTAATGAAATAAGCACGTCTATCTTAGAATATAAGTCCACACGATGTGCCATAATGTTTATCAGCTTTGTTTGATGGCTCTACTACATTGACACCATTGTAACGTTAACCTATCTATCAGCCAAATAGAAGGAGAACGTCCCCGGATTCTTTTTTCGGGGTCATATGCAAATGCCTTACGGCCTAAGTGGATGAACACTTAACACAACGACCACTAGGGCTCGAATTTAATGTCTAGGGAAGCTAGTGATACTATTGTAATTAACACTCATCCAATCTACATACGACCTTTTAATCAGCGAACTCAGAAGTGGCAGAACACAAGGTTGAACTAAATAAAATATTTAATGTATAAAATATCAAAAACCAACTTACACAATGTAGGAAAAAACACTATCACAGATTTCTACACTGTCTAAAGAACAGCTACAGGCCACACAACACTGCTGTAGTTTCTAGAATTACTGAGCGACAAGTAATATTAAACTAGAAGACTAAATCACTTTAAGAAAGCAAGGCACACACAGGTCTTAAGTACTCTCACGTTCAAATGGTCAGAGTCTATAGCCGGACAATATGGACGGCTGCCTGACCAAGGTAAAACTGCCTCGTAGACTGCCAGGTCAAGATAAACTGCCTCGTGTTGCGAGTGTGCGGGGCAATTAAAGACTTCTGTGACAGGGGAGGTTATCCTCAACTCATGTCGCCATTGGTTGGGATAATCATCTGATCAGAATCATTCAATCAGATTTTAATGGAAATTTTCTATGTCTCAAACACCTTAATAGTCAATGGAAAAACCCCAGGTGTTACACAATCATTCCATATAAGGAATTATACAATGTCAAAATAAAAATGACTCGACCTAAGTAGGTCACATCCCCTCCCTTTTTGGAAGTGACAGATAGGTTCCACAAGAACATACATAAGGAACCAATCTGGCAATGAAATAACAAAAATGTTTTACAAATGTAGGCAATCAAAATCATAATACCAGATGAAAATATCCCTGAACATAAAAGGGAAGTAACTCCAACTTTTACAATTGGTGAAAGGGGAGTAACCCTTCAAAAAGTAATTATACATCAAAATCCCTCAAAAAGGGGAATTACAATTTTTCCATGAGAATATTAAAAGTGGTAAACCCGCCAGGGTAAGACCTTTATTTCAATGACTAGCTACAATATCAATTGAGTCATATGAGACATATTATTATAAAAGATTACATATAATCAAAAACCACCTTTAATTAAGGTTCACCTGAAAATAAACAAAATATTCAACAGGATTGAAATTTTGAAAAAAATTCAAAACTCACACCACTCATTTTCATATGAGTGACACTCAAACAAAACCTGTTTATGGTCCTGATGAACCACAAAGCATGTCACATGATCAATGTGTACAACAAGATTTTACATCCTTGACAAACAATCAGCCACAACATTATCACTACCCTTAATGTGTGAAATTTCCAGATTAAAATTTTGGAAATATAAGCACCATCTCAATATTCTTTGATTTGTCTGTCCTAACTTAGAGGTAAATTTCAGGGGATCATGGTCAGAAAACACTCTGACTGGATTGGTTGAAGAAGAGACATAGACTTCAAAATGTTGTAATGATAAAACCAAAGCTAAAGCTTCTTTTTCAATAGTAGAATAATTCTTTTGGTTCTCATTTAACTTCCTGGAAAAAAAGGCAATGGGATGGTCAATTCCCATGTTGTCTTCTTGAAATAGGACTGAGCCAATGGCTAAGTTGCTAGCATCAATGGCAAGTTTAAAGGGCTTGCTAAAATTTGGTGCAGCCATAACAGGAGCATTTGATAAAAATGACTTAATGGTTAAAAAGACTTCTTGACATTTATTTGACCATTCAAACTTAACACCCTTTTTCAATAATGCAGTAAGAGGTTCAGCAATAGCTGAAAAGTTTTGACAGAACCGCCTATAGTAACCAGCCATCCCAAGGAACTTTTTGATCTCTTTACAATTTTTGGGAGGTGGTAACCTTACAATAGCATCTACTTTAGCTTCAATGGGCCGAACTTGGTTCGTTCCCACTTGATAACCCAAATAGGTAATTGAAGCTTTACAGAAATCACTTTTATGTAAGTTTACAGTAAAATTCACTTCAGACAATTTTCTAAAAAGGTTAGTCAATTGAACAATATGTTCTTCAAAAGTATTAGAAAATACAACTATATCATCTATGTAGGCCTCACATTGGTCTATGTCAGCCACGACAGAGTTAATGACCCTCTGGAAAGTTTGACCAGCATTTCGCATACCAAAGGGCATGCGTTTGTATCTATAAAAACCATTAGGGGTTACAAAAGCAGATATTTCTTTTGCACGGTCAGATAAGGGGATTTGCCAGTATCCTGAAAGTAAATCAATTTTGGAAATTATCTTAGCCTGACCAACTTTATCAATAACGTCCTCTATCCGAGGTAAGGGATAGGAATCAGCTTTGGTGAGCGCATTCACCTTCCTAAAGTCGGTCACAAACCTGAAAGATCCACCGTCTTTCGGGACTAGGAGACATGGGGAACTCCAGTTGCTGAAACTGGGCTCAATGATATCATTCTTGAGCATATAATCAATTTCATCTTTTATCAAAGCAGCTTTTTCCGGGTTAACTCTATAGGGGTGTTGTTTAATGGGTTTTGCGTCACCAACGTCTACATCATGAGGTGGAACCTTCGCTTCTTTGGGGACATCCCCAAAAATAGAGGGAAATGTCTCAAATAACTGAGACAATCTATGGCTTTCCTCTGTGGACAAATGCATAAGGTGGACATTCAAATTATCTAAAAAGGAAGAATTTACCAATTTTGGGGGTTTCAATTTATCATGTATCACATCATCAGAAACATTTGAACATACAGGTAAAGTAATTTTAGCTGTGGAATGAAAATTGTTACAATTATCATAATACTTTTTCAGTGAGTTGACATGATACACTGTCTGTTTCTTTCTTCTGTCGGGCGTATTGACAACATAGTTCAAATCACTTAATTTTGAATGCACTGTAAAGGGTCCACAATATCTCAAGGATAACGCATTGTTCAGATTAGGTACTAGCACAAGAACTTTGTCGCCTGGATTGAATGTTCGTTTACAAGAACTCTTATCATACAGTCCTTTCATTCTCACTTGGGCCTTTCTTAAGTTCTTGTGAGCCATTTCGCACACGGCTTTCAGTCGAACGTGAAAATCGTCGAAGTTTTCCACAGGATGATCGCTGGTACCTGTCCAACGTTCGTGTATCAGCTTCAGGGGGCCACGGACAGAATGTCCAAACACAAGTTGAAAAGGCGAGTAGCCTAAAGAGTCCTGGACACAGTCCCTCGCGGCGAAAATAATCCAAGGAACAGACTCATCCCATTGGGTGTTACTGTTAGCGAATGTCCTTAGCATGGTTTTGAGGGTTTGGTGGAACCTCTCAAGTACGCCTTGAGACTGAGGGTGGTAGGCTGAGCTGGTGATGTGGGTAACGCCTAGCTTGGCTAGCGCTTCCTGAAAATGGTGACTGGTGAAGTTGCTGCCTTGATCTGTTTGCACGATTCTAGGTAATCCAAAGGTAGTGAAGAACCGGGTCATGGCTCTGACTACAGTCTTTGCCTTAATGTTCCGTAAGGGAATCGCCTCGGGAAAACGGGTACTTGAACACATAAAGGTAAGTAGGTACTCGTTGCCCGCCTTGGTTTTAGGCAAGGGACCTACACAGTCCATGACGATTTTAGAAAAAGGTTCTTCTAATACAGGAATCGGACTCAAAGGGGCCTTAGGAATTGTCTGGTTTGGCTTTCCGGCCAACTGACAGTTCGTGCAACTTCTACAGTAACGCGACACATCTTTTCTCATTTTGGGCCAAAAGAACAGTTCTTTGATCTTCGCCGTCGTTTTAGAGACTCCTGGGTGCGCTGACATTGGATGGTCATGTGCCAGCTTAAGTATTTCATGCCGATAAGGTGGAGGGACCCACAGCTGGTTTTTACCCAACCATGGTTCGGCTGGTGAGGCAATCACTGGTATAGCGCGACGAAAGAAGAGGCCATTCTCGGCGAAATATTCTCCATCGTCAGATGATAGAGATTTTTCGACCGTTACTTTGAGTTCCGCGTCGACTTGTTGAGCTTTAATGATGTCTTCCTGAGATATCCTCAGGGGTAAGCCCAGGCTTGTGTTTTCTGGAAGCATAGACTCCAGTTTGAGAGTCGAATTTCTTGACGATGATGGCGGGTGTGGTTCAGACGTGATGTCAGCCAATTGTTTGGTCTGGCTTCTTGTCACCGCACATGCAGGATACAGTTCATAATCATTATCTGGAACTGTTGACAAAGGGTCTGAAACCGTACAGGGGTATACTTTGCTTCCCGCAAGGTCATTCCCTAGAAGTAGGTGTACTCCTGGGACAGGAATACTATCTATCACACCTAAAATGACCTCACCTTCGACGAGATGATGTTTCAGGGCAAACTTGTGTAGAGGGACGACAGTAGATTTTTTCCCCACTCCCTGGATAATGGAAATCCTTCCGGTGTTCGTCTCAGGTGTAATGTCCATTGAACTTTTCAAAAGGAGTGATTGTGACGCTCCTGTGTCCCTTAGAACGGTGATATTCTTCTGAGACAACGGATCACCTGGTTTGCTAATGATGGCTTCAGCAATAAAAGATGAAAAGTCAACTTTTCTCGATCCCTCGAGATCGGTAGACTCCGCAGAAACTGGATGGTGGCGAGAACAGTCAAAATGTGACTGCACATAATGTGTGGAGACTTGACTACCTTCTTGCGGACACTTAGGGTTAGAGTCCTTTAGAATTCTAGAGTTCATAGTTGAACTGGCTGCTTGAGGGGATAGAGCATAGTGCGCGGAAGTACGCACCACCTCCCTGTTATATTGAAGACGTTTGTAACAGTCCTTGACATGGTGACCAGGCCTTTTGCAGAACTGGCATACTGCTCGACGATTGAGAGTTGATCTTGGGTTCTCTCTGGACTGTAATGTCTTCAAATGTTGGCCAACAGGATGATTGCTGCCAAAAAGGGGAAGCACGGGGTTGAGGCGGTTTCCTGACACTGGTGGTTTCTTATGCACCAACATATAGGTGTCAGCCGACTCAGCAGCCTTCTGGATGTCAGTTATCTTGTTATCCAGAATGTGTAGTCGTATCTCTTCAGGCAGGGACGATAGGAATTCTTCCCTTAGGATAAGTGACCTGAGTTTCTCAAACTCAGAAACTTCCTCAGAGTGTAGCCACCTTGAGAATATTTTCTCCTTTTCAAAGAGAAATTCCACATATGATTGTGTGGGTAACTTGCGGAGTGTTCGGAATTTTGTCCGATAGGCCTCGGGCGTCAGTGCGTAGGCCTTTAAAATGGCAGTCTTGACCAAACTATAGTTATTTTGAACGTCGTGAGAGAGTGCCTGGTATGTTTTTGCAGCTTTCCCAGTAAGGACAGAGCTCAATAAAGCAGTAATGGAAGTTTCGGGCCATTCACATGTCTTCGCTAAACTCTCAAACGAGTTAAAGAAAACGACCAAATCTGTTTCATCAAATTTAGGAACTAATTTCCCAAATTTGGCAATCACTTGCCCTACCGACAACTTTTTTGGATCTACCAGAGAAGTAACATCACTAACTTGACCAAACTCCAATTCCAACCTCCTCTTATCTAAAGCAATTTTAACCTCTAACTCCTGTTCTTTTAATGCCTTCTCTAAAGCAACTTTCTCCTCACGAAGTAATACACCAGCCAACAAACTTTCATCAAATACCCCTTCATTAATGAAATGAACAACAATTTTATCTCTCAACACCTCTGACTTCTGCGTAACAGAATAATCCAATTTCAATTCCTTAACAACACTAACCAAAACTTTTCTACTCAACTTTTCTACATCTTCAACAGTAGGATTAGCCAAAAAAGACTCCATAACTCTAACTTGAAAATCACAACAAGCCTAGATTCTTTAAATTAATACACAGCGTTGGGCCGTGTACTTGACCTCTAAATGTAGGACGTGACACGTCTGCTTATTTGACCTAGATACTCTAGCCTGAGCGCGCGTTGTAAGAACACTGCGCTACTGGATATAAAAACAACTAAATCTAACTAACCTTAGTATTCAACTGATATAACCAACAACTGGAACGACAGATTAAATCTCGGCGAGCTCCCACTTTGTAACGTTAACCTATCTATCAGCCAAATAGAAGGAGAACGTCCCCGGATTCTTTTTTCGGGGTCATATGCAAATGCCTTACGGCCTAAGTGGATGAACACTTAACACAACGACCACTAGGGCTCGAATTTAATGTCTAGGGAAGCTAGTGATACTATTGTAATTAACACTCATCCAATCTACATACGACCTTTTAATCAGCGAACTCAGAAGCGGCAGAACACAAGGTTGAACTAAATAAAATATTTAATGTATAAAATATCAAAAACCAACTTACACAATGTAGGAAAAAACACTATCACAGATTTCTACACTGTCTAAAGAACAGCTACAGGCCACACAACACTGCTGTAGTTTCTAGAATTACTGAGCGACAAGTAATATTAAACTAGAAGACTAAATCACTTTAAGAAAGCAAGGCACACACAGGTCTTAAGTACTCTCACGTTCAAATGGTCAGAGTCTATAGCCGGACAATATGGACGGCTGCCTGACCAAGGTAAAACTGCCTCGTAGACTGCCAGGTCAAGATAAACTGCCTCGTGTTGCGAGTGTGCGGGGCAATTAAAGACTTCTGTGACAGGGGAGGTTATCCTCAACTCATGTCGCCATTGGTTGGGATAATCATCTGATCAGAATCATTCAATCAGATTTTAATGGAAATTTTCTATGTCTCAAACACCTTAATAGTCAATGGAAAAACCCCAGGTGTTACACAATCATTCCATATAAGGAATTATACAATGTCAAAATAAAAATGACTCGACCTAAGTAGGTCACACCATCCAGTTGGTGAACTTTAACATTTAAAATACATTAGGCCTTCATTGACCATATTAAATTGCATTAAATATACATTCAGGCCGCTGACCCCTTTATTGACAAATTGCAACAAAACACTACAACACAACATGGACCCAACACACTTGAGCTCTCCATATATAAGAAGTGTGTATGTGGCACTGTGATGACGAAATATATAGGTCGTAGAGAAACGAGGGTGTAGCATATCGTAGGTCAACTAGACATTGGTCAAATATAACTAATATAATGCAGCAACGAACTGACCATTTACGTGAGACGATCAGCTGACCACTGAAGCATCCGTTGCGAGTTGGATGTATGTATCGTTGGCAGTTGATCATTGGATCGTGTAGGGGGAAGTCGTGGATTAGTTAGCAGTAGTGGAGTTAGATTGTTATGTGTAGACAGCGGTTGTAGTCAGATTAGACCGAGAAGTATTAGGAGATAGGCGAGACAGTCAAAGTAGAAAATAGCAGGGTACAAGATTGTAGATGATTGATTATGTGCAAATAAAGAAATATTATAGCATGTTTTGAATTGTACTTGTGTTTGATTTTACACTTTATGCCAAGCTACATACGATTAAGAAAAGGCGATCCCGACATATCAGCCTACATATATATATATATAACGTGTCACACATCGGTCTACATTTAAATACCATTACATACATCACCATACACTTACGTATTATGTCACACATGATATACCAGATAACTTAACTATATTTTTATTACCAGTCACACGTTATATATATATATATATATATATATATATATATATATATATATATATATATATATATAGATATATATATATATATATATATATATATATATATATCGGCAATAATGATGTGCATCTATATCTATGCCAGTGTTCTTACACCATCATAAATATATATATATACATATAGCGGAACTCATTTAAACCGACTTCTTTGCTTATTTATGAAAAATGTAAACACATTTGATACAGTTTTTCTGACTTTATAAATACAACAACTTTAAGCAGAACGACCTATTTTTTCTGAACATTTTTTTTTTATTTCTCTTTCAAATAAATATTTTATAAATATTTAGTTTGATTTACATGTCAGGCGTAATAATTTGGTTCATGTTTGTTTTATATGATCTTTTACGCGGCTAGTAATAAACACTAGAATTGCTTTGTTTCCCTTACAATTGTGGAGTGTGCAATGGGAAGTAACAAGAAAATAATCAAAATTAAAAAATATGTTCAATTAGAACATACCATCATGTGACGAAGTACTCGAGAGGTTGATACCGCGTTCCGGTCTTTAGTCAAACATCAAGTTGATATTCTTGTATGGTTTCTGTTTACAATTTACCCAAACATCCTACCAACTATTCAACATATCTAATATCTAATTATATAAGGACAGCGTGAAATTCTTAAAGAATGTTACGGTAAAGCCCACTTAATCTTCGCACTTATATTTTGCATTTGCGTAGCGCGTTTAACCGTCTATACAAAACATATATCTTTACTGATATAGCTGTTTGTTGTTTCGAATACAAGCGAGTAGAAATATGTTAAAATCTGTATTTGATCGTTTCGATCGGAGAGCCACGATACTAGATTTAAGATAACGAAACTCGATTCTAGTTCTAGTTTTAAAAATACATAATTTCTAATTGATTTCCTTATCTGAACTATTTTAGTCCTTACATATTTCATATTGATATTTGTTAATATTTGTTACTTACGGTTTCTTGTTTCTACTGAGTCAGATTACTTGTGGGGTGATCCATAAATAACGTCATTTATGGACGACCCCCGTCTCATTTAACTCAATTGTTTCACAATATAGAGCTAGAATATTAAACACAGACTAAGATACACCTAATCAAGTTTATACCAATTAATAGTTGGAAACTCAAAAAATATGTAATGTTAAAATGACATATATTTATATCACATCAATTTCGTTCCCGGGGAGGGGGGTTGAGTATCTTCGGGGGGGGGGGGGGTGACCAAGCTAGTAGAGATGTCTGGAAGAACACTGATAGACAGGTACCCATCTGAGCTGGGTGGACTTGTATTTATACAGGCACATTATCATACGCACATAGTTAAAACAAATAATTAAATAAATATGTGAGTAAATCTTGTGATTGAGTATAAAATATGAGTGATGCGGTGTAATGTAATGCTTTGTTTTCATAAATAAAGGATACAAAATACTTTCTTGCCTTACGGTCTTTCTTCTACATGTATAGGAGCTGGAACACGGTTTGCCTTTGCAAAAAAAAAAAAAATACATGTTATTACTTTAATCCTGAATGCACTTTTAATGTAAATTATATGTACTGGAGTTGATGCATATGCCATAAAGTCAGCCGTTACACCTATATATTATCCTAAAATAAAAACAAGAAAAAAAAAATGTTTAATTAAGAGTTCCATTATTCCTGTCTATAGGTTGAACGCGCCGTGTATATTTGTGTTGTTAAAACAACATAAATGTCTGATACGATACCCAGGTATCTGCTCTACAATAGTTCATCAGATGTATTTGTTGGTTGCTGATGAACGACCTAATGATGTGTTGTGGAAGATTTGACTGACCTCTTGTATTTGTTGGTTGCTGATGAATGACCTAATGGTTTGTGCTGGAATGGGTGATATCTTGAATCCACCCAACTCTGGTGGGTACCTAACTCACGTTAGGGAAAGTAAAGGTGGCTGGGCATAGTGTTGACCACACTATCTCTTCATATGCCGAGGTCACAGAAACAAGTAAACTCTACTTCACTTGCCCTATAGACCGTTTTTGTTTGAAAAAGGGAACTTCACTTTACTTTTTAACAATATCTGTAATTTGGCAACCTAATTTTTAGGTATACTTGTATAGTCGTTGTTTAACAGAGAAATGGGTCATAATTGTGAGTTAATGTTTAGGGTCAGTCTAAGGTTTTCGAATTAACATTGTATGGGATCTGTTTAAGTTTTTATAGCACTGTTGTAACATTTTCGTATGAGACTAAAAGAAACGCTGTTATGTCGGAAGTAACGTTTTTTTTTTTATTTGTATGTTTAATTTTTAATTATTTTTTAAACTTTACTTCAATTTTAATTTTTAATTTTAATAAAGCAAATGACAGCATATGGGTCGGTTTATTAGTCTGTATAAACATTCAGTGATTTACATTAACAACATTTACATACAAGTGATATGGTAATAAATTTACATAATGGCATATACGTGTTGAAACTAAGTTTGTTATGTACAAGTATCAAAAGGGTAACTATTTGAAATAACTGAATGGTAGTGAAGGCCTGTCTAATGCGAGAAAATGAATGGAACCGGATAGATGATTGATATGTTTACATCGACTTTATCGCCCTTGTTCTATAAGTGCAACACATATCGCGATAGCCGTTCATTTTTTATATACACATACATTTTAAATAGAATTCCAAAATACATCTACCTTATGTTATTACGTTTTAAATTATGTTTATAAAAATCATGTCTGTTTTAATTGAATTGTTTCCATTTTATTGAATGAAATGTGTTTGTCAATTAAATACCTAACTATTTCCCTTGTAAACTTTCGGAAAAAATATTGTATGCTATTGGTACATACTTGTATGCCTTGGTAACACTAAAAACCAATATGTACACCACAGTGAACTAATCTTATAGACACATTTATAATGAACTAAAATAGAAAATATGTAATCGTGTAAGATAAGTAGGCGTTACACTAGAAGCGGGTCAGATGTAGCTAAATATAACGTTGTTTGAGAGTTCAATATGTTGATTAAATCCTTCACTACGTTATTACAACTCTAATTTAAAGCAGATACCACAATGGTCGGTGTAGTCGAGTGACTGAATTTCACTTGTCGTCATTTTGACTGAGATCAAAATGTATTGCTTTTTATTGGATTTGTACGGAGGTCTTATCTATGCCCGCGGTTTTGTCTAACATTAGCCAGGTACCCGTCTGAGCTGGGTTGACTTAAAAACGTGCTACAGATTCGACTATAGGATCCGATCTTTCGTATGAGCGATTTTGGAATATAAAGATCTAAATACATCTACTATATATAACACGTGTTACTGACGGAAATGCTAGGTGTATGTAAATCAATCATTTGGTTTATTCTATCTTTTCTTCCTATGATTTACAAGTCTTCGTAAACATATCTCAAGGCTCCAGCTAAGATTTATGTCTATTTCTGTACTACCAATATTTAATTACGTTACTTTTAAGCCATACAATTTATGTTTACAGGCGCATTATGATGTGTAAATAGTTAAAACAAGGATTTATGATGATATATTGTGGTATGCTGTAAGTAAGCTATATCTTATTAGTAAAAATGTTTAAAGTAATGATTTTTTGTTATAAGAAAGGGAGGGGAATACTACCTTCTAGAGTTTCGCTGTATTTCTGCTGTTGCGTCCCATTAAATGTTATTTAAAAAGTATAGTTGAATTGATTTTACATACATTAGTATGTGTTTACTGCATTGAATCTTTCAAACGTATTTTTAAAAGAAGCAAATATATTCGAAATAAACAGTGGCGTAACTCGGTCGGGTGTTACCCGGTGCGGCACCTTATGGTGTCACCCCCCCCCCCCCCCTCCGCCGGTAATAGCTGTAAAATGTGTTCACATTTAATACTAATAATGTTTAGCTATAGTTGTTTGTAGCATTGGTTTCTCTATAGTCTGAATGTTTACGCCATGGTGTCATCCCCCCCCCCCCCTTTGTCGGGGTAATCAATATGTACTTACAATACTTTTGAACTCTAATTAACCATCCTCTGAACTAGCAAAAAAACACATTTATTCTATATATCTTGCAATTTTTGGTCTTGGTGTCAACCACCCTAAATGGTGTCACTCGGTGCGGTCCGCACCCCCCCCCCTCCCCGCCCCGCCTCACGACGCCTCTGGAAATAAACATGCAATATACAACAAACGTTAGGCCTAGGTTTGAGATTTTAAAATGAAATACAATAAAACAGACAACACAAGACATAGCCAAGACAGAAGAAAACACATTTCTATAGACCAGTGGCGTAGCCAGGATCGTCTCAAGGGGGGGGGGTTCGATTTTTTACCCGGGGACAAACTTTTGATTTGCACCCCCCCCTCAAACTTTTGATTTGCACCCCCCCCCCTCAAACTTTTCATTTGCATCCCCCCCCCCCTCAAACTTTCGATTTGCACTACTTTTTATATATACCGAGGGGTCTATGGGGGGGGTTATGACCCCCCTAACCCCCCCTGCCTACGCCACTGCTATAGACAGCTATAAGTAGAACAACACACGCATGACATAGGCGGCGAAACAAAAAATAAGCTACTTTATTTTCTATTGATTTAACTGTGCTATACAAAAAATGGTACATTTGACAAAATATTTATTTTACTCTGATTGTATTGCATATACTTTGTCAATGGTCCGTGTTATGATAATAAGTCAAGGAACGATATGCTACATATGACTAACACTGGATTTACACAGTCGATAACATTTTTACTTAAATATAGGCCTATATTTTTTTTTTAATCAATGGACACATCTTTATGTTTAGAAACATGAAAGTTGAGCTCATAATAATATATCCTCGATGTTTTAGTTTTAATTGTTTATATCATGAGAAGCCTATACAATACGTTACAAACATGTATGAACAATAAACGGATGATTGTATACAAAGGAATCCGGATGAGAAACCCACACTAAGAAAACATGATCTCAGGACACAAGATCTCAGACAAAATATATCAGACAAAATTATATCAGAAAAAATATATCAGACAAAATATATCAGACAAAATATATCAGACAACATATCTCATGGACAAATGATCTCAGGACAAATGATCTCAGGACAAATGATCTCAGGACAAATGATCTCAAGGACAAATAATACCATGGGCAATTGATATCAGACAAAATATATCAGACAAAATATCTTCCAACGAAATTGTAATAGTGTATTGCAGGGGTCTCCAAACTACGGCCCGCGGGCCGGATGCGGCCCGCGAGGTCGTCTCATCCGGCCCGCGGAGATCTTTTTGTCCACGGAAAAAACGTTTGTTGGTGATGGCTGAGGAACTTTGCCCAGAAAAATCAAAGACATGCCTGGAAGAAACTGGCCCCCGAGCTGAAATTTAATAGTTAATGCGGCCCTCGGACTGAAAAGTTTGGAGACCCCTGGTGTATTGGATGATTTTTTTATTGACTTTCACATGGTTGTGTTTACTATGTTTAATATTGTTTATAGGCCTATATAATAATTGTTAGAAACGTTTGCCGCATACATTTGTCATATTTCACTAAACATTTTAAAATTAAGAATACTATTACAGTATGCGAAGATTAAAGACATTTTTTTTCGATAGACAGCGTAGGTTGGGTTGCCAAACAAATGACAATGAAGACACACCTTCGTATCAAGGTGGCCGCCCGCTTTGATGGCAGATACATGCCTTAAGCGAAAGACATCCGCCCTCCATGGACAATACAACTAGCATCTAATAGTAATGCGTCGGTCATACCTTAGTGATTAGGTAATAAATGCTTATTTAAACGACAGCGGTTGTCGCGGAGCTGAGTTTGACTTACTGTGCATGCAAACAAAGAGTATTTATGGAGATTACTCAGTTATGGCCTCTTTCTTTACCTCGCAGAAAGGGTATAGGATATTCATTTCTGGTGAATTTATGTTTATACAAGCCAGAAGTGGAGCAGCAGAGAAAGTGGTTTGGAAATGTCAAGTTAGAACATGTCATGCAAGAGCTGACACAATACATGATCACATGGTATTTGAGAGGTGGGATTTATAACGATGTACCTTCCAGCAATCAAAGAAACCAAACAAAAACAAATACCAAACTATTTCATAAAAGGGAACATTAATGTAACGCTTCAAAAACATGTTAGTCCTAAAAAGAAGTTAAGTATATAAAGAAAACCAAAGAAATTGTTAATAATGATTAGAATCAATACAGACTGAAAACATAGTGGTTAAAATTTAAAATCAATAGTGTTTGTTAAACTTAAAAGTAAATAACTGCAGCCAAACCTAAACTCTTTATAACTTGCACATAGGTTTTTATATATTAGGAATTTTTTTATGTTGCAAAATATTTATTTTGAAACTACAAACCTTTCTTATAACAGGTTTTCTGAAAAAAAAATATATTATGATTTTTAAAAATTAAAATAGTTATGACAAGTCATAGATTTTTATTAATCGTTGCTTTAATCGACGTATTCGCGTGTTTTTGAAAAGCGTAAGCAATCTCAATAATGTTTTCTATAAATTTGTAAAAAACTTCAAAATCATAAACACATCCCATGAAAGTTCAAGATATTTGGGTTTCCAAGACTCAATTCAAACTAGTGAAATGAGAAAAGTGCGCACATAGGCTTTTATATATTAGGAATTTTTTTATTTATTTTTTTTTTTTTTTATGATGTTGCAAAATATTTATATTTATACTACAAAACTTTCTAATAACAGATTTTCTGAAAAATATATTAGGATTTTTAAAATTTAAAATAGTTATGACAAGTGATAGATAATTATTCAGTAATGCTTTAATAGACTTATTCGCATGTTTTGAAAGGCGTAAGCAATCTCAATAATGTTTTCTATAAATTTGTAAAAACAAACAATTTATAAAATCAAAGACACACTCATCTAAACAATTCTTGTTTTCTTATAACATGTTGTTTTAAATATGAATTTACTGAGCATAACCGTCTTTATTGTTTAACTAAAGGTTATTATTTTTTAAAAATCATTTATAGGCTAGTGATATAAATTGGGTTGGAATTATTTCCCTTACAAGTAACAAAGACTTAAATGGGAAGTAATTATAAACTGTTTCTTTATTGTTAAAAAAATGCATTTAAAACAAAAATACATTTTAGCTAAAATGTATATTGTTCTATAATAATTGTAATAAACAATAAAATATAATTTGTTTATGTTAGATATGTTTACCTCGAGTTGTGAGCGGGTAATACATGTTCAGAACTTGTAAACTATACCTACGGCAATGTATCGATCCTAAGCTGACTTTCTATGAAACTATTACCTTTTATTTAGACCCCGAATGTATACCAGCCTCATCTCTAATGATAACTTTAAAAAATTGCCAAAACTAACTAAGGGGTGTAGCATGATTATCGCTTTAGATGTGGTGACAAGCACAACCACTTAAACGACTATCAGGTTTCCATTAAGAAGTAACTTCTGTTTTTGTTACTGTAAACAGTCCGCCCAGTTCTATGTTTAAATAGACCACAGGAATGCATGGGCAATGAGATAACACCATTAGTTAACAAGTAACTAGTTTTTCATTCGTTTCAAAATATTTTTATCCTACGTTTTTAATGTTGTTCTATTGTTGTTTTCGTTGTATTGCCTAGTTTATTCTTATGCATACAATCTAATGTGGATAATGTGTTTGCTTTTACTCCTTAATATTTACTTAATGGAATAAACACGTCCATCTTATCATATAAGTCTACAATATGTGCCATAATGTTTAGCAGATTTTGTTGTTGGCTCTTGTACATCCAGTCGGTCAACTCGCTTTCAACATTTAAAATACATTATATCGATGATATTATAATTTCCTATATTTGGCAATCATCAGCTACATCAAACGTTACAAAGAGTTGGTTGATCACTTCCCCCATATGTTGTCACAGCTCTCCCTCAGCCATGTGGATAACAACAAGGGTCTTCTAGTTAACTTCAACTGCATTAATTTGTTCCAAGTGATTTATTTTTTCCAGCCCTTGTGAAGCAATGATGCGTTGTGTCCCGGTAACAATTTTCACACATTTATGAGGAGTAATTGTTGAGTAGGCATTGGGCTAATAAAACAAAGTTCACAACAGTGTATAAAACTCCATGAACATTGCGTAATTGTGTGTACTATACTAAGTAACAAATTACACAATTGAAATACACTAACTAATTGAACATATAATTGTGTACAGCTTGGTTGATGCAGATAGTTGCAAGTTTGCTATGTTGCGTTCATTGTGTTTATATCGTTTACTGTGATGTAATTAACACAGGTGTAGTTCAATACATAGCTAAACTTAATACAAATGGGCAATTGCGTCCAATATGACACAAATTATGTATAGATCCAGTGGCGTAACTAGAAAAAAAGGGCCACCACGCATAATTTTTTTGCCCCCCCCCCCTATATATACAAACACAGGATACAAGCATTGGATACTAATTTCTGGCGTGATCGGGTTTAAAAAAAAAATCTTTTTTCTTTTTCAATTTAAACAAATTACAATATTTCATGTGTGAGTGTATTAGTCTGTTTTCAATTTTTTTTTTCTAATTTTTTTTTTTTTTTTTTTTTTTTTAGATTTAGAACTAGATCTAGATTATTCAAATTGTTTGCCGTAATAATGCCTACCATCTAGCTGTTAGCCGGTCAAAAAAATATAAAACGTGAAATCTTTGTATGTGTAATGGTTTCACGTGTTATGCTTATTTTTATGTCTTTTTTTACTTTCTCGTATATATGAAGTATAGAGAAGGTATTGTAATCGTGCACAAAAATCACTTGAAATTTTAACCATTTTTACCGTATTACATCTCAGTCCTTCATCACATCCGAAGTATAGAGGACTTATTTTAATCGGGCAAAAATTATCAATCCAGATTTATCAAAATTAAGAGGTTTTATGTGTAATCCAGTCTGAAAAACTGGGCTTTGCAATTCTGTCCGTATGTCTGTGTGTCTGTCTGTCTGTGTGTGTGTGTGTGTCCGTGTGTAAACACGATAACTTGAGTACCGTTACAGCTAGGTTGATGAAATTTCATATATAAGTATTTTATCAAAATCATTTTTTGAGCGATTTCCGACATCCGGAAGTGGTACTTTTTCTACTTTGAATTTTTAAAAAGCCTATAACTTGAGTACTATTTCAGTTAGATAAATGAAATTTCACATAAAAGAAAAATATTTAATTCTCTACCTTCTGTCAAACTTTGAGTACTTTCCGTTGAACGAAGTACTAATTTACATTATTTCCGTTTTCTCAAAAAACGCATGTAAATTTATAAAGTACTAATAATTTTTGCGCACTAGTATGCACCTTTTGTTTTGGCGTTTGCTTGGTGCGCAATTCTTTTTTCTATGAGATTCTATTCTATTTTTAAAAGTTTAAGTAAATAAAAATCATGACTATATTCCATTTTATATAAGAATATTCGAGAAAGTTTAGGGGAGATAACTCCCGGTTTATTTATCTATATTATGTGTTTGAAATATATTTCCTTTTTATGCTGTCATTCTTTAGTATGTAATCTTTTTTAATAATAATAATTAAGTGAAGTAATTGCTTTTTAAATTGTTTAGTACAAATATATTAAACAGGCGCTTAGGAGCACCCCTATTAAACTATTTAAAAAGTGTTTTGAGCGTTTGCCAATCTTTCACACTACAGCTCAGGCATATGTGTTTTTTTACGCAACAGTAAGTATTAGCTACTGTATAACACTTCTGTAGAAGATCTGTTTGTTATTTACACAGCTTTTTTACCAAGTCAAAATGCAAGGAACTTATTTTTTAACTATAAAAAATTTACTATTGTCGGCTATGGGCCCCTAAATGGCGTGCCCTCCCCCTCCCACATTGCGGGGTATGGTGGCACTGTAGTTCCGCCCCTGAATATATCAGAACACTGACACAGGTATACTGAATAAATCATCAGTTACTACAGATGGTTAACGATGTTTGATTTGGTTACATAGGGTTATGTTTTTTACTAAATAACTAGATTGTGTATTGAAATTATGCAGTGAATGTAGTTTCTACAGTTAGAGCCTTCACAACAAAATACAGACACAAACACTTTCACACACACTTGCCCACGTAATTTCCCATATATATATATATATATATATATATATATATATATATATATATATATATATATATATATATAAATATATATATATATATATATATAATTACTGCATGGATTTTTGAAATGCATGTTTTGAAATGAACTATGTGTTGTGTTTGTATGGTATTATGTTTTCATGTGTAGATGACATATATTTTAAAAGACAAAATACAAGTGAATTAAAAACAAATAGGTCTACAGTGTGTGTAACATTTTACACATACCATTCCGTATGTATTGATTATATGTTTATCGCAAGTAACAACTAATTTTATAATAACTTGGTCATTACTATGCATGCCAGGAACCCATCGAATTTAGGAGAACTAAACACAATCCACACATCATAGAAAACGTCCAACTATCTTCATTAACGCATCTGCAGGCAAGAATGTCATATGTATTATTATACATTTTCGTGCTCTAAAATAAATGTATTTCATTTTTATTTGGTATTTTAAACTAGCATTTCATAATTACTTCCCATATGTGTTTTTTTTTTATAAAAAATACGGGAGACAACTCAAAGACACAAAAAACCGTATAATAGTTAAATAAACCAATTAATACAAAAATAATACATACATTTGATTAATGATCTATTGACATTAATTATTATTTTATAAACTATTTAAAAATACTTTGCTAACATTGAAAAGGAAACAAATGTTTTTGATACATTTAAAAAACGAACATTTCTTACTTATTTCATGTAAATTTATAAGACATGAAAATTATACGATGTGTCCCACGCTAGATAGATATTATTATTCTTGGCTATATTTATATATTTTTTTTAACCAGCTGATCTGTATTTGATTAATCTGAGGCTGCTAAATTATGACATGATCAAGAGGGGGAGGGGTGCGTAATTATGTATGTCTGCCGGTTGTGTCATGCGAATATTGACCCATGCTTTAATTCAGGGGTCTCCAAACTTTTCAGACCGAGGGCCGCAGTAACTATCAAATTTCAGTTCGGGGGCCAGTTTCTTCCAGGCATGCCTTTGATTTCTCTGGGCAAAGTTCCTCAGCCATCACCAACAAACGATTTTTCCTTAGACAAAAAGACCACCGCGGGCCGGATGAGAGGACTTCGCGGGCCGCATCCGGCCCGCGGGCCGTAGTTTGGAGACCCCTGCTTTAATTCGACAATACGATTAAATAGACTTAGCTGTGTACTCCAGGGGTCAGCAACCGTATGAGACGGAAGAGCCAAAAGTTACAACCTGCAAAATTTCCAAATTTTAAAGAGCCATTAACATTTTTATGCACCTCGGTAGTGGAAAACATGGAGCAATCGCCACGGTGCTGGACACATAACAGATGTGGGGCTCGGCCTAACGCTCAGAGTTTCTTTCAGGCATCTTCCATGTGTTGTATTCTTTGTTTTATGTTTATTTATGTCACTGCAATTACACAAATAATGATATAAACTGTATGCGAATCACCTCCCTTATAATATAAAAATGTCAGAATGGGAAGTAATTAGTAAACTGCATCTCTATTGTTTAAAGAGACATTGAATAGAAGACTTTACATTCAGACATGTTCACACTGATACAGACGAATCCTCTCCCCCCCCCCCCCCTTTTTCATTGGTATATCCAAGTCTCTTGACTTATTTAAAAAAAAACGGTGTCTTTTGGTGTTAGCATTAACTTTGGTAAATCGTATCTCTGTTCTTTTCAACTGAATAAAAGGACACATAAAGATAAAGGGGGCGGCCCAAAACCGAGTCACCCGGTGCGGCACTTAATGGTGTCACCCCCACCCCCCCCACCCCCCCCAGAGGCGTAGCGACCCTTCCCGGGGACAAACTTTCACATTTTCTATTTGCACCCCCCTCAAACTTTCGATTTGCAGCCCCCTCAAACTTTCGATTTGCACCCCACCCCCCTCACATTTTTCTCTATTTATTTTGCTTTGTTTTGCCTTGGTGTCACCCCCTAAATGGTGTCACCCGGTGCAGTCCGCACCCTATGCCCACTCCCTCCTCGCTTCCAAGTGAAGTAACTGTGTTTTCTAATGATTCTAGTGCTAAATTTAAACAAGACACACTCTTGAGTTCACAATTTTATCAAACGAATGACAATTTATAATGGATGAATAGTGAAATGATGGATCACATATAGCTATGTTGTGCCCTCTGTGTTAGGGTGTGTTTATGTTTACAAATGTACATCTATGTTAGGGTGTCATAATATGTATACATATGCACGACTATGTTGGGATGACATATGTGTAGGCATATATGTGTATGGCCTGCATAACATTTAATTGTGTGTGGTACGGTGTAATAGGTTAACATATGTATGTCTGTGTTACAGTGAAATATATTTACATATATGTAAATATATGTTATATCTAACAATGTTTTTGAAAGTTGAATAGAAGACATGGCACACGGACAGAGACAGTAAATAGAAGACTTTACATTGAGACATGCTCACCCTGACAGAGAGAGTTGACTAGAAGACTTTACATTGTGAAACAGTCACTCTGTTGCCGTTTCTAATTAATGGAATCATCACTGAGGTTGACTTTAACATTGGCAATTAAACCAAAACTAAATATATTTCTAGAAATTTGGCGATACGCGATTTCTGCCTTGGTTGAGGTAATGGTTAAGGTGCTTCCTCCTCCCCTGAAATTATATCACACCTCATTTTACCGTACCCCTCCCTCAAAAGTATTTTTTAAATATATTTTTACTGCAAAAACTTGTGATTTCTGTTTTTCTCTATCATCATCAATCCCTCCTCTTCTATCCCTTCCCCTCTCCAGATATGTTGTCATGAATCATTATATATCTGGTACTCTTTTGTAAGCGAAAATTGATATGCATACAAATCAACACATTATGGGTTCTACTTTTAATAGTGAAGCAAACAATACACATCACCAAAAAAAGTATAGAAATGAACATTATTTTTGGTAATTTGAAGAAAGTTTTCTGTTCTCAATATGTATTTTCTTTTAAAAACAATATGGATATTTCACCAACAGATGTTCCAAGAAACACACCATAGATTGATGGATATCCTCGCTAGTTTTTCAAATGAGTAAAAATGAATGCTGTTGTATTTTATTTTTGCAATTACAGAAAAAATTTAAACATAAAACAAATATACATCTATTATTTTATATATATTATTTAAATATATTTATTGTAGAATACATGTCTAATTTTAGGAAAAATTAATACGTCTCTTTGATTTATTTTTTTGTTTACCAAATGGTCTATTTAATATGTAATTACTTCCCTTGCACAGTAACCAAACAAGAAAAAATATTGGTAAATACCAGCATCGGAAAAATTAAACTAACAAATCAAAAAATATGGGCGACATTGTATCGAATCATAATGATACATTTAACATAAAGTAATATATATATATATATATATATATATATATATATATATATATATATATATATATATATATATATATATATATATATATATATATATATATATTATGTAACAATGTAACATACGTATTTGTTACTAAAAGAGATGGTCAAATGTAGCTCAATTTAAAGTTGTGCGTGTGTGAAATATGGCAGGTATTATGTTGATACACTCATGAATCAAGTTATTGAAACTGTCATTTAAATTAGTGGTCGGAATAGTCGAGTTACTCATTGCACCGATTCTCCTCTCGACATTTTGACTAAGATCAAAGTGTACTATCTGTTATGGGTTATGTACGGAGTCAGGTAACCCATCTGACCTGAGTGGACTAATTGCCCCGTTCATTTTTTTGGAAAAAAGAAATGTATCATAATTAAAATCATCAGTCATTTTGAACGCCAAATAATATTAGTAAAATAGATCATAACTAATTACGTATATAACAACTTATTATAAAATAGATCCAATTAACAACACATTGCTACCAATGTAACGACAACATCAAACACAAATTAAAAGATACTATGTAGGCCTACAAGTGTTTTTATTTAGTTTAAAAGATGAATTATATTTTCTTTGTTTAAAATAAGTTTAGATATATTTTAAGAAAACAAATTGTAGTTCGCAATTAAAAAATGTAATGTATATAAACGTATATATTAATTATACTCCTCCTTGATCATTGTCCAGAAAACTACTGTGAGTAAATATCTTAATGTGATAACTGATCTAAGTTGTCTCAATAAAACAGGAAAGAACACGAGGGGAAACAATGAATTGATCCATTTCAATTCCCTTACTAAATTTCTTCTAAGTCGACACAATGTAAACTCACCAAGTAATAAATAAAACAGTTGAGTTGTCGTGTTATTGCTAGATATGTTTAAAATACGATTTGATGTAAGGTGATTATCTTGAGTATGTCGTGTGATTGATTGCATGGCAAATGTGAAATTAAAGTCAAACGTTATAAAATCAGGAGATCAGTGTTTACGTAACGACAACTCACGTTTCATAAAACATTTTATTGTTATTCTAATGTTTTTTCTTGTTTCCAAAAGTAAAAGTGTAACAGCATGCACATTAATGCAATGTTGCTTTAATTTATTGTATCGGTTTAAAAAAAAAATGTGTATATCATGTCCTTCATCCGGCCGCTATATTTAGTTTATACAAACTTAAAAAAACAACATATTTTAAGTTTACTTTAAGACGCCAACGGCAACAATTGTGGTACCAGATCTTTACTGTTTTTGAGTTCGTCATTTCGTGGTCATGACGTGGTCATTAGGCTACGTAAGTAATTATTAACACTTTAATTACAATTACGCGGGACTTAGTGACAAATAGCCGCTATTGTTTTGTTTTATTTTGTTTTTATCAATTGGAATTCTGTTTACAACAAATGATTTAGTTCTAAAACTATTATGTCTCCGCAGATAAGGAGACTTGAATTTAAGTGAGAGAAAACGAGAACGTACAGGTCCCATTGTGCATATTTGCTGGATCAGTCAACTGATCTAACATGAACATTAATTCGAAGGTAACAAGAGGAACTAGAGGGGGGGGGGGGGTAATGGTTTTGTCCAGGGGTCGGAAACCTTTTGAGATGGAAGAGCGAAAAGTTTACAATTTTCAAAGTTTTCCAGGTTTTAAAGAGCCACTAACATTTTTTTTTAAATTTCAATATTTATTGTTTTGTTAGGATTACTAAATAAATTTGACTTTTTATTTAAAATAAATTAATAAAGGGCTCTCCCTATCCGTTTTTTAGAAGCAGCTAACTTTTTTTTTTCTTTACGGACATCACCGGCTGATGGAGTGTTTCCCATTAGCCAGACAGGCCTCAGCACGGCTATCTCCAACTAACTGGCTTGGGTATATGTTTGATTACCGTGTATCCGTCGCTTCTGTCCTTTGGTTCTCACCAGGCTTCTTATCTTCCACCCCACTGGACGCAGGGTAAAGTCGTACCCCACCGTCCAGTACCCGGCTCAACCGTAGGAAGCTTATAACTAAAAAAACTGCGTCACTCACGTCAAATTAATGATTACTGACGGATAGGGAAACGCATTCTGAATAAAAATATCATTCCCCATTTAACGATATTCGAAAAGGTCGGCACTTGGAATTGTTGTCACGTGTCTGTCCCCAGCTTGAATGTGGTGCCCAAGCGGCTGTCCGTATACTTTCTACTGCACATGTTCTCACTGTTCTCTGATGAGTTTTTACAAGCTTGTATTTAACTCACTTCCTCTGTCATCCGTCGTCAGTCGACAGTCTGTCTGTCTTGATCGAAACGTAGGAGTGAAAATTCGGACAGTTCTACTTGACCGATACGATTCACAGTTGGCAAGTGGGTCAAGACATGAAGACAATGCAATCTGAAACTAAATTTGACTTAATTGGATGCCTAATTATTTTTTTATGAATTAATTAAAATTTGGACCGAATTAGTAGGCATGTCTATCCAACTACACCACACGCGTCATCACGTTCAATAGCTGCGCCATCAGGTTTAATAGCTGCGCCATCACGTTCAATAGACGCGCAATGGTTTTTAGTCATGTAACACTATCTAAATCTATAATAGGCCACGTTCGCACTTCTCTCTCTCTCTCTCTGTCTGTCCGCAAAATATTTTCGCCGGACATCACATCAGAATCTACAGCGATATATCGAGAACTTTTTGTTGAAAATAATATGTTAGATGTTTTAAATGTATAACCACAATTTTATTTAAAGAAGAAAAATATAAAATAAAGGCGTATTCAACTGTAGAAAAACAATTTTATTTATGCAACAGGAAAAGCATTTATAGATGTGAAAAAGAACGCATAAAACTGTGACGTCACTAATGTTTATACATTAACTAATGACGTCATCTGCCGTGTTTAGAATAAAAAGAAATGAACTATTTCATTCAAAGTTGATTTAGTTCTACATACACTATGAAATGTATACAATACAATTTTTCCTCATTCAAATTTGATTTAGATCTACGTACACTATGAAATGTATACAATACAATTTCTCCTCATTCAAATTTGATTTAGATCTACGTACACTATGAAATGTATACAATACAATTTTTCCGGCCTAAAATCATAAAATTTATGTTATTTAATTGGATTCTAGATCTAGAGATTCTAGATCTAGACTAGATCTAAATCTACGCAATAACTAGACGTAGACGCTAAGATCTAGATTTAGACTCTAACTTCTCTATAATCTATTCCAAGACTTAATTATTTTATAAAAAATCTTTGTTTGGAACTGGCTAATTTGGGATAAAAAAAATCAATTTGAAAGAATAGGCATATTCGCGTAAGTTAAGATTTTAAAATACGTCTTCATTCTCCGGGTTTAAATGGTACCTAAATAGCGGAGATGATAGTGTACTTAAAACCACGCAGGTGGTGCGGGTTCGAGATACACCAAGTCAACTTGGTTAATCTATTTTTTTTTATTTTGCTCGGGCTAAACTTAAAAAATAAAATCTATTTGGATTCTAGATCTAGATCTACGGAAAAACTAGATTTACACAGTTGTAGACCCTACCTAGATCTAGAATCTATTCAAACAATACATGTATATACTAAAGTATTTCAGGCCTTAATTACTTTATTGAAATCGTTGTTTATCTATGCAATTTGCTAATCTCTGTAATATATAAAGCAAAGTCGTCGGGTGTCCAATAGGGCACTTTCCGGCGCCGCAGGCGCTTCAAATTTGGCAGGATCTTGCCTTGGGGCGACAGAACACGGGGGTCGGTTGGCCGAAAAGTCTACGATGAGGGGGTCAAAACTGACCTCGACTGACCGGCGCCTTATATGAGCTATAAATCGAAAAAAAATGTCCACGGACGAACCCAGAGGCGTAGCGACCCTTCCCGGCGCCCGGGGACATACTTTCAATTTGGCGCCCCCCTCGGGAGCAAATTTTTGATTTGCACCCCCCCTCGAACTTTTCATTTGCACCCCCCCCCCTCAAACTTTCGATTTGCACCCCCCCCTCAAACTTTCAATTTTGCGCCCCCCCCTAAGGTCGGCGCCCGAGGACATATGTCCCCCCCGCCCCACCCCCCCTCGCTACGCCTCTGGAGGAACCTCTTCATAACTCCTGAGGTCGTAGACCGACCCTCGGGCGAATTAATTAAGCATTCGAATCATCAATGTTTTCGAAAGCCTAAGGGAAGCTGGGCAGCACGCCTAGTTGTAAATAAAACATGTAAAGCACTGCAAAAAAATTTCATAAAAAACGTTTTAATAACAAGCTTTTATGTAATGATGCACTAAAAAGTAGAAAATAAATTATACACTACTATTTAAATTACTATAAAGAAAAGCGTGGGTCTCTTCTCAAATATTAGTAAAGGTATCAAATAGGCACTAAAGTACTAAAGTGACCAAAGCTTTTCTTTATAATAATTTAAATAATAGTGTATAATTTATTTCTACTTTTTAGTGCTACATTACATAAAAGCTTGTTATTAAAACGTTTTTTATGAATGTTTTTCTTCTGTTTAAGCTTGTTTTTCTTTACAACAGGGGTCTCCAAACTTTTCAGTCCGAGGGCCACATTAACTATCAAATTTCAGTTCGGGGGCCAGTTTCTTCCAGGCATGTCTTTGGTTTTTCTGGGCCAAGTTCCTCAGCCATCACCAACAAACGTTTTTTTCCTGGACAAAAGGATCTCCGCGGGCCGGATGAGAGGACCTCGCGGGCCGTAGTTTGGAGACCCCTGCTTTACAATATAATTTTTGTTATGAGTTATGAAACCAAATGTAGATATACCAAACTTAAATTATACAAAAACCACGATATTTTCCTGATGTCATACTGTCAACAATTCTATTCACAAATTACTAGCAGCGTTTGAGAGTGTGTTTCTATTAAACTACACTATTATTCCCCTGCTTTACATTATAATTTTTGTTATGAGTTATGAAAATGAAATAATATTAATATTTGTTGCAGACCGGACTACGATGTTGACGTCCGGTTGCTTAGTCGCCGGCCGAATACGTTGCTGACACTGGCTCGGGCACTAGCCAATAAGGCCGTCGTTGTCTAGGGGTATTTAATTATTCTACCCGAGTCAGCTACAGTGAAGTAATCAACGGAACAGGAGACCTTCTTAGTTTGTGCTGTTTATTAATTCGCTGAATGTCTGTTCTGCTGAGCGAGGCTTCCCCTAACCGCTAACGTCGGTAGCGCTTGTGCGAGAGCGAGAGCGAGACTACTAACCTGCCTGTATTTATGCCCCTGTCTTAACCCCCTAGCTCAGGGGTCGGCAACCTGCGGCTCGCGAGCCGCATGCGGCTCTTTTGATGTCAATATGCGGCTCTTCAGCTCCATGCACACATATTAATAATTATTTTATTTTATTTTATTTTTAAACTCGTGAAAATATTAGTCTGCAACACCCAGTAACGAATGGTATAATAATAAATAAAAACAATCAACACACGCTATTCTATTAGAATAGTTAGTAACTGCATGTTTCAATGTACTTCCTTGTTTTCTAAAACTGAGTTATTTAAATGTAAACAATGTCTGTGCTTGGATCATATGTATTGGGGCACTCATTTACCTACACTACCGCACAGCACGCCATGGGGCATGTTGTATGAAAGCCTTGAGTATACGTTAATTTCTCACCAAAATATCACTGTTAATCACTCACCACTTAAGTGTCGGGGACGGAAAGTGGCGCTCCCGTGAACACGATTCCGCTATCGCAGGGGCACCACGTACAGCCCCTAGTTTGGTTTAATCATCGAATGTCTTGTGCCGCATTATCAATATTGCAGGGTACTCCTTAAAACTAACGTGGGCGCGTAGTGCTCGCAGGATAACCCTGGGCGTCTAATTGCACCCTGCAGAGACGCCGGAGGACTCGCCTAATTCGATTTAGTGAGCGACAATAGCAACCCATTGTATCGAAAATGAACGTAGGCGACATGGTGCTCACGGGTAAGCTCGGAACGCCAAATCGCCCTTCGCCGGAGAGCGGGCCTGATTCGATTAAGTCAACGATTATTGTTGACCATCGTGTCCTTAGTGTATAGCCTTTTTTTAAACGACCGTAGGCGCCACATTTCTCACAGGTGAGCACGCGGCTCTTCGGGTCGCGCAATCGACGAGGTGCATGCGGCTGCGCCTGTTGAAGTTTTGACGCTGAATATAGTAGTACCCGTTATCCGCTATGTAGGAAGCCCGACTAAAGGATGCCAAGTGCTAACATACCCGCTCTGGGACTCTGGGAGCCAAACCGTGTATTAATGAAAATCGCAACTTACCGGTGCTACCCATCAGAATTTTTATTTTCGAAGAAATCTTCTCGGGAGTATTCTCATTTACTCTCCAAAGTTTCATGACACTTGGATAAACGGTGTCGAACCGCATCCGACTTTTATTTTTTATATGCCGCCTTTCCGAAATTAAAAAAACATGTTTTGGAGAAACCTCCCCTGGAATGTGCTAATCAATTCATCAAAAGTCAATCAGCAATCGACTTTTAATTTTATAAAACAAATTCTCCCCCCCCCCCTGTCGGGGCGCTACCCCTGCGAATTTGACTTTTTTTTTATCGCAGATACCTCCTCAGGAGTATTCTCAACAACTTCCTAAAGTTTCATGGCGATCGGATAAAGGGTGAAGTAATGAGTAAAAGATAATCAGACACACACACACCTACATACCTATATATATATATATATATATATATATATATATATATATATATATATATATATATATATATATATATATATATATATATATATACCTAATCCTAATCTAAGATTATAATATTGAAATTAAAATGTTAGTGGCTCTTTGAAACCTGGGAAATTTTGTTTATTGCAACTTTTGGCTCTTCTGTCTCCAAAGGTTGCCGACCCCTGCCCTAGCTGTTCCCACGGGACAATGAGCTCAGAACATGTGACCTAACAAATTATCCCCCCTGGCGCTAACAACACTGGCTACTGGTCAGTATAAAGACTACTATTGTCCTGTCAGAGCGGTCAGTCTCCTTTGAACGTGGCACCTACTGTCCATCCCTACTGTGTGCCCTGTAATTATCTAGTGAATAGGTGTTTGTGGAACTCTGACCTAACAATATTGATGTTTATTGTGAAAGGAACTGGAGAGCCGCATCTTGCCATCTAGGGAGCCGCATGCGGCTCGCGAGCCGGAGGTTTTCCGACCCCCAGTTATATCGATAGTAAAAGTTTTCTTTTTATAATTCTTAAGAGCAGGTAACAGAAGCAAGGTTTAGTGAAAACACAAGATGACTTCATCTCATGTCTTTAAAATATTCAACACACATCGTGAAAGTGTTTATATTTCAATGGCATATTTATTTTATATAGACAACAACGGCAGTCTATAATCATTTTCAATAGAATTGTTTATTATAAAATGTTTATGTTTATTCTTTTAAAAGCATATGTGTGTTTTATTCAATTTGTTTCCAATTTATTTAATGTACTTGCTTTGTTAATTAAATAGGTAATTACTTCCCTACTAAAACTTTCAGAAGAAAAAAATAATGCAATATAACACTTATATTGCTCAACAAGACTAACAGTAAAGTAGACTTAAATTACTTTAATCACTATTTTGTTTTGTAATTCGATGCTAGAAATGTTACTAACGTTTAGAAGCATTTCAAATAAACTGAATATAATTTATGTAATCATCTCAGAAATATAGTGGCTATGTTGGGAGCGGGTCAGATGTGGTTCAATATAAAGTTGTGTGTGAGTTCAATATGGCAGAGATTATGTTGATACAATCCTTAATCAGTTATTGAAACTGTCATTTAAAGCAGACACCACAATGGTCGGAGTAGTCGAGTGATTGAATGCAGCATTTCACTTCTCGGCCAAAGATCAAAGTGATCTATTTGTTATGGGTTCTGTACGGAGGTCTTAGCTGTGGCCGCAGTTTTGTCCTCACATTAGTCAGGTACCGAACTGAGCTGGATGGACTTGAGGACGTCCTACAGATTCAACTCCAGGATCCGAACTCAAGACTTTTATGTTAACAATTGTGAGATATAAAGGTGTATCGAAAGCAATCATGTTTTTTATTGTATGTCCCTATCATGTCATTTTCTGTGTACACAGATTTAAAACATTCAGCCAAAATGTATGGCTATTTCATATATGATTGTACTACTACTTTGATATTTCCTTTTGTTAAAACAATTCATCAATTACATTTTAACCTTATGATTATATTTTATTATCGAGATTATTAAATAAGTTGTGAGCTGTAAACTGTAATGTAATGCCTCATTTTTTTTAAAGTAGGGGAAGCAGAAAATACATTCTTGAGTTAAGCGGTATTTCTGCTTTTGTTTCAATTTGATTAAAAAAAAAATAATTATAAAATTATGTTTAAATTTATACATGACTGTTAATTAAGGTAACATTAAAAAGGCGTCAAGCCTTGAAACAAGGTGCTCTTATTTGGCAAAATGCAAGTTGAGATAATAATTGCATTGTATTTAGATGTAAAACGTTTTTTGTAAGTCATTATAAAAGGAAAATCGTGGATTAGTAACAGTAGCAATGTTGCATATTTATGTGAAGAAAGCATTGGATCAGTAACAGTGGCAGTGTTGTATATTTATGTGAAGAAAGCATTGGATTAGTAACAGTAGCAGTGTTGTATATTTATGTGAAGAAAGCATTGGATTAGTAACAGTAGCAGTGTTGTATATTTATGTGAAGAAAGCATTGGATTAGTAACAGTAGCAGTGTTGTATATTTATGTGAAGAAGGCATTGGATTAGTAACAGTAGCAGTGTTGTATATTTATTTGAAGAAAGCATTGTATTAGTAACAGTAGCAGTGTTGTATATTTATCTGAAGAAAGCATTGGATTAGTAACAGTAGCAGTGTTGTATATTTATGTGAAGAAAGCATTGGATAAGTAACAGTAGCAGTGTTGTATATTTATGTGAAGAATGCATTGGATTAGCAACAGTAGCAGTGTTGTATATTTATGTGAAGAAAGCATTGGATTAGTAGCAGTAGCAGAGGTGTATATCTATGTGAAGAAAGCATTGGATTAGTAACAGTAGCAATTTTGTCTATTTATGTGAAGAACGCATTTTATTTGTAACAGTAGCAGTTTTGTCTATTTATGTGAAGAAAGCACGTGCAATCAGCATAGAGACAGGATATTATTAGGGGCTAGTTGAGATTGTCTAAGTTGTGTATAGTAGGGTAAGAGAGAATAGAGCTAGTTGAGATGGTCTAAGTTGTGTATAGTAGGGTAAGAGAGAATAGAGCTAGTTTAGATGGTCTAAGTTGTGTATAGTAGGGTAAGAGAGAATAGAAGATTAGTTGAAATGGTCGAAGTTGTGTATAGAGAGAATAGAAGATTTATTTTGTGCAAATAAAGAAACATTATAACATGTTTTGAAATGGACTTATGTTTGATCTTACACACTGTGTCAGGCTATACACCATTAAAAACAATCATGTCTACAGTGTGTGTATCATTTTACACATACCATTCCGTATGTATCAATTAAATGTTTATCTCATATAAGATGTAATAACTTGGTCATTACAATGCATGCCAGAAACCCATCGATTTTATGAGAACTAAACACAATCCACACAGCATAGCAAACGTCCAAATATCTTCATTAACTCATCTTCAGGCAATAACGTTATATGTATTATTTTAAGATTGGGTGCTCTTAAATAAATATATATTAGTTTTATTTGGTATTTTAAACGAGCATTTCACAATTACTTCCCATATTTGTTTGTTTCTGAACAATGAACGGGAGGCAACTCAAAGACACAAAAAACAACTAATAGATAAATAAACCAGGTAAAATGAGAACAACATATAGGCCTACATTCATTTGATGTATGATTAATTGACATAAATTAGTTTATTATAATGTTAAGAAACATATCTTGTTGATATTGAATTGTGAATAAATGCTTTTGATACATTTAAAAAACAAACACCTTGTATTTATTTCATGTAGATTTCAAAGACATGTATATATAAAACACGACCTTATTAATACTGTGTCGATTGTTGGCTAATTATTTTTTTTAACCATCATGTAAATATCCCACCAAACCAGGGGTCGGCAACCTGCGGCTCGCGAGCCGCATGCGGCTCTTTTTATGTCAAGATGCGGCTCTTCAGCTCCATGCACAAATTTTAATAATTATTTTAATTTATTTTTAAAACTCATAAAAAATATTAGTCTGCAATACTCGGTAATTAAAGATTTAGATCTAATAAAAATGTAAAGTTTCTAATTTCGAGCAGAGCTTACTAAACTACTTTAATATGTTTTGTGCGAAACATGTGTATGTTTTTATATAATAAATATTATTTCATATTTTAAGCTATTTATTTTAAATGTAATATATATATATATATATATATATATATATATATATATATATATATATATATATATATATATATATATATATATATATATATATATATATATATATATATATATACATATGTTACGGTCAAAGCCCGAAGTCGGCCAATGCTAGGATTGGCCGGCCAATCCGCGCATTGGCCAATGTCGCCTCCCATAGGTCGGTCAAAGTCCGAAACGTTGCTTGATTTCGGCCTTTGGCCGGCCAATCCGCAGACTGGCCATGGTGGACCCGCCAAAGTCTTAATTAGAAGATCATCTGGCTAGGGACGACCGGCCAAAGTCCGAATTAAGTCTTTATTGGTTATTAATTAAAGTAAATGACAGAAACATTCAAATTTTTTATTGTACTATATTCTCAATCTATCGATATCATTTGTTACAACAAGTTGAACTTTTATGGCATTTAGAATTAGATAACAGCTTGTTATTTTTACACTTGCAGCGATTTGTTGTGCACTTAGTTGTGCAATTGCAGCGAGTGTAGCCTTGGCCCCCAGTCAATGATTGTGAAGATGCGATGGTTCGTAGTGATTTTTCCTCAGTGCCAACTGACGACAATAAGAGCAGTTTTTCGTGAAGAATTGAAAACTCACTTCTAGCATACAGTTGTTTTAGAACACCATGTTCCGTTCCTAATTTGTAGAAACCGCCCTCGACGCTCATGACAACTGCAATCACGCTTCGGAATCACCGTGACCTCTGTCAACATCTGGAACACGGATGCGTACATTGTCACCCACTTCACCATCTTTAAATTTTGTATTTGATGTTTTAAGCATCTTAGCACCTTGAGTTTGCAAGCCAGTATGAGCTGCTGATCTGTGTTCCACGATGTCTTGTTTGTTGTGACACAATCTGCAGGTAATGTTCCCTCCGTATCCTTCGTCTGCTTCATTGGGTATTCCACAAATAGCATGGACATCGTTGCCACAGGATCCACAAGAATGGGCTGCACTACAATGTTTTTCACAAACTATACAGAATCTGTTGGCCACATTATTGTCACGCAACTGGTCTGGACGTTCCGCCACGGCAGTACATGTGTTAGCTGAGGATGTCGTTGCATTTATGGCAACCTCCATTTCTTGTTCAATGTTCTCAAGATCTTCCTCAGTAACTATTTTATAGAGAGCCCATATATGGAAACTTACATGGATTTACATTTTTTTTCTTTTGACAGCCATCTGCTATGTCTGTCTCATGGTCTGACGGCCCTTTTGATCCATGTCGCCTTGCATATAGAATGCTATACAAACAAGAGCTAAACAATACGTTACTTTAAATGAAAACGCACCCAGAATAATGAAAATGCGATCACAACTTAGTCTAGATAGAACATTGGCCAGAACATCCCGGCCTCTGCGCGCATTGGCCGGCCAATGTACAAAATATGCTGTCAAGTTTAAGCGCTTCGGACTTTGGCCAGTACGTCACTGGCCGGCCAATGTACGAAATACGATCTTAGTGGTAAGTTCTTCGGGCTTTGGCCAAGAGAGCCGGCCAATGCGCGGATTGGCTGGCCAATCCGCGCTTTGGCCGCACTTCGGGCTTTGACCTTAACATATATATATATATATATATATATATATATATATATATATATATATACAGGCCTATATACCTAATCAAATATCATAAAATTGAAATAAAAGTGTTTGTGGCTCTTTAAAACTGTGAAATGTGGTAAATTGTAACTTTTGGCTCTTCCGTCCCAAAAGGTTGCCGACCCCTGACCCAAACGGATGGAATGTTACTGTGTTTGTTTTAAATAGGAAAAGTATTTTTTTTTATAACCAGCTGATCTGTATCTGATGTGCAGCCATCTGCTTTAAAATATGAGCGATAAGATTAATCTGAGGCTGTTTAATTCTGACATAAGTGAATGAGAAATAGAATGCCTTTTAACTCAGTTGAAAAGAACAGAGATAGGATTTAATTAAATTGCTGCTAACTGAAAGATCATTTTTTTTAAATACATTACAGGGGAAGTTCCGGTAAAAAAAAAAAAAAAAAACTTTTTAATACTCGTTAGAAAACAGTTATTTCTTTAAACTAATTTTTTATGAATTTTCAAAATGTATGTCCTTTCAAAAAACTTAACTTTGGGGAATTTTGGGGCATTAAAACTAGTGTTTTGAACGGACACAACATTTAAAAACTCATAAAAAATTAGTTTGAAGATATGCATTTAAAATTCTTAGCTGAGTGCCTCAAAATATGGAAGAATATTATGAATTGATTGTTTATTGGGCTTAAAATGTAATATTTTATGAATGGTGGAAATCCTACGAAGGGGTTAATTTTTCAAGATGGCCACCGTTGTCATAGTTACCAAGATTTTTCCACCAATTTTTTTTAGTGGAAATGCATATCCGGATGTATCTTAATAAAGCTGTAAAGAAATAACTGTTTTTTTTAACGAGTATTAAAAACGTTTTTTTTTTACCGGAGCCTTCCTCCTTAAGTCAAGTTAATTGTGTAGATGGAGGGGGGAGGGGAGTAGTTATCTATGGTCATCATGTGCCTGCCGGTAGTGTGATGCGAATATTGACCGGTATTTATCCTCGACAAAACGATTTAAAAGACTATGCTGCTTACTCGACTACACAATGTATCTATATCATGCCATATCGAATCATCGTAAAAAAATGCACGATATTCACAATTCAAAATATCTGAAATATAAATCACATCCAACACATGATATACCCAACTCACGACATGTCCAAATCCGGATATACCAAACTTACATTATACAAAACTCACGATTTAACAAACTCAGAATATTCCCAACACATGATATACCCACTAAATGCATACCCAATTGAAGATATAAAGAACTCACGATATACGGGGTTTTAAAATATATACTAGTGTGTTATGCTTGATTTTTTACTGTATTGTTGAAAATGACATCTCTAATGAGTTTCTATTTTTTTTAATTGGGGGGGGGGGGGTCATCCATAAATGCCGTCACGCTTTTTGACGATCCCCCCCCCCCCCCTCTCCTCCGTCACACGTCATTACAAAAAGCCAGACACCCCGTCCCCCTAAAATGACTTCACACCCAGAAGCATAGCGACCCTTCCCGGCGCCCGGGGACAAACTTTCGATTTGCACCCACCCCTCAAGATTTTGATTTGCACTTCCCCCCCTCTCAAGCTTTCAATTTATTTTTCTAACAAATTTTGGCGCCCCCTAAGGTCCCCGACATATGTCCCCCCGCCCCCTCCCCACGCTACGCCTCTGGTCACACCTCTGCCTACAACCCCCATCCCCCTCAAATTTGCAGTTGCATTCTTTTTAAACAACGATATTTTTTTCTAAAATCGTGTCTGAACTCTGTCAAAATAGAGTATTTTAATCAATTCTTATTACAATTCATTAAAACAGTTTTCTAAAACGCGAAATAACGTCTAAAATTAGTTTTCTAACATTGCTTTTTTATATTGCAAAAGTGTGACGTCGCCGCACCATCTGAACCCCCCCCCCCCCTCATCACACCGTAACCAAATTACGGACCACCCCCTTACGAGTGTGACGTCATTTATGGACGACCCCATGGGCTGACGTATCTATTTAAAATGGCTGCCTTAGCTAAAATAGTTGTTGTACTGAATGTATGGAACGCTATTGTTTTTTTTAATTGAGTTAATGACTTGTTTCTATTCATCGTTGTTTGTGTTGTGTAGGTTGTTATAATGGGTTTAGTCAAAGAGTTTTAGGGTGTTTGTAGCTGTCAGGTTTAGTGGGAAATCGTGTTTGTCCATCTTATTGAATGGTGTTATTATCTATCAGTAGGTGGTTGTGGGCGTTCAGGTAGACGCTTTTTATCCAAATTATTTTCTGTAAGAATTGTGTGGAGATATGTGTGCGCTAGTAGGTGGCAAGTTTTCTTCTGGTCTAAGCTGAGTTTGCATGCTGGGGTGTTTTTTATCGTGTGTATACTAAATGATATATCTAATTAGGTGATTGTGAATGTGTATGTTCCTCCCTGTGATATTGCAATGTTAATCAACATGAACTAATTTGTGTAACTATGTCTCTAATTTGACAACCTAGGCCTTTGGTATAATTGTATATAAACGGTGTTTGAGAGAAATAGGTCTATAATTGTGGGTTAACTGAGTATCAGTCTGGGGGATTTTGAAACAACTTTGTATTTGATCTGTTGAAGTTTAAGTTTTCATTGCACTGATATTTTTTTAAGGAAACGCAAATATGTCGGGTGTGAACGTTTTTTTTTAAAGTTTTTTAAAAGTTTTTTTTTTAAATTTATTTTCCATAAAACACATGACAATATGTATGTGAGTGCATTGGCCTGTAGAATCATTCAATTTTTTACATAAACAACATTTACATACAAGTGAAACGGTAATAAATATTTAGATAATGGCAAATTCGTAATGAAACTAAGTTTGATATGTACACATTTTAATGTCAAAAGGGTAACTATTTGAAATAATTGAATGGTGGTGAAGACACGAACAATGCGAGAAAAATAAATTCACTAAATGAGGAAACACATGAACTTACCAGCACAATTAAAACCAACTTCATCGCACTCCTTCTATATGTAAAACTCATATCGCTACTGTGATTTATTTTAAATACAATGATATTTTTTAATATACATTAATGATGCATTCTATAGTATTTATTGTTTTTAAATATAAAGTACTTATGTATAATTGAATTTGTTTCGATCATTAAAATAATAATTTTATTTTATTTGAATTGTTTCCGTTTCATTGAATGCACTTAGTTCCTCAAATAAATATCTAATTATTTCCCTTATAAACTTTGGGCAAAGCAGTTATTGTTACATACTTATCTGCTTTGGTTAACTAATTTTAAAAAAAAATGTGTACTCTACAGTAAAACTAATGTAGACATATGTAAAATGAAGTAAAGTACAAAATATGTAATCATGTAAGATATGTAGGCGTTCTGTTAGAAGCGGGTCAGATGTAGCTAAATAAAAAGTTGTTTGTGAGTTCAATATGGCAGACATTATGTTAATTTAATCATTCATCAAGTTATTGAAGGTGTAATTTAAAGCAGATACCACAATGGTCGGAGTAGTCGAGTGATTGAATGCACCATTTCATTTATCGGCCTTTTAACTAAGATCAAAGTGTAGTGTTTGTTGTTGGTTCTGTACGGGGGTCTTACATATGAACGCAGTTTAGCCTTAGCCAGGTACCCATCTGAGATGGGTGGACTTAAGAATGTCCTTAACGACCTAATGATAGTACTTTAAAACAAATATTTTCAGTGGCAGCATTGGTACTGTCGAATTCACAAATTATAAGTTACCAAAAAGTAGAAAATAAAACAACTAAATATGATACGCCGCGGGTCGGCTCGTTTAATTAAAAAGTATAGGGGAATTTATTTTTGCATCGCCTACAATAGAATGTGTTTCTTGCGCTGATTCTTTCAAACATATTTTTACAAAGGCAAAAACATTTGAAATAAACATGCAGGATATCAAAGTTACGTTAGGCCTAGGTTTGAGATTTTAAAATAAAATGAAATAGACCAGCACACACACGACATAGGCAGGACAAAATAAAAAACCTTTCTGTAGACAATTTTTTTTAAAACTGGAATCGGAGCAATTATGAAGAACAATAATTTCTTCGCAAGTTAATATATAATCCAATATATAATCCAATGATAACTGTAAATTCTAAAAAATTTTCCCCACACACAGCACACATAACAAAATTTATATGAAGCTTGGTTGATTATAAGTGTCGGACGTTTTTATAAGCAGACTAGTGAATAATATAGATATTGGTGTCAACTAACACTAAGTTTGTTAATTCTTGATTTCGTTTTTTCTCATTCACTTGAATTTCTCATTATGTAATACTTAACAATGAATCGGACTCGCATGATTGCTAATGAGACAGATATCTGAACATGTTTTTTTTAAGCGAGTGCGATAACAACACAGCAAACAGTGAAACCATTTTTGACTCGGTCCGTCAATGAAAATTGACGTCAAAGTCAAATACTGCCTACAAGTTTTTAAAAAAACGTTGGCCCATTAGTCGAAATGGACCATCATCAAGACCAACGGCCACCAAATTATTTATGGCCACACAATCCACAGTCTAATCAGCCCGCACCAGATCCTGCGACCCACACCTTCATTGTAGCAGATCTAAACAACACTAAAACACAACATGGACCCAACACACTTGAGCTATCCATGTACAAGAAAGATACTGTATTTGGCACTGTGATGACGAAATAGTGTAATATTTGTCACAGATAAGCGATATGTAGCTTAGGCCAATTAGACATTGGTCAAGTAGAACCAATATAATGCAGTGACGAACTGACCATTTACGTGAGATGATCAGCTGACCACTGAAGCATCAGTTGCGAGTTGTATGTATGTATCGTTAGGAGATGATTATTGGAGCGTTTAGGGGAAATGCATGGATTTGCGAGCGGTAGCGGAGCTTGATATTTGTGTGAAGAAAGCATTTGCAACTCACGTTAGGGAAATTAAAGGCGGCTTGGCATAGTGCTGACCACACTATCTCTTCATAATATGCCGAGGTCACAGAAATAGGTGAACTCCAGTTGCCCCATTGATCATCAGGCTTTGCTTACTTTGACTTACTTGCAGGACTTTAGATTGATTACGATAGTTGGCTAAGTGATATCGGCTTTGTTTGGGTCTACTAGGTATCAGTGAGTACCTATCAAGTATTATGGAGGACAATTTACAACTTATTCTTATGATCCAGAGGCGTAGCGACCCTTCTCGGCGCCCGGGGACAAAATTTCAATTTGGCGCCCCATCGGGAGCAAATTTTAAATTTTGCACCCCCCCCCCCCCTCAAACTTTCGACTTGCACCCCCTCAAACTTTCGACGTGCCCCCCCCCCCCCCCCTCAAACTTTCGATTTGCACCCCCCCCCCCTCAAACTATTTATAATCCTAAAATGCAGCTAAAATAACATTTTAATTTGTTTTTACAATCCATTTTGGCGCCCCCTAAGGTCAGCGCCCGTGGACATATGTACCCACTGCCCCCCCCCCCCCCATCGCTATGACTCTGTTATGATCACACGTTTATTTTGCTAGAATATTTTTTTTTTCTATAACCACATTTGGGGATTTATTAATTTATTAACACTTTTAGAGACTTAGAGACACTTGTGGAGTTAATTTAAATTTAAAATGTGCAAACATCTAACAGTAAATCAAAATATAGTTTTAAAAGTCAATATGTTATAGTCATGTCTAGAAAAAAAATGACAATTGGACTATGTTTATATTTATGTGGAGGTTTTGTGAATTTCATTCATTAATCATTTTTTTGTTTACAGTCCATATTTATTGAAAATACTGAACAGCAAAATTTACTAGTCACATTATGTATGCACTGTAAACTAACTAAAGCAAAATCAGGAATTTATAATTAAAAGAAAGCAGAAAGTGAGATTGTAGGTGGTATAGAAAATTCCCGTGAAAAGAAGCAGCAGTCCAATTACAGGGAAAATTTATCAGATTATTGGAATAGGGCTGGTAAGTAGGTCACCAACCAGTTCTACGGCTAAATAAAACCTGCATGAGCCATAGAACTGGTTGGTGACCTACTTACCAGCCCTATTAAGTGGGTCAATTAGCTCGGGATTGTATAGCCTCAAATGTATTACGCTGTGCTGCAGCCATTCATCTAAAAATGTACAAATTGATAAATTATTCTAGCGTCATTTATGACAGACACTCGTGTGCACAGCTACATAAAGTCTTTTAAGGAAAAAAAAACTTGAAAAATTAGATCTTCACATTAAAGATAATCCCCCATGTTTGATGATGACAAAGCTGAAACAGCTTACAAATTGTACACCAATGACATAAAACCTAAAGTAAGAAATTTTTAACCAGCGTTTTTTAGTGACGGGGGTGAAATTTGGGTTTTTAAGTAGAGCTGAAATAAATTTGGGATTACAGAGAATTAAAATGATACAGATTTTAAGCAATCGGAAAAGTTATGTTATTACAATGAGACACATCAAAGCAAACATTTTTCCCTTTCAAGCATCTATATCGATCCAGTCCTCTAACAGTTTTTTTTTAAATTATTTCAATTATTTTAAACATTTAAATCAGTAATAATAATTTGTTTGATAGTTTTACAAGCATCAAAGACATGAACATCAATTGCATATATAATAATCAAAGGGGGACAATGAAATGGCATAAGAACTCGACTAAAATAAGGTGTGCAAACTCGGTTTCTCTTGACTGCTTTGTTTGCTGTGCTCCGTCCTTAGCTGCGGAGTCAAAAGTCCACATTGTAGCCACCCATGGACAGAAATAGAAACGACCGTGGGGGAAGGGTCTCTGTAATACTCATACTGATCTATCATTCCAAAAATTTCCATGACATTTAATTGACCCTTGGCGATGAGGGTACGCTACCTTGAAATATCCGCCAGTCGGGTTGAGTGGGGAGAAGTGTGTGTGTGGGGGGAGGGGGGGGGGGGGTGAGGAATGTATCTCTTTCTACCATTCCTGTTGTGCACTCTTAAAAACCTGGGAAACAGAATACTGTTCTAATGTTAATTTACTTGAAGGCTGATCGAGTGATGTTTGGCTTGAGAGTGTCTAAATTATAATTAATACTTTATTTATTTCTTTCCTGTACCATTTTTTTTTCATAGTTAAGTGAGAGTTCCCAGTCTATGTCTTAGCTTTGCTTGAAATATTTATTTTAACTCGTTGTCCGTGTATTTTGAGAAAAAAGTTTCTGGATTTATTCCTAATTTGCCATACAGTCGATCTATAAATAGCCGTTGCTACTAGTCTGTTTTCGTCTTCTGTTCTTTGTCAAGTCGTGTTAATTAAGTTAAGTATGATTGCTTTATTTGTTGTGGCTTTTTGATTGGTGGTGTTTAATATTTTCGCAAATGTTTGCTTTGCTTTCGGTACTGATATACAATCTAAATAAATGTGTTTCTCAGTTTCTTGTATATTTTGTTTACACGTTTGACGTGTTATTTTAACATTTTGATTTGACTTTGTATTTCGTGAAACTGGAGTTGTATTAAAAATCAGTCTGTATGCTACTTCCCTTTCTTTTGGTGTAATGCGTTTATTATGCAGGTTTGTAACAAAGTTAAAAGAAAGTGACACATTTCAAATGAACTAAAATAGAAAACATGTAATCTTGAAGCATCAGTTGCGAATTAGATGTTAATATCGTTAGGATATGATTATTGGAGATTTTAGGGGAAAATCGGAGATTAGTGAGCAGTAGCGGTGTTGTATATGTATGTAAAGAAAGTATGTGTATTCAGACGAGAGACTAAATATTATCCGGAGCTAGTTGAGATGGTCGAAGTGTAAGAGAGAATATAAGATTAACTTTGTGTAAATAAAGAAACACAATAATATATTTTGAAATTGACTTGTGTTTGATTTTAAACACAGTGCCTGGCTATATGCAATTTAAAAAAAATAGGTCTACATTGTATGTATCATATCACTCATACCATTTCGTATTTACTAATGACATGTGCATCGCAAGTAACACGTAATAATTTGGTTGTTACATGCATGTCAGGAACTTATCGATTTTAGGAGAACTAAACACAATCCACACAACATTGAAAACGCCCAACTATCTTCATTTACTCATCTTCAGGCAATAATGTTATATGTATTATTTTAATATTGGGTGCTCTAAAATAAATATTTATTATTTTGATTTGGTATTTTAAACGAGCATTTCACAATTACTTCCCATATTAACTTTTTCTAACAAAGAACGGGAGACAACTCAAAAACACAAAATCCGACTTCTAGATAAATAAACCAATCTAATTAAAAAACAATATATTTATTCGATGCATGATCCATTGACATTAATAAGTTTATTATTATGTATCTAAACATACTTTGTTGACGTTGAACAATGAATAAATGCTGTTCCTACATTTAAAAAACTAACAGCTTCTACTTATTTCATGTAAATTTCAAGGATATGTAAATTAAAAATAATTTATTACGATCGCGTAGTTGTAAAATTTGGTCGCCAAATAATTGTTTTTGCTGATTTGTAAGTGATGTGAATACATCTGCTCCAAAATATAAATATTATGAGGGAAAAGACTAATCCGAGGCTGTTTAAATTTTAACATAATGAAGTAAATGAGAATTAAAATGTGTCTTCAAACTCAGTTGAAAAGAACAGAGATAAGATTTAACTAAGTTGATGCTTACCGAAAGATGGTTTTTTACATAAGTCAAGCTATTTAAATAGATGGAGGCGGGGAAGGGGCGGAACTACAGTGCCGCCAGACCCCGCAATGCGGTGGGGCCTACGCCGTTTAGGGGGCCCACAGCCGCCCATAATCATTTTTTTATAGTTAAAATTAATTTTCTTGCATTTTTGACCTGATGGTTGTTTTGAAAAAAGAATACTGTAGCTGCGGTTGAAGTATCTTTATTCTATAGACACCATCCCACGCTCTTGTATATTCTTTTTCCTACAATCAAACACACGCTGTTGTCGGCAAAATTCTTTTGAAAAAACATCAATTGCGCGAGAGGCCGCTAGATATTAAGACGGCATTTTGAGACCATCCCAAATTTGGTACTGATTAACACTGGTTATTAAAATAAAACGTATTACATGGCCCTCAGCGGCCCATGTGAGCCTTTGGGGGCCGAAACAGACATTTTTATTTGCAGCCTAATCGCACCCTACCAGGGCGCCAGAGGACACGCCTGATTCAATTTAGTAAGCGTTTGTAACGCCCCATCCTATCCATTGTCTATCACACTGTTTAGAACGAACATATTCACCAAAGCGCTCACGGGGAAAGACCAGGGCGCCAAATCGCATCCTGCCCGGGGGGGGGGGGGGGTCGCTTATGCAAAATTAAATTTCCGCCCCACCACCCACCCACCCCTATTCCCCCCCATCACAGAAACCTTCTCGGGAGTATTCATCAACTCCCTAAAGTTTTATGGCACCGGGACAAATTGCGTCTATTGAGAAAAATCCCAGCATTCCGTGGCGCCGCCATTGCGAAATTAAGAATTGTTTTTTTAACAGAACACTTTCTTAGAGTGTTCTAATCAACTCCATGAAGTCTCATGGCGATCGGGTGAACGCTGTCAAACCAAAATCGACTTTTATATATCGTATGTAGAGAAAAAAACAAATCGCGCCCTGCCGGGGCGCCACCCCTGCGAATTTGAAAATGTTTTTAGCGCAGAAACCTCCCCAGGAATATTTTCAACATCTTCCCAAAGTTTCATGGCGATCGTGTGAACGGTGTCACGGCAATTCACTTTTATTATTTTAATATACGGTATATAGAGAAAAATCGCACCCTCCCGTGGCGCCGCCCTTGTGAAATTAAAAATGATTGTTTACAGAACCCTTCCCAAAAGTGTACTAATCAACTCACCACAGTTTGATGGCGATCGGTTGAATGGTGTCAAACCAAAATCGACTTTTATTTTTATATATCGTATATAGAGAAAAAACAAATCGCGCCCTGCCGGGGCGCCACCCCTGCGAATTTGAAATTTTTTTTTCGCAGAAACCTCCCCAGGAATATTCTCAACAATTTCCGAAAGTTTCACGGCGATGTGATAAGAGGTGTGGTAATACATAAAAGACACACACACACACACACAGACACACATACATTGCTTTTTATATATATAGATAGATAGACAGATAGATAGACATATATAGGCCTATATATATATATATATATATATATATATATATATATATATATATAGGCCTATATATATATATATAGGCCTATTTATATGTATATATATATATATATATATATATATATATATATATATATATATATATATATATATATATATATATATATATATATATATATATATATATATATATATATATATATATATATATATATATATATAGGCATATATATATATATATATATATATATATATATATATATATATATATATATATATATATATATATATATATATATATATATATATATATATATATATATATATATATATATATATATATATATATATATATATATATATATATATATGGGGGCCCAAAAAATTTTTTTGCGGGGTGGCCCATTTTTTCTAGTTCCGCCACTGAGGCGGGGTGGGGGGGTGGGGGGGGCTAGTTATCTATCGTTATCAGGTGACTACCTGAATATTGACCCGTGCTTAAACACGACAATACTATTAAAAAAGACGCAGCTGTTTACTCGACTACACAATGTATCTATACAATGCCATATTGAATAATCGTGTACAACATTCAACGATATTCACAATTCAAGATATCTGAAAGCTAAATCACATCCAACACACGATATACCGAACTCACAGACATGTCCAATCAGGATATACAAAACTTACATTATACACAATTAAATATGTAATACACAGTGGCGTAGCGAGGTCGGGTGTCACCCGGTGCGGCACTAAATGGTGTCACCCCCCAGAGGCGTAGCGACCCTTCCCGGGGACAAACTTTCAGATTTTCGATTTGCATCCCCCCCCATCAAAATTTCGATGTGCACCCCCCCCCCCTTCAAGTTTTCGATTTGCACCACCCTCAAACTTTCGATTTGCACCCCCCCCCCCCTCAAGTTTTTCTCTTTATATTTTGATATTTTTTGCCTTGGTGTCACCCCCCTAAATGGTGTCACCCAGTGCGGTCCGCCCCCCCGCCCCCCCCCCCTCGCTACGCCCCTGGTAATACATCAAACACACGATATACACAAAGCACACGCTAAAATCCGAATATATCAATCTTACCTTTATACAAAAGTCACGATTTAACAAACTCAGAATAGTCCCAACGTATGATATACCCACTACATTATGTACATACAACTCACGATATATGGTTTTTTTTTAATAACCTAAACTTAATACACATACAATTGAGATTATAATATGTTATTCATTAAACGTGTGCTAGTTTTTACTTATAAATCTATATTCTACGAAATTAACCCGCATGTCACTAATGGTAGCTACTATGTCATCAACAATAAAACCACAGGTCACAAATTGCAGCCCATAGGTAACCAATTATAGCCCACGTGTCACCAATCGTAAGTCACATATCACCATCATTAGCCCACGTGTCTCTAACAGTAACCCTCGTGTGTCTTAAAATTGCCAATGTGTCACCCTATAACATATTGCACTATCGTCTCTTTAGAAAAAAAAAATCTCCGTACGCCCTATTCACCCGTACGCAACTCCAACATGTGAGATGAATAGTTAAAGTAGAAGTAAGTAGAAATCTCAAAAGCCATATCCTAACTACGTATGCGATATGTATGGTTTATGTAGTAGAATAGTATGTGATGGTAAACGCTATAATTTCTATATGTGCAACCAATCGAGAGATTGTGATCGGTGTAGTAAGTTACACAGATAATTTAACACATGTGATGACACATAAATGCAAGTTATTTCTGAATAAAAATAGCGTTGTCTTAATAGATTTACAAAAAAAAAAAAAATCAGTTTTGTATTTAAGTTATATTGTCAGAAACATCAGAATAACTTAGTAATTAAATAACGTACGGTTATTTGAAAAAAAAATATAAGTGTGTAAGTACACATCATTGTAATATTTTCCTACCTCATGCACTTTAAATACCAATAATAGCCTTTTAGCTGCACCAAATACTCAGTGTAGTGGTTAACAATAGTTTATGTATGCTGTCTCGTAAACAATATTTAGTAGATTTAGTGTTTAACAGAAAAGTTGGACAATTTAAGAGTTCAAAACTTAATTTTTAATTCTGTGGCACGAGTTTAATTTCAAATTCACATCGTATGTGTTACATGTCCATACAATAAATACCTGAAAACTCAATCCGATGTATTCTTTTTTATTAAATGTCTATAATTCGTTAATAATGTGTGTCTGTTTTTTTACTTCCTTTGGGGTAGACAATGGTGATAATGAACCAACACACCTCATCGAGACATTATAGTGTAGTTAAATAGCGACACACACTCACACGCTTCAAGTAATGTTAGTATATAATTATTGACTGTATGACATCAGGAAAATTTGTTTTCGATCATATGAACAAATAACTATACATTAGATTAAAATCTACTTAATTGAATGTCTTAAAAACGATACATGTTTACTACTTCTATTTTTTATAATGACATTATTTTAGTAATAACAAAAATACACCCACACTTTTCATTAATTATTTTAAAAATAACTAAAATGTTTTGGAATAGATTAAAACAACATATTTGCATCGCTAATTATAGTTGTTAATGGTTTGTTTTGCTATTCAGGTACCCATCTGAGTTGGATGGACTTAATGACGTCCTACAGATTCATCTCCTGGATACCAACGCTATTGTTAGATATAAAGGTCTAAATACATATATATTTATGTAATGTTAGGTGTATCGTAATCACCATTGTCTTTCTATCGCTTGTCCATATCATATCAAATTCTGTGTACACAGATTTAGAATAAGATGTAAGTTGTCTGTCCTATTGGAAGTGATAATATAAAGGGTAATACTTGTTAAACACTATTTACAATAAATCGATATTCTTCAAACACTGTCTCTAAAGTTAAAATACAATTTAAGTTTTCAAAACTATAACAGTTTTATTCTGGCTAAAACAAGATGTGTGTTTGTCGTGTTCGGGGGGAGGGGGGATGGGGTAAGACGTGTGCCAATACACCGTTATGTGTAAGGTCAATATAGCTAACAGAAAAAACAAACACTATATCAAATTATATGTTTGTTGTGTTATTGTTATAGAAATTTAAAGCAGAATAAGTCAGAGTGAGTTTTTAATTTGGCATGTTTAGGACATATAACCTTTAAGATGTGTATGTGAAATTAAACTCGTTATAAAAGTAACGGGCAACATATATTAACTACACATTATTTGCAAATGTGGAATTCGCATCTACTGCATGAGTGGTGTACATAATTAATTACATATTAATTAAGTAACATAGACATGTGACGTCGTTTATTGAGAATACCTGATACAACTTGTAAAATAAACAGAAACACAGGTCAGGAATACGAAAAAGCCTTACGACTATATAACATTATTATTAATACATTAATGCACCGTTCATGTACCGGGCACTTGTATTCTTTTAATAGAAAAAAAATAAAATAATATATCCCTTTATAAATGTGATTGTAGTGTACACAGTACATATTAAGTAGATAAAAGTTTTTGATATTTTATACAAGTCTTAGATGTGTGGGGATTGGCTAGGATTGGTGAGTTTACGGGTGGGGATGAGGGTAAAGGAGGGTGTAGATATAGACATTTAAATAGTAACGCAAAACAATACACATCACCAAAAAAAGGATGGCAATGTACATTATTATTGGTAATCTGGAGAAAGTGTTCTGTTCTCAATATGTAATTTCTTTTAACATTTTTTTTTAATCATTACATACTTTATTCTAATCCACAAATTGTACAAAAATAACTATACAATACACTTCTTTTGTTTTGTTAGATCATTAAAGTGGATTTTTTCATTACAAGAATTTGAGGAACAACATTTATAAATATAACAAATGGAAAAATTATGCTGATATAGAATGTAGCCATAACATCTATGTAATGGTGTGTTAAGAGTTCATTGTCACTTGATAGACAACACTGTCCACAAAATTCACACAACGTTGTTTATTAAAAAACAGACTCATAAACCAGCTAAAATAAATAGTACAGCTACAAATACATGGATGGCAAAAGTGTACATACAGGTGGAATGAACTAAGTGTGAGCATAAATTGCTGACGACATTTTAAAGCTATGACAATTTTTAGTTTACATCAACAACACATTTTAATTGTAAGAATATTTGTAGAATATTAAACTGAAAATAAATATAACAGAAGACTTGTTACTATTTCTTGTAAAGCTATCAGCAAAAGCAAGACTAGAGCTTGAAACACGAATACAATTTCTAGGTGTTGACTAAACTAAATCCATGTAACAGACACAATTTTGTATCAGCTGCCAGAGTATATTCAATGTGTTCAATCTTGACTCCGATGTACACTGAAAGGATTGTTAAAACTGGACAATAGGGATATTACATCACACAAGTAAATTTCGAGAGCGTAGGTTGAACGATATCCTCGCTTATCTTTCAAATGAGTAAAAATTAATGCTGGTGTGTTTACTTATGCAATTACAATACAATTTTAAACACGAAACAAAGGCACATCTACTATTTTTGTAATTTATTTAAAACTTTTAATTATATAAATATACGTCTAATATTTAAAATAAATTAGTAAGTCTCTTTGTTTTTTTGTTTTTTTATTTACAATTCGTTTAGCAAATGGTGTATTTAATAGGTAATTACTTCCCTTGCACAATATCCAAACAAAAGAAAAAATATTGGTAAATATCAGCATCGGAAAAATAAAACAAAAACATAAATACATATGGGCGACATTGTATCGAATCATATGGATACATTTAACATAAACTAATATATAAGCTATGTAACAATGTAGATACATATGCGTTACTAAAAGTGATGGTCAAATGTTGCTCAATTCAAAGTTGTGCGTGTGTTAAATATGGCAGGTATTATGTTGATACACTCATGAATTTAGTAATTGAAACTGTCATTTAAATTAGTGGTCGGAGTAGTCGAGTTACTTATTGCACCGATTCTCTTCTCGACATTTTGACTAAGATCAAAGTGTACTATCTGCTATGGGTTATGTACGGAGTCAGGCAACCCATCTGACCTTAGTGGACTAATTTTAAGAAAACAAAATGTAGTTCGCAATTAAAAAAGGTAATGTGTATATACGTATATATTAATTATACTCACCCTTGATCATGGTCACGTAGTTAGGTACATTGTTACTGCTCTAGTTGTGATTGCTATTGTACTTCAGATCACCCAATCTTATTATAACTGTGTATTTCCACTAATACATATAACATACAATTGCCTGAAGATGGGCTGATTATTGTAACTGAATGAGAGGTCATATGAGGGTGGGTTAGGTATATAGAAGTATATAGAAGTAATTCAGGGAAGCGCTCTCTCAATTTTTAATATGAAACTATTCAATCTTTATTAAAAGCTAAATTTAAAAAAAAATATTTTGACTTTTTGTTTTGATTAGTTCATCAGTGGGCGACCCTCTCCAACCCCCATAAAGTCTATCGAGACACCCCGTGGGTGGCAACCCACAATTTGAGAACACGTGAATTAGCGTATCCATCCAGCACATTGCTGCGGGTTGACACAATATTTTAAGATGATTTCATCAATACATTACCAATCGTGTATTTTTAGACGCGTGCCCTCGATTTCTAAATGTGAATTATTAATACGTAAACAAAGCTGGCGCAATAGTTGTACATCTGTAGATCAGATCTGGTTACCTAGATCATGTTGTATGAACAATTATTGTACATTATAATACTGTGATGCAAAATCACTCAGGGAACTATGCAAGACGATATAGTTGAATCTTTTCGAACATAATATAGTGACTGAATTAACTGTGATTTCTAATCTTACTAATTTCAAACAAAACACACTCATGCGTACACACTTTCAAGTTAATTATTAATGATTAGGTCAAAGTGATAGATCGCACGTAACTATTTTGTGCCCGCAGTTTTAGGTTTTATATATGTATGCTATAATTTTCTTGGCTGACTGTTTGGTATGGGCAATCATTTAAAGCGGCTGCCCTGCCTAATACGTTCTAACATGGGCTCTATGCGAAGTATGTGGAGTAGTGAGGTGGAGAGGGGTGCGATTGACTAGTTGAAGCTGTTGGGTAGTAACGAGATGTCTTTTATTTAGAATAAACTTAGTTAATTCTTGTTTCTGGTCGTTCCACTTAAAGTTAAAGTCAGGTTCAGTTAACCTCGTTCTCATCTCCGATTGTAGTAGCAAAATAATAACTTGGATGTTTATGGTTTTTAAAGTTACATCATTATTATATTGCTAGGTTCTGAGAGACAAACATTTTTGGAAGAAGAAACATACATTAACATAATGTCGTCACTAGTCTTTAAAACATGTAGATGTAAAACAAAATATTTGGTGTATTGGTTTGTATGTTGTTGTTGTTGTTTTGAAGCACTACATTTAAATTCATAACATGCACTATATATATATATATATATATATATATATATATATATATATATATATATATATATATAATGTAATTCAGAGTTAAATCGTTTAACTATGTTTAATAGAAACATATAAATACAACATATATACAAAATCGCTACGTTTTCTGTTGGTTATTTGTTTTGTTGTTTTAATTTTGGGAAATGTGGTAATATTATTATTGTATCTCCCTTAGCATTCATTTGCAAAATAATAATTATAGTTTACAACTACAATAATTGCTAATACTTTGTTTCTAGCCCCCTGATACATCTTACGATCATTACAATTGGTATATGTTGGTATATGTAGAAGTCAAGTTTGAAGCGGGTCACATATGTGATATCTATAGGGCTATAACCGAGATCTGGTAACATTAAATGATTTGTTGTTCAAGCTATGTAAAGCAGACATAAAATAGGCAGAGTTACCAATCAGTTAAATCTCAATGTGGAATTCAACACTTTTTAAGCTTAGATGGTTTGGTATATAACTTATCAGACAAAAATACGCGTGTAAAATTAATAGAACTAAAGGCAGTTTCTTCAAAGATCAGTTTAAAAATAAACGATTTTGTCGATTTTTTATTGCCATTGTTGTCTGTGATACATCAAAGTTGACATTTTTTAAATCTTATTTTTTTTGTATTTACTACATATTTGTCAATCTTGTTTCATCTCGAATTAATTAATTATTTGATTTTAAGTACATGATTTGGTGGCTTTTTTTCTCAACCTATTGGAGTGTAAACATAGCTAGACTTACCAGTTATGTGTTGTTGTAATTGTAGTAACTTGTCCTACTTGACATACATCTCCCATATACTTATTTTTATATTATATATATTGCTATTTAGCAATGATTACATTGACTTTGGATCATTAAAAACTATTAATTAATTATGTTAAGCAACTAAACAAATTAAATCATTTTGTTGTACCGTGTCATCTATCTACTGAAACAAAATGCGTGGATTATAGAATTGTTCCAAGTGAAGTAACTGTGTTTTTAATCTTACTTATTTTAAACAAAACACACTCTTGAGTTCACACTTTGATCAAACGAATGAAAGTTTATTGTCGATGTGCAGTGAAATTGATGGATCCCTTAGAGCTATGTTGCGCTCGATATATTAGGGTATATATATTTCAATTATACATATCGCTATTATGTCCTTATGTATTAGTGTGTATAATATATTTATCTACGTACGGCTGTGTTAGGGTGCCATTATATGTATGAATATAGACGGCTAAGTTATGGTGACATATGTGTATATGTGTACGACCTGTATAACATTTAAATTTGTGTGTTAAAGTGTAACATGTTAACATATGTATGGCAGTGTTACGGTGTAATATATTTACACATGAACAACCAACCTAACAATGATTTTGAAAGTTGAATAGAAGACATGGACACACGGACAGATCAATTAAATAGAAGACTTTTCATTAAGACATGCTCACCCTGACAAAGATAGTTGACTAGACTAGAAGACTTTACATTGTGAAATAGTCACTCTGTTACCGTTTCCTATTAATGGAATCATCACTGAAAGTTGACTTTAGCATTGGCGATTAAACCAAAACTAAATATATTTCTAAAAAAATGAGGATACGCAATTTCTGCCTTGTTTGAGGTAATGGTTAAGGGTCTTCCTCCTCCCTTAAAATGATATCACACCTCATTTTACCAAACCACTCCCTCAAAATTAAAGTAAAAAAGCGTTATATATATATATATATATATATATATATATATATATATATATATATATATATATATATATATATATATACATATTTATTGTACTTAAATTTTAATTAAGTTCGAATTTCTTGACAACGCAAATAAATTTAAACTCATTTTCTAGTTTTTACTGCAATAACGATTGATGTATTTTTCTCTCTATCATCATCAATCCCTCCTCTTCTTCCGCCTCCCCTCTCCAGATATGTCGTCATGTATAGACGATCCGTTATATATCTGGTACTCTTTTGTAAGCGAAAATTGATATGCTTACAGCTCAACACATTATGAGTTCTTCTTTTAATAGTGAAGCAAAACAATACACATCACCAAAAAAATAAAAATAAAGCAATGTACATTATTATTGGTAATTTGAAGAAAGTTTTCTGCTCTCAATATGTATTTTCTTTTAAAAGAATAGGGATAACAAAACAAATGTAGATTTGGTACATATAAACGTAGATAGAACGATTTCCTCGCAGGTCTTTTAAATGAGTAAAAAGTAATACTCTTGTGTTTGCTGTTTGCAATTACAATAAGCTTTTAAACATAAAACAAACACACATCTTTTTTTTTTCTATATTATTTTTATATTATATAGAAGATCTATATGGAAAATTCACCGAAAGAGTCCGACAGAAGCACAACGTTGATTCAACGAAATCTTCGGTTGTCTTGCAAAAGTGTAAAATATAATAATAATGTATGTAGTTTTTTAATTACATTATTTTTTTAAAACAATAGACTAAAAGACATCTAAATATTTATCATTATTGAAAATATTATATTAAGTTTATTGGTATATTTTGTCACATAAAACGGTATGTCATTTTGATGTTTGATTTTGCTTTATCAAGCTAACTGTGTATATTAATAAGCAAATTATTTCCCTTGCAAAATTGCTAAGCTAGAAAAATATCATCTGCAATATTCAAACAAAATAAAAATACAAGCGACATTGTATTTAATCATATGAAAACACTTAAATTAGTTTAAAAAAATGTGTCACATGTAGGTCAATATAAAGCTTCGTGTGATTTCAATATGGCAGGTATTATGTTGACACAATCATTAATCAAGTTATTACAACTGTCATTTAAAGCAGACACTTCAATGGTCGGAGCAGTCGAGTGACTGAATGCACCGATTCTCTTCCCGACATTTTGACTACAATTAAAGCGTACTGTATGCTATGGGTTCTGTACGGTGGTCTTAGCTATGGGATCCGAACTTTCGACTTTCGAGTAAGCAATTGTGGGATATAAAGGTCTAAATGTATCTACACCATGTTTAAAAGTAGTTACTGATTGTAATGTAATGTGTTTTGGAAGCAATCTGTCATTTTATCTTTTATTTTCATCTTATCAAGCCAAATTATTCGTACATTTATTTTAAATCTCCAGGCTATTTTGTATTCGTTTTTGAACTACTACTTTAATATTAACCTAAGCAAAATTCAAAATAATGTGTCCAAGCAAATTATCAAATGCATAGATTAAAAAAAAAATAAATGCATGTGGGATTAGATATTGTGGTCGAGTAATATCCAAGCGTGTTGATATATAATGCTTTATATTATAACTGGGGATGTAAATATAACTTAATTTATTTATTTGTTATTTCCGCTGGTGTATCCCTTTGCCTGATAATCTAAAGAAGGATAATTAAGAAAATGTGTTAACAAAAAGGTCTCAGACTGGACACGAAATTGTCCTTCTTTGGCAATATGCGAGTTGAGATAATACATTAATTATGTTTAGATCAAAAACAGCTTTAAAAGAAATACAAATCAACTGTATAAAACTGGCAAAAGTCTATGTCTCTTTAATATGGTGTGTTGCTTGTTTGCTTTAGTATAGTGTTAATTATGTGTCTTGTGTAGTATTGTGCTAATGGGTGGTAGTGTGGCTTTAGTCTAATTATACCAATGTGGTGATGCCTGAAAGTTTTATTGCGTGTTCTAATGACATGTAGACCTAGATCTTTAATTATTTATTTTTTTATTAGGGTTTGGTTGTTTATGTTGCTAATGGTGTTTTAAAAAAAAAACATATCAATATGGTTTATTTGCATGTTTTATAAAGTGGGTTGCTATTGTGCTAAATGTTACTGTAAATATATGTTTTGGTAATAGTTATCTGTTAATTAATGCCCTAATGGTTCTACTGCAATATGTATACGTGTCCAGCTTCTGTGTAATTGTGTCCGTTAGTCTCGTCCATATGAAGCCGTACAGTTTGAGTTTGTAAAAAAAAAAATAACAAAAATAAAACCATTGTCAGATCAGTCGAAACATTGATTAATCTAAAGTTATTGCCTGTCTTTAATATATGTAAATTTCAAAGTTGTATGCGTCATGCATGTTTGTGGTGTTGTATTGTTAGGACGACGATACGAAATCCAAGTATCTGCTCTACAATAGTTCATATATGTTGGTTGCTGATGATTGTCCTAATGGTGTGTTCTAGAAGAATTGCGTGACCTCTTGTCTTGATGTCTTTTGTTTAACCCAAGTCAAGTCAATTGTGATGACGCAAGATTACGTCAGACATGTTTAGCAGATATAGGTTAGCAGAAACAGACTATAGGCTAGTTGGTTGGTTAGAGAGGCCAATGGGCGCACAGGGCTGACCGGTCACGTGGGACGGTCAGCTGACCACTGAGGCGTGGGGCAGTAGAGAGATAGGCCGGGAGTTGATAGGTAGCTAGCGAAGAGTAGAGAAGGAGTTAGGTAGTGGTTAGAGACGGTTGTAATTTGCAGAGCTACGGAACAGTTAGTTAGTGTTATGATTGATCATGGGAGTGTGTAGTAGTAGGTAGCATGTGGTATTGACAGTCAGATAGAAGTAAATAGTACAGTGTAGATCAGTTAGGTAGAAACTTGAACATATATATCATTTTAATAAAGAACAATTATAGTTGAACTTGAACTGTGTGTTATTGGATTCATTCGTTCCGCATCATACAATCCCCACCCTCACATCAATATATTAAGATGTTTGTAAGTGAAAACAAAAAGTGTACATCCTTATCCTTAACAACCTTCTACCGACAATTGATAGTCAGGTTATAATTGGTAACGGTTAAAACTCAGTTTCTTATATTTACTGAAACGTGTCTTTACACTTTATGAACATGTCTCTAACGCTACATAATAAATAATCCGCAATCCCCCCCCCCCCCCCCCCTCACTAACACACACACACACACACACACACACTCTCTCTCTCTCTCCCCTTATCTCTGAATTGAAAGCAGAATATTTTAGAACGAATAATTTAACATTCTTGTTTTGGTTTCATTTTAAACGATGTATCGACAGCGTTCCATGGTTTGTACAATTAAACTAAGAATTATTTATTTAGCATATGAAAATCTATGTAAAATAATCATTTACGGAACACACTAATTTGTATTGGTTTGCTCCTGCGTTTTTTTCTAATTTACTATTTACAGTAGTTTATTCATGTTTTGCCAAGATTTGGTCCGTTTATAAAAAGGCAAATTCAGTTTAGAATACATTTCATTCTTTTATTGTGTAACAAGACTTGTGACACACCGAAGCCGGAATGTTTTGTTTGTTGATACTATATTTTTTATTTAGTTTTTTATTACTACATGTTTATTAGAGTCTTGTTTAATTTCTAATTAATTAATTATCTGATTTAATGGACATGATTTTATAGCTTACATCTCAATCTGTTGGAATCTAAAAATTGCTAGACTCACCAGTTTTGTGTTATTATAATTTTAATTACATGATATACTTAACAAACAACTCCTTTATATATTTGTTTTATACTAGAATTAACTGAACTAAATATCATAACACGAAAAATGAACAATTCATTTGTATTTTAGTAATATATAAGTTCATTTGGGAGTTTTTGTTTAAAATACATGTTCAGTTGAGAGATTGTGTTTACAAAGATGTTCAGTTGACAAATTGTGTTCACATAGATATTCAGTTAACGGGCTGTAATCACATGGATGTTTAGTTCTTTTTTTTTTGTTTTTCATCTCGTGTTTATGTTACATATTTTATCAACATAAGTTAGTGAAGTTCAGTTCCTACTTGACGTTAAAGTAAAGTAGAGTTCACTTGTTTCTGTTACATCGGCATACAACAGGATAGATTATTCAGCACTAACCACGACCGCCTTTACTTTCACAAACGTGACTGAGTGCCCATTTAGGCTGGGTTTGCTCGATGTGTTCTACGGAGTTACTTTCGAATTGAGAATAGGGGCGTTTGGGTTGGTATGTATGTTCTAGCATTAAACCATACCGTCAATAGCTACGTGGTCTATAGGACGTAATTGTTGACTAGGTGAATTTAATTTTGTGTATTCTAGTTGTTGGATCCTTTTCAAGACAAACAAACCATTGCATTGTTATATATCTTTTTTTTTTACATTGTGAAAGTATAAATGAGGAAACATTAATCATGAGTGGTGAACATTGTCTGACCGACTTACTCAAATCTCTTTAAAAAGTGCAAGTTAATTCGATAAAGTTTTCTGAAATTGGTAAAAAAAATAAACACACAAATCATACATACACTTACCTAAACTTTGATCCTTATATTAAAATGTTATTTAGTAAATGTTTATTTACTGTACAAGTCCGACTTAAATGTTTTTTTTTTAATCTATTTCAAATCATTTAATGGCTAGTGCTATTACGTTTATAATGTTTGTTTCCCTTATTAAATAAACCTGGAGTGATCTTCCCTAATTTCCTTGTATTAAAACGTCGATATTTGCAAAAATCTCGTTTTTTCTTTTTTGAATTGTGAATATCGTGCAATTTTTTAAATACTTTGATTCGATATGACATGACATGGATACATAGTGTAGTCGAGTGAACAGCTGAGTCTTTTTAATCGTATTGTCGTGGTTTTGAACGGGACAATTTGTGCTTTACACAACAAGCTGTCACCCGATGACCGTAAATAACTACCGCCTCCCCCCCCCTACCCTCCATCCATACACGTTGATTGACTTATGTAAAAATAAACGATCTTTCGGTTACCATGAACTTAATTAAATCCGATCTCTATTCTTTTCAACTTAGAAGACATTCTACTTCTCATTTACTTATGTCAGAACTTAACAACGTCAGATTAATATTTTCGATCAATATTTTAAGGGTGATTTATGCACATTAGATACAGATCAGCTGGCTAAAAACATTTTTTTTCCCGCCTGAGACATATAATTAACAGCGTCAGTTGTGTGTTCGACTTAGTATTACAGTTTTTATCATCGGTTTGTGAGGACTGATACAGATTTACAATAGTAATATTTCTTTCTTACTTGTAGCCTACTTTCATTCATTTAAGATGGTTTACTTATACATAGATCTAATACAAAACGTCTAAACATAAATAAATAAATAAATAAGTAAATAAAACAACCTGAAAATGCAAATGTGTAATCAAATGATGATTCAAGGGATCTTTTTACCCTCGGCGTTGTGGGTGAGAGAGGGGGACGGGGTGGTAGTTGAACACAGCATCAAAGATATGAACGTCAATGGCGAAACTAGGAATGTACGTTGATCAATCGATATCTTCACCTGTATTTCAAAATATTAAACAATATAGCTACTGTGTTTGTGTTTGCAATTACAGTAATATTTCAACATAAAACAATGAAATATCTACAGTTTTAGATATTGTTCAAATAAAATAAATATTGTTGGCATACAGTGTTTCAAACATTTATTAATTTGACAGATTTTTAAAAATATTCTATTTATTTAATAAAATGGTATATTAAATAGGGTAATTATTTCCCTTGCACAATATCCAAAAAAGAAAAAAAAATGATTGTTAAATACTTATCTGCTTCGGAAATAAAACATTAAAAAATAAAGGTAACATTGTAACGAATCTAATGGATACATTTAAAATTAACTAAAATAGGAAATATGTAACCATATAAGATACGTAGGCGTCACTTTTGGAGCTGGTCAAATGTAGCTCAATTTAAAGTTGTCTGTGTGTGTGTTCAATATGGCAGGCAGTTTGTTGATACAATCATTACTTAAGTTATTGAAACTGTCATTTAAAGTAGTGGTCGGAGTAGTCGAGTGACTGATTGCACTTAATCTTTTCTCTGTATTTTGAATAAGATCAAAGTGTTCTATCTGTTAAGGATTATGTACAGAGGTCTTACCTGTAGCTTCAGTTTTTCCTAATGTTAATCAGGTTCCCATCTGAGCTGGTTGGAAATAAGGACGTACTACAAACTCGAATCAGGAATCCGAACAATGGCTAGATATAAAGGTCTAAATATGTGTGCGTTCTTTGTTGTGTTTTTTTAAGGTTTAAGCTATGTTTAAACTTTTTATTTTCATAATAGGCCTACACATTGATTGTAAAAGTAATTGCCCGCAATCTTTTTTTTTGTATGTATGTTTTGAAAAATTATAAATTTTAACATTTTAAAAAAACCAAAACCTGCTTTTGTAAAAATGTTCTTAATATTATCAATTCGGTATAGCAATTTAGCTTTCGGTTATTTCCCTTAACATCATTAATGAAAAGGAATAAAATGCAAACTTTAAACACTAATTGTCAATATATAAGTACTATTATTTCGTTTATGGTGTGTATATAATGTTATCGTTACGTAAAATGTAACATTAATCTAAATAAACCATTATGTTCATGCAACAATTGGGTAAATGCATATTTCACTCTATAGGTCAGTGTGAATAATAGGACTAACATAAAACATATACACTTAAATGTTTATTGCAATATTATTTGACATAGGAGAACTTTGTTCGGATATTTCTGAGACGTACAATATGTATGTGAAACACATTTTGGTTTTTATAAAAGCAATTGCCCTTAGACATTGGACTGGCCTGACTTATTTGCATAGCTAGGGGAGGGTAGGTTGGGCGATGACTTCGGGCGCCGACCCCTGTGGGTGCGCCAACTAGAGTTGATATGACATACAGTCAAAATTAAGAAAATAGACAGCCATTTGGCTATTCGGAAATATTGAGTTGTTTTCCATATTAAGTGTGTAACACCAAATTTCAATTTCAATTTCCTTACTGAATTTCTTCTAAAGCGACAAAATTAAACTCATTAAGTAATAATGGAAACAGTTAGTTGTATTTTTTTTTTAATACGATGCAATGTTAGATGATTAATTTGAATATTTCATGTGGTTGCTTACATAACAAATAAGTAAGTAAAGTCAAACGTTATAAAATTAAGCGATTGGTGTTTACGTAATGACAACTCTTGTTTCATAATACATTTTTTTGTAATGCTGATATTTGTTCTTTTTCTTGTTTAAAATGTAAAAAGTGTAACAGCATGCACATTAATGTTGCTCTGATTTATTGTATCGGTTTAAAAAAAAAAAATGTGTATATTATGTCCTTAATCCGGACTTATATTTAGTTTTATGCAAACTAAAAAAAAACATATTTGAAGTTAACTTTGAGACACCAACGGCAATAAGTGATGAACTAGATCTTTACTGTTATTGAGTTCGTCATCACGTGTTCATCACGTGGTCATTAGGCTACCTCAGCAATTATTACCACTTTAATTACAATTCATTAAGCGGGACCTAGTAACACAGTTGCTGTTTTTTTTTTTTTTTTTATCAATGGGAATCCCGTTGCCAACAATTAATTTAGTTCTAAAATTGTTATGTCTCCGTGGATAGGGGGACTTAAATTTAAGTGAGATAAATCGAGAACTTAAAGTCCTATTGTGGGTATTTTCAGGATCAGTCTGGGATTTCAGAATAAATGTTGCATAAGTTATATTGAAGTTTTCATGAAACTGATCGAAAGGGAATATTAAGTCGAGCTTGCCAAGGGGAACTAGCGGAGCGGGTATGGGGGGGGGGGGGGTAGAGTTTATGTCGATAGCAAAAGTTTTATATAATTTAAAAAAGCAGGAAAAAAGTTGTACCACCAGTAGCCACACCAGTTACAGTTTCTTAAACCGACTTCACTCATGTCTTTAAAATATGTAACACACATCGTGAAAGTGTGTATATTTCAAATGGCATAGATAGTTTAAATATAAAACAAAGACAATCAATGATAATTTTCAATTAATTCTTTTTTATTACAATTTGTTTATAATTATACATGTAAAATATGTGTGTTGTTGTTTTTTTTTCTCCTTTTTTATGTACTTGCTTTATTAATTAAATGCGTATTTACTCCCCCTCCTAAAACGTTGCTCAACAATACTAACAGTAAAACTTTCAGAACAAGATTGATAAACAAATACAATATAACGCATTGCTCATTAAGACTAACAGTAAAGTAGACTTACCTTACGATAATTACTATTTTGTTTTGTAATTCGATGCTAGAAATTTTACTAACATTTAGACACATTAAAAAAAATAAACTAAATAGAAAATATGTATCTATGATATATAGTGGCTATGTAGGGAGCTGGTCAGATGTGGCTCAATCTAAAGTTGTGTGTGACTTCAATAAGGCAGAGATTATGTTGATATAATCCTTAATCAGTTATTGAAACTGTCATTTAAAGCAGACACCACAATGGTCGGAGTAGTCGAGTGATTGAATGCACAATTTCACTTCTCGGCCTTTTAACTAAAATCAAAGTGTAGTATTCGTTATGTGTTTTGTGCGGGGTTTTTAGCTGTGGCAGCAGTTTTTCCTAACCTTAGTTAGGTACCCATCTGAGCTGGTTGGAGTTAAGGACGTCCTACAGATTCATCTCCTGGATCCGAACGCAATTGTAAGATATAAAGTTCTAAATAAATATATCTTTATGTTATGTTAGGTGTATCGAAATCACTCTTGATATTCTATCTCTTATGAGATGTATTGTAAAATTAGGGGAAGTAAAAATACCTTCATAAGTTAAGCTCAATTTCCGCTGTTGTTTCCCTTTGATTGTTTCTTCTAAGAAGAAAAATGAAGGTGGAAATACATTATACACGACTGGTAAATAATGTCACATTAAAAAGGCGTCAAAAAATAAATAAATAAAAAAGGCGTCAAGCCTGGAAAGAAAGTGTTCTTATTTTCCAAAATGCATACATAATTTTAGATCTAAAATAATTAAAAAAACAAAAAGCGTCTACGAAAAACTCTGGAATTATTTATTTTTGTTTAAGGTCGGAGTGCGGTAACAACAAGATAAACAGTGACCCCATTGTGGGCTCTGTTCGTCAGGGACAAATGGGTTCGTCTAAAGGCCGCGATATCCAAATATACAGTCGTTCGTCAGAGAATAATAGGACCACGAACTGGGGTAGGTGTTTTGGGGAATGTGTGTGTGTGGGGGGGGGGGGGGAAGGGGGACCTGGTATTCGATACATATTAGTTACAAGAAATGTGCTCATTTAAATCATCGGTCGCCGAATATAATGTACTATGTTTGTATAGGGTTAAACGTGTACCGTTATACAGTCAGTAATAAACGTGTTTTATTTATTTATTTATTTTATTTTAAACATTGTATTCATAGACGTCGTTTTCATGAACCTAAAAAATATGTTTTCATAAAGGATCAAATCACAACAGGGCATAATGAAATTATATAATTAATATTATTTGTGCAAGGAGATGGAGAGCTGCATCTGGACTTCAAAAGAGCCGCAGGTTGCCGACCCCAACCCTATCCAGATCTGTCGTCATTTATAGACCATCCCTTATATATCTGGTACCATGCTGTAAGCGAGAGATAAATATAAATAGGGTTCGTACACACGTGTAGGCTTAACGACTGATACAGCTCAGGATTAGTAATGTATTAGTGCACCAGACACGTACATGAAATAATACTTTTAATACATGCCTTTCGAACAACAAATAAATGCATTCGATTTTGGTTAGTATGGGACATTCGTAAAAAGAAAGTAAGCGCAAAACAAGTTTGTTTTTTATTGTTTTTTTATTTTAAATAATATGTATTTATGTTATGGGTTCTGCGTTTAATATAGAAGCCCAACAATACACATGTCCAAGGAAATAATTATTGCAACGTACTGAGTGCTTGGTAATGAAAATAAAATTATGATTGGCCAATGACATGTTAATAATTTCATTATAAAAATGTAATGTAAATTAATTTGTATTTTTTAAATATAATGTATATGGAAAATTCACTCCAGGTGAGGCATTGAACGCGAAAGATTGATTAAATAATATCTTTGGTTGTCTTGCAAAAGTGTGAAACATAATAGTAATGTGTGTAAATTTGTAATTACATTGAATTTTTAAACATTAAACTTAAACACATCTATGTTTTTATGATTATTAAAAATATTTTATTAAGTTCATTGGTATGTTTTGTCACATAAAACTGTATTTATTTTTTTTATTTGATTTTGCTTTATCAAACGAATTGTGTATATTAATATGGAAATTATTTCCCTTGCAAAATTTCTAAGCTAGAAAAAGATTATCTGCAATAGTCAAACAAAATAAATATACAGGCGACATTGTATTTAATCATATGAACACACTAAAATTAGTTAAAAAGAAAATGTGTCACATGTAGGTCAATATAAAGCTTCGTGTGAGTTCACTATGGCAGGTATTATGTTGACACAATCATTAATCAAGTTATTACAACTGTCATTTAAAGCAGACACTTCAATGGTCGGAGTAGTCGAGTGACTGAATGCACCGATTCTCTTCCCAACATTTTGACTACAATTAAAGCGTACTGTATGCTATGGGTTCTGTACGGTGGTCTTAGCTATGGGATCCGAACTCGTGACTTTCGATGAGCAATTGTGGGATATAACAATCTAAATATATCTACACCATTTTTAAAAGTAGTTACTGATTGTAATGTAATGTGTTTTGGAATAAATCTGTTATTTTATCTTTTATTTTCATCTTATCACACCAAATTTTAGTACATATATTTTAAATATCCAGGCTATTTGGTATTCGTTTTTGAACTACTACTTTAATATTAACCTAAGTTACTTGCTAAGCAAAATTCAAAATAATGTGTACAGGCAAATTATCAAATGCATAGATTAAAAAAAATGCATGTGGGATTAGATATTGTGATCGAGTAATATACAAGCGTGGTGATATATATAATGCTTTATATTATAACTGGGGATGTAAATATAACTTAATTGATTTACGCGGTATTTCCACTGGTGTATCCCTTTGCCTGAAAATCTAAAGAAGGATAATTAAGAAAACGTGTTAACAAAAAGGTTTCAAGACTGGGCACGAAATTGTCCTACGTTGGCAATATGCGAGTTAAGATGATAAATGAATAATGTTTTTATCTAAAACAGCTTTAAAAGAAATACAAATCAACGGTATAAAACTGGCTAAGGCTAAAGTCTATATCTCTTTAATATGGCGTGTTGCTTGTTTGCTTTAGTATCGGTTTAATTATTTGTCTTGTGTAATATTGTGCTAATTGGTGGTAGCGTGGCTCTAGTCTAATTATACCAATGTGTTTATGTCTGAGAGTGTTTATGCGTGTTCTAATGACATGTAGACCTAGACCTTTAATTATTTTATTTTTTATTAGGGTTTGGTTGTTGATGTTGCTAATGGTATTTTTAAAAATGTAATATCAAATGGGTTTATTTGTATGTTTTATAAAGTGGGTTGCTATTGTGCTAACTGTTACTGTAAATATATATTTTGGTAATAGTTATCTGTTAATTAGCGCTGCCCTAATGGTTATACTGCAATATGTATACGTGTCCAGCTTCGGTGTAATTGTGTCCGTTAGTCTCGTCCATATGAAGCCGTACAGTTTGAGTTTGTCTGTCACTATAATTTGGGTGTCGTGCTTTATCTTTCCTCTCCGTTTCGCAGAATCTTGGATTTCTCTGCATTTATTTAGCATCCGCTGCCTATCCCGTATCCTGTAAATGTCTCTTTTTTTTGTCTTCATTTTTTAATCTCTTCGTAGTTACACATTGGTGTCGTCAGCGTATGCTATAGTTTTCTTGGCTGACTGTTTGGTATTGGCAATCCTTTAAAGCGGTTGTCCTGCCTAATACGTTCTAACATGGGTTCTATTCTTAGAATCTGGGGTAGTGAGGGTGGTGGGATTGACTAGGTGAAGCTGTTGAGTAGTAACGAGGTGTCTTTGATTTAGAATAAACTTGTGAGTGAGCCATTGTGGGATATCAAGGTCTAAATATACCTACACCATTTTCAAATGTAGTTAATGATTGTAATGTAATGTGTTTAGGAAGCTATCTGTCATATTATTTTGTTTTTCTTTTCATCATATCATGCCAAAATCTTTGTACATACATTTTAAATCAGGCGATATGTATGGTTATTTTGTATTGATTTTTGTACTACTACTTTAATATTTACTTACAGCTACTTGCTAAAATATTGTGATCCAGTATATTCCATGTGTGGTGTTATATAATGCTTTATTTCAAAAGTATGGGAGGTAAATACAGCTGTATTGAGTTATGCAGTATTTCCGTTGTTGTATCCCTTTGATTGGCATTCAGCTTCTGTGTAAATGTGTGGGACAGTCTCGTCCATGTGAAGCCGTACAGTTTGAGTTTGTTTGTCACTATAATTGGGGTGTCATATTTTGTTTTCCTGTCCGTTTCTTTTAATTTTGGATTTCTCCACATGTATTTTGCCTCCATTGCCTATCCTGTCTATAAATGTCTTTATTATTGTCGTTATTTCTTTCTCCGTCTGTAGTTAAACATTGATGCTATACTTTTCTTTTAATGTGGATGTCCTCTCTATTACTTTCTAACAAGGACACTATGCTAAGTTTGTGGAGAAGTGAAGAAGTGGGGTAGGGGTATTAACTAGTTCAAGCTGGTGTATGTATTTATTTGTTTTTTTTATTTATTTATCTTTTTATTTTACTTTTTATTGGGGCTGGGGGTGGTAATCTTCTTATTTTATCTTCCTTATTGAACATGTACACAATAATAATTATAGATTGCAATTAAAATTATTTAAATACAGTTTTTCTAGTCCCCTGATACAACTTACAACCATTACAATTGGTATATGTTGTTGATACATGAACACGAGCTGTAGAAGTCAAGTTTGAAGCGGGTCACATATGTGATATCTATAGGCCTATAACTGAGATCTGATAACATTAAATGATTTGTTGTTCAAGCTATGTAAAGCTGAAATAAACTAGACGGAGTTGTCAAACATTGTCTTCTATCTATATTTATAATGTATAATGTTTATAATATACTATGTTTAACGTATACATGTATTCAAGGCCATAAGCCCCGTGCATTCAATTGTCAAATAGTCGTCAGATCTCATTATGACGTGTGGTCATTACAGTTGCTGTTACTTGCTATGGAAGTTTTAATGTTACTTTATTCGGAAAAAAATATCGTTTATATCACTGACAGGCGCAACGCTTTTGCTTTAGTAAATTAGTATTTAACAGCTACCTCCATTTTAAATGATGTAAGTTGAAATTGGACTTGTGTGGACGTTGGGTGGTGGGTAATAAAACTCTAAACATGTGTGTACGTCATAAATGGATGAACCCTTATTTAGTAACCACAAGTTTACATACCTTGTAATTAATACATATTTGTATTTATACAATTAAAAAAAACATTATAACAATGTAGTCCCATTCCTTTTTTTGTCATACAAAGGTAGAAAAGACAGGCCCGTCATAACATGATCTGACATGATTTATGTAATACATTGGAAAATCTACCATATAAGCATAGTATGAGAATATAGAGTTAGCTGCCATCTGCACTCACTCATCGGAACTCCCGATTTCCATTAGGCGCTATGCAATGACCAGTTTCACATAGAAACAAACAAAAGTACCTTAGACTTTCACAGCTTTTCTATTATATTATGTATGAGTCATTGTGTATACCTACGTATATAATTTGAGATATATTCAAATTTAGGTGGAAAAAAACAACTCCTTGCGCTGCCCCCCCCCCCCTTTTTTTTTACAATCATTTGCCGCTGCTTGCACTCCATTAACAGTATGTTTCAAGCTAATTAATCATATTAATAATGAACATTTTTTTCTTCAAATTATGCAATAGATTAACTGAGCATATTGTTGAAAAATGAAGTATTTCGATTGTCATTGGATTTAAAAATAAAAGCATTAATGCTTTCCTTGTTTGCAAATACATATATATATAATAATATTTACTTAAGAAATGTCCCATCAATTTAGTTTTTTTAATAAATGACTTAATATTGTATCAAACAATTTTTAAAAAGTTTTTTTTTGTTACATTATTTTCAACCGAGTTATATTTCTAACTAATTATGCACAATATTTTAAGTTCCTTCCCCTGATAAATTTTAAAACTGGAATCGGAGAAATTGTGAAGCACTAGAATTTTTTTTTTAAGTACAATAATTTATTCGCCAAATAATATAGATCTACAATCCAATAATAAAGGTATATTCTAAATTCCCCCTCCCCCCCGATTAGAACCCACAAACAATATACAGAAAACAAATTGCTTTAAGCTTAATTGATTTTAAATGTCGGTGGTTTTTATGCAGTCTAGTGAAGAATATTAATTCTTGATTTTGTTTTTTTAATCTCTGTCAAGCTAACATACAGTTTATTTTTCTCATTCATTTGAATTTCTCATTATTTAATAGTTTAACGATGTACCGTATTTGTGCAATGATTGCTAATAAGAAGGATATCTGAATAGTTTTTTTTTTTTTTTTTTTTTTTTTTTGTGTAAGTCAGAGTGCGATAACAACAAAATGAACAGTGTCGCTATTTTGGACTCTTCCTGTCAATTTTCATTGACATCAGGGTCAAATAATACCAAAAAAATTTAGAAACAAAAATACAAAAAGGAAAACATTTGAATATAAATCGAAACATTGATTAAACTGACGTTATTGCCTGCCTATAAAATATGTAAAATACACATTTATTTCTTTCAAAATTTGTAATAATACACATATTTTAACAACTAAAGAAAATATAATTAGACCTTTTGTTCAGATCGTTTTTTTTTTACATTTGTGTTAGATAAAATATAGGTTATATGCGCCATGGATGTTTGTGGTTAGGAAAGGAAAATGTCTGATACAATATCCAAATATATGCCTTACACAAGTTCATATTTGTTAGTTGCTAATGATTGTCCTAATGATTTGTCTTAGAAGATTTGGATGACATCTTGTATTTGTTGGTTGCTGATGATTGTCCTAATGGTGTGTTCTCGAAGAATTGCGTGACCTCTTGTCTTGATGTCTTTTGTTTAACCCAAGTCAAGTCAATGAAATGAATGATTACAGAAGGAGATTACATGTTTATTGCGATCATTCTAATAGAGCGTTGAATAGAGCGAGGGGCGTGTACGTGAATGAGTGATAGTTGTCCTTCGTTACAAGTGCAATATATATTGATAAACTGTGTGCACAAGATATTCAGTTAACGGGCTGTAATCACATGGATGTTTAGTCCTTTTCTGTTGTTCATCTCGTGTTTATGTGACATATTTTGTTAACATAAGATAGTGAAGTTCAGTTCGTATCTGACGATGAAGTAAATTATAGTTTACTTGTTTCTGTAACATCGTCATACATTACTAACAACCGCCGTTGCTTTCCCAAACGTGAATGAGGTGCCCATAACTGCTGGGTGTACTCGTGTTGTTCTACGGACTTCAATCCGAATTAAAAATAGGGGCGTTTGGGTTGGCATATATGTTCTTACATTCAACCATACCGGCAATAGCTACGTGGTCTATCGGACGTAATTGTTGACTAGGTGAATTTAAACGTGTGTATTCGAGTTGTCCGATCATTTTCAAGACAAACAAACCGTTTAATTTTTTTAATATTATTTTTGTTTACATTTTGAAAGCATGAATGAGGAAGCGTTGGAAACATCGTGGTAGCATTGATTAAAACGACTTATTCAAATCTCTTTAAAATGTGTATGTTAATTCGATAAAGTTTTCTAAAATTGGTAAAAATTAAAAAGCAATACACAAGTCATTTATACACTCACCTAAACTTTGATATTTCTATCAAAATGTTATTTAGTATATATTAATTTATTTAGTATACATATCCGACTTAAAATTTTTCAAATCATTTACATGGCTAGTGCTATTAAGTTTATATTGTTTGTTTCCCTTATTAAATAAACCGGGAGTGATCTCCCCTAAACTATCTCGAATATTCTTATTTAAAACGTCGCAAAAATCGATTACAATACTTTCTCTATACTCTGTATATACGAGACAGTAAACATATAATGTGATGTAATACATTCTCTATACTCTGTATATACGAGAAAGTAAAAATAGCAGAATGGGATGTAATTAGTAAATTGTATCTTTATTGTAAAAGAAAAAAAAATACATTTTGCTATAATGATTATAACCCTAGAATAAAATGTAACATACACTAAAATATATTATGTTCATTCAAGTGATGTTAACCTCAAGTTTTGAGCGGTTTATACGTGTACTTAATATAAAATGTGTTCGAAGTTAAACAGACACGGTGTTGGTTGCTTTAGTCACACATCAAAGTGTGGCATTGTTGTTTAACTTCCGTTTACACTATACCCAAACATCCCACCAGCCATTTCACAGATTGTCTGCCAAACGTTTCTACATAGATACATAAACATTCTTTTAAAAATTACATGTTGAAAACAAACATATCAGAACTGCACGACCACCAGGGGCCACTGATCAAACCAATGCAACCAACGACACGTAAACACACCTCAACAGACAACCTGAGACTCAGTCCGATCAGAACGTGTAAACTGTACCTACGGCAATGTATCGATATAAAGCTGACATGCTATTAATTGATTTAGTTTTATATAAATCGCGAACAGAAAAAAAAAATATCTTTTCAATCTAAATAAATATCAAACAAATTTAGAAGAAGAATTATATATATTCTAGAATTATGGGTTTCAAAACGATGACAGAGATGTACAGGCATGTGCAGTTAACTTAAATAATGAAACTAGCGACAACTGGCCATATTGCTAGTGTTTTAAGGACAACTATACATATGAAGGGTTTATTAAACACAAAGGTTTTGTTAGGATAGGCAAGTCCATCGCATCACCTGGGTCGTAGTCTGCCGACAAGAGCTATTCCAGCATTTCTGTCCTGTGCTAGTCTCACCAACTGTCCCCAGGTGTATCAAGGCTAGTTTATCCAAGTGTCTCCAGGAATATCCAGGCTAGTCTCTCCAACTGTCTCCAGGTATATCCAGGCAAGTCTCTCCAACTGTTCCCAGGTGTATCCAGGCTAGTCTCTCCAACGGTCCCCAGGTGTATCCAGGCTAGTCTCTCCAACTGTCCCCAGGTGTATCCAGGCCAGTCTCTCCAACTGCCCCATGTGTATCCTAGCTAGTCTCTCCAACTGTCCCCAGTAATATTAAGGCTAGTCTATGCAACTGTCTCCAGGTGTATCAAATCTTCTTGATGTCTTCTCCAAGGTCAGGTAGCTCCATGTCTTCCTTGGTGATTTCCGGTGAGGGCCTGTCTTGTTATGCTGTATAAAAGATTGATGGGTGTTTGGCCATCTCATTCCCATTCTTCGTCAGCTGGCATTGTGTTTGTTTGTTACAATGGTACATCTTTGTGATTGTGTTAGTTAGTGTAGTGTCACGCAACAGACCACTGATTAGTATAGATCATTTCTATCTGTAAACAAAGCTCTTCCTACTCAAACAACAACAATTTGTCTTTCAGTTAGTATTTACCTGGTTGGATCTTCTTAATTAGTAAGAATTGAATTGTGGAAGATTGAACAAACCTCAAAATCAAACAACTGCTGCCTTGTAGTTTGTTAATACCTGGACAAAGGCTATGTAAGCAAATCCAAAAGAAAAAAAACGGAGACAATGGCCTCAATGGCGCATTACCAGTTGACACACATACTTAATTGTGTTGGAGGGGATCCTTTCCAAAACTAAAATTAAGAACGAAGAAGAAGAAAGAAGAACAAACTGCTACAGCTACAGTATTACTCGCATGTATTCATGGAGACTAATTAATCAATAACAATGACAAAAAATCATGACAAATTAACTTCTAAGGAAACAGCTGTCACAATTTAAATGACTGGATCGCAACTGAGGATTCCAAACGCAACAAACATAGATTGTCCCAAGTAATAAATGATCAATAAGACATGACTACAACGTATTGCGGTCTATCGATAATTCCTGAATATTCTGATTATGTTTGCAACAGTCTGGTTTTTAATATAGATCAAAGATAAACGAGGGGGTAGCATATGGTAGGTCAACTAGACATTGCTCTCATTTAACTAATATAATGCAGTGGCGAACTGACCATTTACGTGAGATGATCAGCTGACCACTGAAGCGTCAGTTTCGAGTTGGATGTAGATATCGTTGTCAGTTGATCATTCGATCGTGTAGGGGAAGTCGTGGATTAGTTAGCAGTAGAGGAGTTAGATAGTTATGTGTAGACAGCGGCTGTAGTCAGATTAGACCGAGAAGTATTAGGAGATAGGCGAGACAGTCAAAGTAGAGAATAGCAGGGTACAAGAGTGTAGAAGATTGATTATGTGCAAATAAAGAAATATTATAGCATGTTTTGAATTGTACCTGTGTTTGGTTTTACACTTTATGCCATGCTACATACGATTAAGAAAAGACGATCCCGGTTAAGTAACGTCCGACATATCAGCCTACAATTATATAACGTGTCACACATCGGTCTACATTTAAATATCATTACATACATCACCTTACATTTACGTATCATGTAATACATAATAAACCAGACAACTTAACTATATTTGTATTACCAGTCACAAGTTATATATGCAGTGTACATATCCGCTAAAATAATGCGTATATATATCAATGTCAGCGTCCTTACTACAGGTGAGTTGATATGACAATCAACGTCATCTTCTTCAATGAATAATAATAGCTTCGGCATCTATCAGACCCAACATCAGAAAGAAGTTTCCTTTTATTTTATTTTGATTGTTTACATTTAAAGTAATAAGCAAAGCAACATGAAATGCAAAATGGCAGTTAATTAAACCGGATTATTCGCTGGTCTATGAAAAGAGTAAAACAAATCAACAAGGATTTTTTGACTTTCTAAGTACAGTCATCTTAAAAAATAAAACACCGTTAACCCTTAAAGTATTACCTTTCCATTCAACTTCTTATTTTAAAAGTATTTATCTCTATGTGTATGTAAGGCGTAATGATTTGGTTCATGTTTGTTCTATAAGTTCATTTACACGGCTAGTAATACAAACTAGAATTGCTTGATCTCCTTTATAATAAGGGGGATATAAAATGGGAAGTAATAGCAAAATAATTAAAATAAAGATAAGTGTCCAATGTAAATTTTGTATTGGAAGTTAGAACATAACATCATGTGACGAAGTAGTCGAGAGGTTGATAACGCGTCCCGGCCTTTAGTCAAACATCAAGTTGATAATCTTGTATGGTTTCTGTTTACAATTTACCCAAACATCCTACCAACTATTCAAAATATCTACTTATATAAGGACAGCGTGAAATGCTTTAAGACTTAGAGCCCACTTAAACTTCGCACTTATATTTTGCATTTGCATAGCGCATCAGTATCCATGTAACCGTCTATACATAAATTTACATGCACTATTTTAGCTTGTGTCTATAACTGTAACAATATAAGTGTTTGCTGTTTCAAATACAAGCGATAAATAGACTGTATAAATATGTTAAGTCTGTATTTGATAGATTTGATCATACAGACACGATTCTAGATTTAAGATAGCTAAACTATATTTTAGATTTAAGAATGAAAATTAGTAATTGATTTCTTTTACTGAACTATTTTAAATACTTACAAATTCAATATTTAATATTTTTTTATATGTTTTACTTACGGTTTCTTGTTTTTACTGGGTTCAACGTTAGGTTAAGTGTCTCATTTAAATCATTTGGTTCACAATATAGAGCTAGTATATTAAACACAGACTAAGATACGCACAGTCAATGTGTATACCTATTAATAGTTGCAAACTCTAATACGTATAAGAAAGTATTAATATATTTATTGTATTTTAATTGTAGATCATAGTAATATTAGATCATATCTTAATAAAAGGATTTTAGCAATGATTACATTGACTTTGCAGCATTGCAAAAAAAAAAAAAATAATAATTAATAATGTTAAGCAACTAAACAAAGTAAATAATGTTGTTGTACCGTGTCATCTATCTACTGAAACAAAATGCGTGGATTATAGAATTGTTCCAAGTGAAGTAACTGTGTTTTTAATCTTACTCATTTTAAACAAAACACACTCTCGAGTTCACACTTTGATCAAACGAATGAAAGTTTATTGTCGATGTAGAGTGAAATTGATGGATCCCTTACAGCTATGTTGCGCTCGATATGTTAGGGTGCATATATGTCAATTATACATATAGCTATTCTGTCCTCATGTATTAGGGTGTATAGTATATTTACCTACGTACGGCTGTTTTAGGCTGTCATTATGTGTATGGATATAGACGGCTATGTTATGGTGACATATGTGTATATGTGTACGGCCTGTATAACATTCAAATTTGTGCGCTAAGGTGTAACATGTTAACATATGTATGGCAGTGTTACGGTGTAATATATTTACATATGTACAACCTACCTAACAACGATTTCGAAAGTTGAATAGAAGACTTTACATTAAGACTTGCTCATCCTGACAGAGATAGTTGACTAGAAGACTTTACATTGTGAAATAATCACTCTGTTGCCGTTTCCAATTAATGGAATCATCACTGAAGTTGACTTTAGCATTGGCGATTAAACCAAAACTAAATATATTTCTAAAACAATTGGGGATACGTAATTTCTGGCTTGGTTGAGGTAATGGTTAAGGTGCTTCCTCCTCCCCTAACATGTTATCACACCTAATTCTACCAAACCCCTCCCTCAAAATTATTTTTTTTAAATATTTTTTTTCTATTTAAATCTTAATTAAGCTCGATTATACAAATAAAATTATTTTCTAGTTTTTACTGCAATAACGTTTGATTTCTTTTTCTCTCTATCATCATCAATCCATCCTCTTCTATCCCCTCCCCTCTCCAGATATGTCGTCATATATAGATGATCCATTATATATCTGGTACTCTTTTGTAAGCGAAAATTGATATGCATACAGCTCAACACATTATGGGTTCTACATTTAATAGTGAAACAAAACAATACAATTCGCCAAAAGCAATGTACATTATTATTGGTATTTTGAAGAACGTTTTCTTTTCTCAATATGTATTTTCTTTTAAGAATAGGGATAATACACCAAATAATGAACCGTACTGTTCCCTAATAGTTTGAACGGTATCCTCGCTTGTCTTTCAAATGATTAAAAACTAATGCTGTTGTGTTTCTATATTTCAATTACAAAAAAAAAAAAAAATTAAAATAAAGACACATCAACTATTTTATGTTATTATTTGAAACAATTTATTGTAAAATACTTGTCTAATTTGAAGAAAAATTATTAAGTCTCTTTTAATTTATTTTTTTTTTGTTTAGATTTTGTTTACCAAATGTTCTATTTAATAGGTAATTACTTCCCTTGCTAAATAACCAAACAAGAAAATAATATATGTAAATATCAGCATCCGAAAAATGAAACAAACAATAAAAAAAATGGACGACATTGTATCAAATCATATGCATACATTTAACATAAACGTATATATAAGCTATGTAACAATGTAGATACGTATGCGTTACTAAAAGAGATGATCAAATGTAGCTCAATTTAAAGTTGTGCGTGTGTTAAATATGGTAGGTATTATGTTGAATCAAGTTATTGAAAAAAGTTAATGAAACAATCATTTAAATACGCGGTCGGAATAGTCGATTTACTTATTGCACCGATGCTCTTCTCGATATTTTGACTAAGATCAAAGTGTAATATCTGGTATGGGTTAGTTACGATGTCAGGTAACCCATCTGACCTGAGTTGACTAATTGCACCGTTCATTTTTTTGGGAAAAAAAAGGTGTCATAATTAAATCATCAGTTATTTTGAACGCCAAATAATATTAGTAAAATAGATTATAACTAATAACTAAATAACAACTTATTATAAAATATATCCAATTAACAACACATTGCTACAAACGAAACGATAACACCAAACACAAATTAAAAGATGCTATGTACATGTGTTTTTATTTAGTTTAAAATATGAAATATATTTTCTTTTTTTACAAATAAGTATTTATATATTTTAGGAATACAAAATGTAGTTCGCAATTAAAAAATGCAATGTGTATATACGTATATATTAATTATACTCCCCCTTGATCATTGTCACGTAGTTAGGTACATTGTTACTGCTCTAGTTGTAATTGCTATTGTATAAGGTTGGCAAAGAAAATAACGTACGCGTTATCTGCCCTGAAATATTACGGTACAGTAAACTGTAATTAGGGGGAGGGGAGGATCGTGGTTGTGTCGATAGTAAAAGTTTTATACATTTCATGAAAGCAGGAAATATGTTTTAAATCTAATCTAGAAAAAAATCATTGCTTAAATACACTTTATCTCATGTCTTTAAAATATGTAACACACATTGTGAAAGTCTTTATATTTCAATGACATAGATATTCTAAATAGAACAAAAAAATCAGTCACTAATCATTTTGAAATATATATTTTTAGCGCAATTTCCATTCTGGAGAATTGCGTTTATTAACCCGTCATTTCTGGATGGATGAATGGATGGATGGATGAATGTATGAATGTGTGTCCGCAGCTTTAAGTCGTATCTCCTCCTCAACGAAGCAATATCGAGGACTAGTTCCAAAAGCAATTATGTTAAGCAAGTTACAAGGATGAACATAGGCCATACAATTTTCGGGTTTCTTTCATGGATTTCCCGGAAAAGCCAAAAAAAACCTCGGAAAAAATGCAGTTTTTAGCCCATATCTCGGCAACAAGACCACTTAGCCACTTGAAACATGTACCAATCGATTCCTGCCATAATCTAGAACAATATTGCCGAAGAAAGTTTTCAAAAATATTCTTTCGTTCGGTCACACAATTTTTTTTTAGTTAATTAAAATTTGGACCGAATTAGTAGGCATTTTTATCCAACCAGACCACACGCGTCATCACGTTCAATAGCTGCGCCATCACGTTCAATGGCTGCGTCATCACGTTCAGTAGCTAGGCGCGCAATGGTTTTTAGTCATGTAACTCTATTGTAAATAAAACATGTATTTTAACCAATGGTTTTACTAACCCTGCTCTTGATTTACGCTACGACAGAGCTATTTTTAGATAACATAAGGAAATTGCGCTTAAATGTCACTAGACTTTTTAATTAACTTGTTTTATTGTTTATGTTTATACACTTAATAGCAAATATGCGTGTTTTAATTATTGTTTTTCCAATTTATTTTATGTACTTGGTTTGTTAATGTATTTACTTCCCCTGATAAGTTTTTCAGAACAATATTAAAAAATAAAAATAAAAATACAAAATTTAAAAAAATGCAACATAACACTTACATTCAGGGGCGTAGGGAGGTGGGGCGGGGGTGCCTACCGCACCGGGTAACACCATTTAGGGGGGTGACACCAAGGCAAAAAATAGCAAAATATATAGAGAAAAACTTGAGGGGGGGTGCAAATCATCGAAAGTTTGAAAGTTTGCCCCGGGAAGGGTAGCTACGCCTCTGGGGGGGAGGGGGGGGTGGGGGTGGGGGGTGACACCATTAAGTGCCGCACCGGGTGACATCCGACCTCGCTATGCCACTGCTTACAGTGCTAAACAAGATTAACAGTAGGGTAGCCTTACATTACTATAATCACTATTTTGTTTTGTAATTCGATGCTAGAAATGTTACTAACATTTAGACACATTTAAAATAAACTAAATAAAAAAAAAAAAAAAAAAAAAAAAAAAAAAAAATATATATATATATATATATATATATATATATATATATATATATATATATATATATATATATATATATATATATATATATATATATAATTGCTTTTGGAACTAGTCATCGATATTGCTTCGTTGAAGAGGAGATACGACTTAAAGCTGCGGACACACATTCATACATTCATCCATCCATTCATCCATCCAGAAATGACGGGTTAATAAACGAAATTCTCCAGAATGGAAATTGCGCTAAAAAATATGTCCATTATAACACATTGCTCAACAAGAATAACAGTAACGTAGACTTAACTTACAACAATCACTATTTTGTTTTGTAATTCGATGCTAGAAAAGTTACTAACATGTAGACACTTTTAAAATAAACTAAATAGAAAGTATGTAATCGTGTATGATATATAGTGGCTATGTTGGGAACGGGTCTGATGTGGCTCAGTATAAAGTTTAGTGGCAGAGGTTATGTTAATACAATCCTTAATCAGTTATTAAAGCAGACACCACAATGGTCGGAGTAGTCGAGTGATTGAATGCAGCATTTCACTTCTCGGCCTTTTAACTAAAATCAAAGTGTTGTATTCGTTATGTGTTTTGTACGGGTTTTTACCTGTGGCCGCAATTTTTCCTCCCTTAGCCAGGTACCCATCTGAGCTGGTTAGACTTAAGGACGTCCTACATATTCATCTCCAGGATACGAACGCAAATGTGAGATATAAAAGTCTAAATAGATATATCTTTATGTAATGTTAGGTGTATCGTAATCACTCTTGTCATTCTATCGCTTGTCCCTATCATGTCAAATTCTGTGTACACAGATTTCAAGTATCAGACAAGATTAATGGCTATTTCGTATACATTGTGCACTAATACTTTGATATTTACATGTGTACTAATATATTTAGAAGTGTGTGTGCAAAGTGTCATATGTAACTAGTTAAAACAATTCATTAATTACATTTATATTTTATTATCGAGGTATTTCCATAAGAAAAGAGGTGTAATGTGAAAGTAGGGGAAGTAAATATTACCTACATAAGTTAAGCTCTTTTTCCGTTGTTGTTTCCCTTCAACTGTTGGTCCTAAGAATAAAATTTAAGGTGGAAATACATAACTCTGTTCAATAAGGTCACATTAAAAAGGCATTAAGCCTGGATATAAAGTGTTCTTATTTACCATAATGCATATTAAGATATAACTGAATTGTGCTTAGATGTAACATAATAACAAAACAAAAAACGTCATCAAAAAAACCTATTGAATATCTGAATATATTGTGTTTAAATCGGAGTGCGGTAACAACAAGATAAAAACAGTGACCTCATTGTGGACTATGTTGTTGTCAAGAACAAATGGGTTTGTCTAAATGCCGCAATATCCAAATATACAGTCGTAACAGAATAATAGGACCACATACTGGGGTAGGTGTTTTGAGGAATGTGGAGGGGGCGGGGGAATGGTATTCGATAAATATTAGTTACAATAATTGTGTTCATTTAAATCAGCGGTCGCTCCAGTACCAACGCGATGTATAAGTCAACATATACAGTACGATGTTTATATAGGATTAAACATGTAACTTTAGACAGTCAATAATAAACGAGTTTTATTCACTTATTTATTTTATTTTAGACATTGTAATCACAGACATTGTTTTCATCAACCTAAAAAAATATGTTTTCATAAAGGATCAAATTACATCAGGACATAATGTTGCAATATGAAATAGATGTAAAGATTGACCCCTTCCCCACCACCCATGGGTTGAACCGGTCAAACATAATGTCAATGATATCTAGCAGATATTTTTAGAAACTTGGTGTGTTAGTCAACATACAATGGCAATGCAATGTGACATTACTTTAAACTTGATTGCATGATTAAAATAATGTTATTAAGATGTATTATGTTCCCATATACTATGTACTATTTTCCTAATTATTATACTAACATGTGTGTTCCTTTCAAGAGATTATTTCCACTCATGCAATTCGGCTAAATTGAAATGTTAAATGAATTTAAATCAACAATAAATGTAAATATGTAATAGCAAGCGTTTATACAATGTCATTCCCACTTACAAAAAAACAGTAAACATATAATTTAAAAAATGACTATAATAATAAAATTCAAGTTTACAAAATATATTAAGCTTTAATGACGTGATTAAAACTTTACAAAATGTGATATTTAAATTAATGTCCTTTTTTATGAAAGTATAAAGAAAGTTTATAACATATATGTAAAAAATCGTCGATACAGGCTTCTTGAAAATAAGTATAATGTTTTTATCCATTTTTTTACATATTAGTAATCATCAGTGTGTTCAACCACCTTATTAATCACATTACGAGTTAATCGACACACTTCACAATATTTAATCCCAGTTGAGATCTCGAAAACATGTTTTTCTGATTTCATATATGTCTTAATCAAGTTGACATATTATATAGTGCCAATGTAGCAGGGTAAACATCAAGGATACTAAAAATTGTGGCACACATATGTGTATGTTATCTGAAACTAATTTGAATTGCAGATTTAAAGAGAACATTAATTCTTTACCGCCGTTTATGTTGGTGATGTAAAGCGGTTTTCTTAATCAGATAGTTTTATCACCATAATACAATGTTGCATTTTGTAAACTGACCGTAAATAATATTTAGTGTAAATACGTTTTTGGCTCATGTTTCCGAATCTTTCTTTTTTAGTAACCAAATTAAAATTGACATTTATTTTGTTTTAAATATAAGAAGGGAGACAATAAAACATTGCACTTCAAATTTAGCGAAATAAACAATTTGAAACAAGCTTTGGAGAAAAGTGAATTTGTCTGTTTTATTAAATAATATCACACTTCATTTTACCAAACCCCTCCCACGAAATTACATCAAACATTTAATAGCAGTCGTTATTTTCTTGTTTTTTTTTAAATGAAATCTTAACTAAGCTTGACTTCCTTAACAAAGCGAAATGATGGTTACAACTATTTCTCTAATTTTTAACGCAAAAACGTGTCTTTACTTTTTCTCCTCTGTTACCAAAGTCTCCTATTTCAGCCCTCCCTTAACCTGATTTGTAAATAAATACATGCATTTGATTTTAGTTAGTACGGTTTATTTATGAGCATACGTTATGCGCAAAACCACTCTGGGCTTATAAATGTGTATGTATCTATTTTAAGACATTAAAGTTTTTATATTTAATATCGTAGCCTAATAATTCACATTACCAATATAAACATTTATTACATAATGACGTAGTGTGAGACCAACGACGTTTTTATCATAAAATCTATTTGTGTTTTCGGAAATATACTAAACAGGTAAAGTGAAAAATGCACCATTGATTATTCGAGGCTTTCGGTTGTTGTTGTTTCTTTAAATCAGTAAAACATAACGCTACTTTGTGTACGTACATACATGCATATTTCAAACATTTAACAAACGCATATCTACATATTTGTATCATAAGTGATACACATTTAGTATAAGTATGGGTGACTTTTGATGCGGAAAATTATATGTCTGTTTTGTTTGTATGTGTTTCCAATTCATTCGCCAATTATATTATGGTTATTAAATCGATAACTATTTCCCTTTCAAGAAAGAAAAAAATACGAACACATAAAAAAAATTAGCTACAATAAAATGTGTTACATCTAGCTTAATATAAAGCTTCGTGTGAGATCAATATGGCAGATATTACGTTGATACAATCATTTTTTCACTTATTAGAATGGCCATTTAAAGCAGATACTACATTGGTCCGAGTAGTCAAACGATTGATTGGACCATTTGACTTCTCGGCATTTTGACTAAGATCTAAGTGCTTTCTTCGTAAGGAATTTTGTACGGAGGTCTTCGCTGTGGCCGCAGTTTTTCCTAACGTTAGTCAGGTAACCATCTGAGCTGGGTGTACAAGCACGTCTTACAGACTCGACTCCAGAGATCCGAACTTAAGTCTTTCTGATGGGGAATCGTGAGATATAAAGGTTCAAATATATCTAATATACATGACATGGTTTTACTGACTAAAGTGTTAGATGTATCAAAATCAATCATTTGGTTTCTTCTCTCTTTTCTTCCTTTGATTTCCAATTATTCGTACACATTTCCAGATTCCAACCATGACGTATGCTACTTTCTGTATACTTTTTGTACTTCTATAAGTGTTACTATGTACTACTAATGTGTATTAAGTATTAATTACATTACATTACATTTTAAATTTTCAGATGTAAGGAAATGCATCGTTTTCAAAAGTAGGGGAGGCGATAAACACTTTTCTGAAATACGTGGTATTTTTGTTGTTGTTTCCCTACAACTCATTTTCAGTTTTTTAGTAGAAAAACATGTCTTTACTTTTTTCTCTATCGTCACCAAACCCATCCCCTCCTTCCACCCCTTCCCCTATCCAGATCTGTCGTCATTTATAGACCATCCCTTATATATCTGGTACCCTGTTGTAAGCGAGAGATAAAGATAAATAAGAGTTCGTACACACGTGTAGGCTTAACGACTGATACATCTCAGGATTACTAATGTATTAGTGCACCAGACACGTACATGAAATAATACATTTAATACATGTCTTTCTAACAACCAATAAACCGATTTATGTTAGTATGGGACATTCATAAAAATATAGTAAGAGCAAAACAAGTCTGTTTTTTTGAAAAAAATTAAAATGTATTTATTTTATAGGTTCTACGATTAACATTGAAGCCTAACAATACACATGTCTAAGAAAAAAAAATAATAATTGCCATGTACAGAGTGCTTGGTAATAGAAATAAACTTAATATAGGCCAATGACATTTTTATAAATTCATTATAAAAAGTAATGTAAAAAATTGATTTGTATTTTTTTTTTTTTATATAGAAGATCTATATGTAAAATTCACCGACAGTCGTGAAGGGAACTAAACACTGATTCAACGAAATCTTCGCTTGTATTGCAAAAGTGTAAAATATAATAATAATGTATGTAGTTTTGTAATTACATTAATTTTTTTAAACAGTAGACTAAAAGACATCTAAATATTTATCATTATTGAAAATATTATATTAAGCATATTGGTAAGTTTTGTAACATAAAACAGTATATCATTTTGTTGTTTGATTTTACTTTATCAAACTAATTGTGTATATTAATAAGCAAATTATTTCCCTTGCAAAATTTCTAAGCTAGAAAAATATCTGGAATATTCAAACAAAATAAAAATACAAGCGACATTGTATTTAATCATATGAACATACTAACATTAGTTAAAAAGAAAATGTGTCACATGTAGGTCAATATAAAGCTTCGTGTGAGTTCAATATGGCAGGTATTATGTTGACACAATCATTAATCAAGTTATTACAACTGTCATTTAAAGCAGACACTTCAATGGTCGGAGTAGTCGAGTGATTGAATGCACCGATTCTCTTCCCGACATTTTGACTACAATTAAAGCGTACTGTATGCTATGGGTTCTGTACGGAGGTCTTAGCTATGGGATCCGAACTCGTGACTTTCGAGTAAGCAATTGTGGGATATAAAGGTCTAAATATATCTACACCATTTTTAAAAGTAGTTACAGATTGTAATGTGTTTTTGAAGCAATCTGTTATTTTATCTTTTATTTTTATCTTATCACGCCAAATTATTCGTACATATATTTTAAATCTCCAGGCAATATGTATGGCTATTTTGTATTCGTTTTTGAACTACTAATTTAATATTAACCTAAGTTACTTGCTAAGCAAAATTCAAAACAATGTGTCCAAGCAAATTATCAAATGCATAGATTTAAAAAAAATACATGTGGGATTAGATATTGTGGTCGAGTAATATCCAAGCGTAGTGATATATAATGCTTTATATTATAACTGGGGATGTAAATATAACTTAATTGATTTATTCGGTATTTCCGCTGGTGTATCCCTTTACCTGATAATCTAAAGAAGGATAATTAAGAAAACTTGTTAACAAAAAAGGTTTCAAGACTGGACACGAAATTGTCCTTCTTTGGCAATTTGCGAGTTGAGATGATAAATGAATAATGTTTTAATCTAAAACAGCTTTAAAAGAAATACAAATCAACTGTATCAAACTGGCAAAAGTCTATCTCTCTTTAATATGGTGTGTTGCTTGTTTGCTTTAATATCGTGTTAATTATGTGTCGCGTGTAGTATTGTGCTAATGGGTGGTAGTGTGGCTCTAGTCTAATTATACCAATGTGTTTATGTCTGAAATTGTTAATGCGTGTTCTAATGACATGTAGACCTAGACCTTTAATTATTTTATTTTTGTATTAGGGTTTGGTTGTTGATGTTGCTAATGGTGTTTTTAAAAATGAAATATCAAATGGGTTCATTTGCATGTTTTATAAATTGGGTTGCTATTGTGCTAAATGTTACTGTAAATATATGTTTTGGTAATAGTTATCTATTAATTAGCGCTGCCCTAATGGTTCTACTGCAATATGTATACGTGTCCAGCTTCTGTGTAATTGTGTCCGTTAGTCTCGTCCATATGAAGCCGTACAGTTTGAGTTTGTCTATCACTATAATTTGGGTGCCGTGCTTTATCTTTCCTCTCCGTTTCACAGAATTTTGGATTTCTCTGCAATTATTAGCCTCCGCTGCTTACCCCGTATCGTGTAAATGTCTCTATTTTTGTCTTCATTTATTTATCTCTTCGTAGTTACACATTTAGAATAAACTTCTGAGTGAGCAATTGTGGAAAAACGTGGTAATAAAAAAAAATGAGTATAGGCAGATTATTTAATGCATACATTTAAAAAAAAAAATATATATATATATATATATATATATATATATATATATATATATATATATATATATATATATATATATATATATGTACATTAGATATTGTGATCCACAATATTTCATGTGTGTTGATATATAATGCTTTATTTGAAAAGTAGGGGAGGTAGATACAGCTGTATTGCGTTATGCGGTATTTCCGCTGTTGTATCCCTTTGATTGGTATTCAGCTTCTGTGTAAATGTGTGGATCAGTCTCGTCCATGTTAAGCCGTACAGTTTGAGTTTGTCTGTCACTATAATCGTGGTGTCATATTTTGTTTCCTTGTCCGTTTCTTTTAATTTTGGATTTCTTTATTTTGCCTCCCCTGCCTATCCCGTATTATATAAATGTCTCTATTATTCTCTTCATTCATTTGCTCCGTCTGTAGTTAAGCATTGGTGTCGTCAGCGTGTGCTATACTTTATTTTAATGCGGATGTCATGTCTATTACTTTCTAACATGGGCTGTATGCTAAGTATGTGGAGTAGTGAGGAAGTGGGGTAGGGGTATTGATTGTTGTATGTGTTTATTTATGTTTTATTTTTTTTATTTTTTTTATTTTACTTTTTTTTGGGGGGGGGGGGGTGGGTGGGATGGGTGGAAGGGGTTGTGGGAGATTGTAATCGTATTATTTTATCTCCTTTTTTTGCATGTACAAAATAATAATTATAGATTGCAACTAAAAAAATAAAATAAATACTTTGTTTCTAGCCCCCTGATACAACTTACGATAAATACAATTTGTATATGTTGTTGATACATGAACACACTATGCAGAAGTCAAGTTTGAAGCGGGTCACATATATGATATATTATACAGGCATATAACTGAGAGCTGGTGCATTAAATGAGTTCATGTTTAAGCTATGCAAAGCTGAAAGAAACTAGACGGAGTTGTCAAACGTTGTCTACTATTAATGTTTGTAATGTATAATGTTTATAATAGACTATGTTTAACGTATACATGTATTAAAGGCAATAAGCCCCGTGCATACAATTGTTAAATAGTCGTCAGATCTCATTATGACGTGTGGTCATTAAGGTTGCTGCTACTTGCTATGGAAGTTTTAATGTTACCTTATTCGGTAAAATTATCGTTTCTACCACTGGTGGATACTAACAATCTAATATTGTTAGGACGTCATAAATTGATGAACCCTTATGTAGAAACGCAAGTCTACATACAATGCAATAAATAACTCTTTGTATTTATACAATTAATATAACCGTTTAACAATTTATTCCTTTTCATGTTTTGTCATAAAAAAAGACTAGTCCTGAATAACATGATCTGACATGATTTATGTAATATATTGGAAAATCTACCATCTAAGCATAGTATGAGTATATAGAGTTAGCTGCCATCTGCACTCACTCATCGGAACTCCCGATTTCCATTAGGTGTTATGCAATGACCAGTTTCACATAGAAACAAAAGTACCCTAGACTTTCACAGCTTTTCTATTATATTATGTATGAGTTGTTTTGTATACATACGTATATAATTTGAGATATATATATATATATTCAAATGTAGGTAAAAAGAAACTCCTTGCTCTCTTCCCCCCCCCCCCCCACACACCATTTTTGTTTGCAATTATTTGACCCAGCTTGCGCCTCATTAACAGCCTGTTATAAGCTAATGGTCAATATTGCTACGCAGAGTGGCCACCCCTGCCGCTAGGTGGCGAAACGAACTTTTAGGTTAACATCAAAGCACAACAAACCTTTCTTGGCCTGACTTAATTACACATTTGCCATGTAATCAGTCACACGACATACTCAAGATAATCATCTAACCCTAACCCTAATTCCCTGTGGCGCCACCTACTGGCGCTTTCTGAGAAATATGGCCCATTTGAAGAAAGTTTTCTATTCTCAATATGTATTTTCTTTTAAACGAATAGGGATATTACACCAAACAACGAATGGCAATACGGTAACATAGATAAATCGATATCTTCGCTTGTCTTTCAAATGAGTAAAATTAATGCTGTTGTGTTTATGTTTGCAATTACAATACAATTTTAAACAATAGACAAACGCACATCTACTATTTTTTGTATATTATTGGAAACATTTTATTGTAAAAATAAACGTCTAATTTTAAGAAAAAATAATAATCGTCTTTGATTTATGTGTTTTTTCTTTAGAATTCGTTTACCGAATGGTTTATTTAATAGGTAATTACTTCCCTTGCACAATAACCAAACAAGGAAAAAAATACTGGTAAATATCAGCATCGGAAAAATGAAACAAAAAACAAATATGGGCGACATTGTATCGAATCATATGGATACATTTAACATAAACTAATATATAAACTATGAAACAATGTAAGATACGTATGCGTTACTAAAAGAGGTGGTCAAATGTAGCTCAATTTAAAGTTGTGCGTGTGTTAAATATGGCAGGTATTATGTTGATACACTCATGAATCAAGTTATTGAAACTGTCGTTTAAATTAGTGGTCGATGTAGTCGAGTTACTTATTGCACCGATTCTCTTCTCGACATTTTGACTAAGATCAAAGTGTACTATCTACTACGAGCCGACCCGCGGCATATCATACGCCGCTATTTAGTTGTTGTTTTTTCTACTTTTCAGTTATTCATAACTTGTGAATTCGACACTACCAACGCTGCCACTGAAAATATTTCTTTAAAACACTATAAGTAACTCGTTACGGACAATAACCCCCCTCCTTCCTCCCCAACGTTAAAGTTAACTCCACTTAGCTCCCCCCCCCCCACCCCTAGGTTTAAAATCGTTTCAAACTAAATTATCTGCCCCTAATAGTCGTCACTAAACCCGGATCTGTTTGTAAGCATTTTGAGTGAACCACAGCTCACCAGACCATGTAGGGGTGGGGGTGATAAGGAGCGCGTTTACAGCTTGTTTTCTAGCGTCTCCCAGAAGTGAATTATATATATACGAGCCGGCCCGCGGCATAACATACGCCGCTATTTAGTTGTTTCTAATTTTCAATAATTCATAATTTGTGAATTCGACAGTACCAACGCTGACACTGAAAATATTTCTTTAAAACACTATAAGTAGCTCGTTAAGGACCATAACCCCCCCCCCCCTTCCTTCCCTCCCCCCCTCCTCCCCCCCCCTACGTTTAAAATCGTTGGCTCTGCTTGTAAACATTAAGAGTGAACACAGCTCACTAAAACCATGTAGGGGTGGGGAGGTAGGGAGAGCGTTTGCAGCTTGTTTTCTAACGGCTCGAAGAAGAGAATTATATATATAGATAGATGGGTTATGTACGGAGTCAGGTAACCCATCTGACCTCAGTGGACTAATTGCCCCGTTCATTTTTTGGAAAAAAAAGGTATCATAATTAAATCATTAGTTATTTTGAACGCCGAATAATATTAGTAAAATAGATCATAACGCATTACGTATATAATAAATTATTATCAAATATATCCAATTAACAATACATTGCTACCAATGTAACGACAACACCAAACACAAATTAGACGATACTATGTACACGTGTTTTTATTTAGTTTAAAATATGAGTTAAATAATATTGTTTTTTAAATAAGTACTGATATATTTTAAGAAAACAAAATGTAGTTCGCAATTAAAAAATGTATATTAATTATACTCCCCCTTGATCATTGTCACGTAGTTAGGTACATTGTTACTGCTCTAGTTGTGATTGCTATTGTACAAGGTTGGCAAAGAAAATAACGTACGCGGTATATGCCCTGAAATATTACGGTACAGTAAACTGTAATTACTTGTTTAATACTTACGAGCCGACCCGCTGCGTATCATACGCCGCTATTTGGTTGTTGTTTTTTCTACTTTTCAGTAATTTATAATTTGTGAATTCGACAGTACCAATGCTGCCACTGAAAATATTTGCTTAAAAACACTAAACCCCCTCCCCCCACCCCCCTCCACGTGAAAGCAGCTTCCTCTTAGTTACCTCCTCTAAGTTTAAAATCGTTTCAAACTAAATTATCTGCCCCTAATAGCCGTCACCAAACCCGTCTCTATGATTTTAAAATGTAAACAGCGTGAACCACTGCTCACCAGAGGGGTGGGGGGTGGGGGGTGGTAGCGATAGAGAGGAAGAGAGGGGACTGTAAGGCGCGCTTGCAGCTTGTTTTCTAATGGCTCCCAGAAGAGAATTATATATATATATAGATTTGTATTGATTTAAATAAACTCATGTGTGAACTAATGTGTATGTAACAGTATAATACACATTTAAAATCCCAATATTAAACAGCTGGTGGGTTATCAGCATTGATGTATTTCTTCAAAAGGAAATTTAACATTTTAACAAGACTTTAATTTTTTTTTTAAATAACAAATAAGTCTTTGGTTATGTCAAAATATATAGTCGTGATGCTTTGACAATAAGTTGCTTATAGATATGGGTTATCCAGCTACAGGCGATTTGAACACATTGACTTTGACTATAAGTGGTTTGTAAGTAAAGATGTTATTTTTTTTACCACATTGTCTTTGCTAAGATGTGGTTTGTCCACACATGTGTTTTATACATATATGATATTTGAATAGGCCTACACTTGTGCATTTATTCCACATATATTTAAATAATTAAAAACATATATATTCAAATGAAGAGTTACAATTGATGTCATTTTAATTTAACTATCCTTTTCCCATTAGGTCCGATTCTTTTTTCTCTAAATAAAGCACATGAGCTAATACACACAAACACGAACAGATGCTTCATATCATTATCTCCATAAATCAGTTAAATTATAATAATAAGCTAAACGTTCATTATACTCAAGTTGTATTGACAACACTCATACATATTCAAAATTTAAAAAAAAAGAAACGAATACGGTATAGTTATTTTAAGTTACTTTTAAAGTATTTTGTATATCTAAATGCCCAAGGACAAACAAAATGGCTTTTTTTTTTACACATTCCTTAGTGAGTGACCCGTAATATAATTGTGGTGACCCGTAGGCTTTTGTTGGTGACCCGTGTGATCTAGTATAAGTGAATATTTCAATGTGATAACTGATCTAACTTATCTCTATACAACAGAAATGAACACGAGGGGAAATATTGAATTGATCCATTTCATTCAATTCCCTTACTTAATTTCTTCTAAGCCGACACTAATGAAAACTCACTAAGTATTAAATAAAACAGTTGAGTTGTCGTTTAATTGCTAGATATTTGTAAAATACGATGTAGTGTAAGATGATTATCTTGAGTATGTCGTGTGACTGATTACATGGCAAATGTGTAATTAAGTCAGGCCAAGAAAGGTTTGTTGTGCTTTGATGTTAACCTAAAAGTTCGTTTCGCCACCTAGCGGCAGGGGTGGCCACTCTGCGTAGCAATATTGACCATTAGCTTATAACAGGCTGTTAATGAGGCGCAAGCTGGGTCAAATAATTGCAAACAAAAATGGTGTGTGGGGGGGGGGGGGAAGAGAGCAAGGAGTTTCTTTTTACCTACATTTGAATATATATATATATCTCAAATTATATACGTATGTATACAAAACAACTCATACATAATATAATAGAAAAGCTGTGAAAGTCTAGGGTACTTTTGTTTCTATGTGAAACTGGTCATTGCATAACACCTAATGGAAATCGGGAGTTCCGATGAGTGAGTGCAGATGGCAGCTAACTCTATATACTCATACTATGCTTAGATGGTAGATTTTCCAATATATTACATAAATCATGTCAGATCATGTTATTCAGGACTAGTCTTTTTTTTATGACAAAACATGAAAAGGAATAAATTGTTAAACGGTTATATTAATTGTATAAATACAAAGAGTTATTTATTGCATTGTATGTAGACTTGCGTTTCTACATAAGGGTTCATCAATTTATGACGTCCTAACAATATTAGATTGTTAGTATCCACCAGTGGTAGAAACGATAATTTTACCGAATAAGGTAACATTAAAACTTCCATAGCAAGTAGCAGCAACCTTAATGACCACACGTCATAATGAGATCTGACGACTATTTAACAATTGTATGCACGGGGCTTATTGCCTTTAATACATGTATACGTTAAACATAGTCTATTATAAACATTATACATTACAAACATTAATAGTAGACAACGTTTGACAACTCCGTCTAGTTTCTTTCAGCTTTGCATAGCTTAAACATGAACTCATTTAATGCACCAGCTCTCAGTTATATGCCTGTATAATATATCATATATGTGACCCGCTTCAAACTTGACTTCTGCATAGTGTGTTCATAAATTGATGAACCCTTATGTAGAAACGCAAGTCTACATACAATGCAATAAATAACTCTTTGTATTTATACAATTAATATAACCGTTTAACAATTTATTCCTTTTCATGTTTTGTCATAAAAAAAGACTAGTCCTGAATAACATGATCTGACATGATTTATGTAATATATTGGAAAATCTACCATCTAAGCATAGTATGAGTATATAGAGTTAGCTGCCATCTGCACTCACTCATCGGAACTCCCGATTTCCATTAGGTGTTATGCAATGACCAGTTTCACATAGAAACAAAAGTACCCTAGACTTTCACAGCTTTTCTATTATATTATGTATGAGTTGTTTTGTATACATACGTATATAATTTGAGATATATATATATATTCAAATGTAGGTAAAAAGAAACTCCTTGCTCTCTTCCCCCCCCCCCCCACACACCATTTTTGTTTGCAATTATTTGACCCAGCTTGCGCCTCATTAACAGCCTGTTATAAGCTAATGGTCAATATTGCTACGCAGAGTGGCCACCCCTGCCGCTTGTAGAGAGTCGACAGTATTAGAAACTGTAAGAAAATCACGGCGCCCCACGTTTTTAATCGCTTGCATTATTGTGATGTATAGCATTTATTTTCTACTTTTTAGTTCAATCAGAAAACGTGGGTTTTTTTAAACTTTTGTAATGATAAGTATTACTTGTTAGATGGCTTCTATACTTTTTATTATATTCATGCAAGAAAACGCTTGCTCGCATGAATATGTTGACTCGAAGATCTTCAGCACTCCAAATGCCACCTTTTTCACCTCACTGTAGCATCCTGGAAGACTATTTCCATGCGTCACATAATAGTTCCTCAACTCGCACCATTTATTTTAGAGCTGTCTACTTGTGCAGCGATTCGTGCATGTTTTACAGGACCTCCAACTCTCCTAACTTGCTCCGTAGATCTGTGAACTTACCACTCCAAAAATGTTTGGTTTTTATATCCTGCAATCCCACTTGATGCGAGCAAGCATCAATTCCAAATTCCTCACAGTTAATCTCATTTGTTTTTGTGTTGAGAGAATCTATTAAGAACGTCCGAATACTTGCATTTGTTTTGAATTGCTCAAATATCTCAGTAAACCAATCCGTCATTATGTTTATAGTAATGCTGATGTGATTCATGTTAATAGTAGCATCGGTTTCATCATGATATTTTTAAATATTTTTCGAAATTAAGTAATTTTCCAATTCTTCAAGCAAGTTATAGGCTGGGTTTTCTTTTCCTTGCAGTTGTACATTTAGCTTTAGTTACTTTATAATATCTACCATGAAGTTTAATGTTTCAATTTGGGATGGACAAATAAATAGGAAGTACAGTGAAATAGGGAGTAACTAAACATTTTAATACTCCGCGAGTGTTTATTGTTTATATTTATTACTATAAGTTTAAAAAAAAAGAATTTATGAGTTTTAAAAATAAAATATAAAAATTATTAATACTTATGCATGGAGCTGAAGAGCCGCATCTTGACACCAAAAGAGCCGCATGCGGCTCGCGAGCCGCAGGTTGCCGACCCCTGCACTAGCCACATGTTGCCGACCCTCAGTTATATGTATAGTAAAAATTCTCAGGAAAAAAAAACCACTTTTAGCGATGAGAAGAGTATTATTTAAGTCGACTTTATCTCAAGTCTTTAAAATAGGTAACATACATCATGAAAGTGTTTTTGTTTCAATTACATATATATTTTAAATAGAAAACAAAGGCGGTCTATAATAATTTTCAATTAAGCATGTTTATTATACATTGTTTTTGTTTATACTTATAAAAGCATTTGTGTGTTTTCATTTAATTTGTTTCCAATTTATTTAATGTACGTGCTTTGTTAATTAAATATGTAATTATTTCCCCTACTAAAACTTACAGAAGAAAAAATAATACAATATAATACTTACATTGCTTAAAATGACTAACGGTAAAGAAGACTTAACTTACTATAATCACTATTGTGCTTTGTAAATTGGTGCTAGAAATTTTACTAACATTTAGACACATTTAAATAAATAAACTAAATAGAAAATGTGTATGTATAATATATAGTGCTATTTTGGGAGCAGTTCAAATGTGGCTCAATATAAAGTTGTGTGTTAGTTCCATATGGCAGAGTTTATGTCAATGCAATCCTTAATAATTTATTGAAACTGTCATTTGAAGCAGACAACACAATGGTGTAGACAGATTAGACCGAGAAGTATTAGGAGATAGGCGAGACAGTCAAAGTACAGTATAGTAGGTTACATGAGTGTAGAAGATTGACTATGTGCAAATAAAGAAATATTATAGCATGTTTTGAATTGTACTTGTGTTTGATTTTACACTTTATGCCAAGTTGCATACGATTAAGAAAAGGCGATCCCGGTTAAGTAACGTCCGACATATCAGCGTACTATTATATAACGTGTCACACATTGGTCTACATTTCCATATCATGGCATACATTACCTTACACTTAAGTATGATGTCATTCATGATTTTCCAGATAACTTAACTATATTTGTATTACCAGTCACACGTTATATATGTAGTGTACATATCTGCAATAATAATGTGTATCTATATCAATTTCAGCGTCCTTACAACAATTGAGTTTTTATAACAATCAATTGTCATATTTTTTTCAAGGAACCATAGTCATCTATCAACCCAACATCACAAAGATAGAAGTTACCTCTTTTATTTTGAATTGTTTACAATTAAAAGTAATAAGCAAAGTAACTAAAGATCAATGTAGCACCGTCAATTGAACTTATTCGCATGTCTATGAAAAATGTAAACACATTAAAACACATTTTCAGACTCTATAAATACAACAGCTTTAAACAAAAACGCCTACTATTCTGAACATTTTTTCTATCTCTTTCAAATTATTATTTCATAAATATTTTGTTTGATTTACATGTCAGGCGTAATAATTTGGTTCATGGGTTTTTTTTTATGTTATTTTCCACGGCTAGTAATTAACACTAGAATGGCTTTGTCTCCCTTATAATTGTGACGTCTTTAATGGGAAGTAATAGCAAAATAATTAAAAGAAAAATGTATGTCCAGTATAAATTGTGTTTTGGAAGTTAGAACATACCATCATTTGACGAAGTAGTTGAGAGGTTGATACCTCGTCACGGCCTTTAGTCAAACATCAAGTTGATATTCAAGTGATGCGGTATTTCTGCAGTTGTTTCCCGTTGACCGTAAGTTTAAAAAAGCGTAATAGAATTGTTTTTGCATGCATTAGTATATGCATAGTACTTGCACTGATGCTATCAAACGTATTTCACCCAGTATTTCTTCCAGACTTTTTTCTCCGGGGGGTGGGCACTTGATATTTCCGGGGTGGAGGGGGGGGGGGTGGGTGGCGATCGACATTTTTCGAGGGGGGGGGGGGGGCAGACACTAGTTAAAGTGTATGTTTACTATATCAATTCCATCTCGTTCGGAGGGGTATACCCCCCGAAGAGATGCCTGGAAGAAACTATGATTTCAATAAAGAAAATATTCAAAATGTACACTAAAGGAACTGCAATGTAGACGTTAGGCCTAGGTTTGTGACTTTAAAACAAAATAAAGACGTAGCCTACATGTAAGTTCAAACACGAGAAAAATGGCCCGTTGAGGAAGGCTACAACGGGTGCTAGGTTGATAGTGCTGTCTCTTTTCTCTAAACAAAAACCAACCCCCCCCCCCCCCCCCCCCCCCCCACACACACACATACTCCAAAACATGTCTACCGTCCCATTCAACGAAATATAATTATATACTTTTTCCAGTATCCGCCCCCTCCCCGAAAATTCTACCCCCGCCCCCGAAAATTTCAAGTACCCCCACCCCTCTCCGGGGAGGAAAAAGCCTGAAATAAACACTAGTCGCATTTGTAGATCATACAAACTAAAGGAAGAATCTGGGCGGGGCTTCGCCCCTACCGGAAGAGATGCATGAAAAAAACTGCACGCTAAACACTTGTTTTAGATTAGAAAAATTCCTCCCTCCGGGGAGGAAAAAGTCTGAAAGAAACACTGGTTTCGCGCTTAGCCACTACCCGAAGAATTAGACACATTAATTAGGCGGTAATTTTATTATAGAGTATCGATGAAGAAATTCTTTTGAGTTGAGGAGGGGGGGGGGAGGCTTAAAAGATTCTCTAGTAAACATTGAATTTAAAAAACCAATTTTGTCTAATCTAAGTGGTTTGCGTGAAGAGTTTCTTTCATACAATTCTTCGGGTAGGGGCGAAGCCCCACCCCGCGTAAGAACGTCAAACCCCCCTCCCCCCTCCCCAACTCAAAAGAAACCCACATCCAAGGTATGACGGGTAAGTCTAGTATTTAACTAAATGTTTCAACTTTGCATACAAAACAATAATTTTTTGTTAGAATCTTTATAGGACAGGTATCTATTTTAATTTATTTTGAATAGCAGCCAAAAAGACATCAAGTAAAAAAAATGTAATTCAACTGTCGTTTTCAATTGCTTAACAATGAAGAAAGTGTTATTTTAACAATGTTTTTCGACCCTCGCATTTTACTATTATATAGATAGAAAACGATAGTTCACATAATTACTTAACGCTTAAGGAATTTCGTTTCCATTCCAATATTAAAATAATGTTCTTTAACTCAAACGGTTTATAGATATTTTACTCAATAATTTTTACTGAATGGTTTTTAAAAATGTTTGTATATTTTGCAGTTATTAATATTGGTATTTTTTTTTTATTTCAGTATTGGAACCATAATTTTAATCAGACAACAAATTGTAAACTATTCATTTGACATGTGTTAATCATAAAGACAAAACCTCGAAAAATGTATTAACTTTTTATTTTTATTTAAGTGTAGACGTGACATAAGAAAATATTCGTATTTATAAAAAAAGGGGTTTCATTCAAATAGCCATTTGGTAACTTCTTCGGAAAAATCAAAAATATATTACAGCCTTAAAAATGACCTCACAGTTGCATCTTTACAATATACAATATAATAATCACTAAGTATGTTTAAAATTATAAAAATCACTAAGTATGTTTAAAATATCACCACAATGACAGTAATTTATTCATCAATATATTGTAAACTTTTCATCACTTGATTAGTATATAAATAAAACCAATACTTTGCACTGGAGTTAAAAAAGTATTCTAAGAACAGCATCAAAATAACATTGTATTCATGGCATAATTGTAAGCAAAATATTATCCATACATAGTTGTAGAAAGTACCACATGGGTCGGAGACAATATAGAAACCGTTTAAAAAAAATCAAACTGAAGGAGCAAATAAAATGTATTTTTCATAGGATTCTAAATGTAAAATTAAACCATTTATGCACATTTACTTTTGAAGAGTCAAATTAAGTCCAACATGTAAATTAATGTAGATATGGTGTCTGGTCACTCTAACTGTAGTGTCTAGACACCTTTAACTGTGATGTTTGGACACCTTTAACTGTGATGTTTGGACACCTTTAACTGTGGTGTCTGGTCACCTTTAACTGTGGTGTGTGGTCACCTTTAACTGTGGTGTTTGGACACCTTTAACTGTGGTGTGTGGTCACCTTTAACTGTGGTGTGTGGTCACCTTTAACTGTGGTGTCTGGTCACCTTTAACTGTAGTGTTTGGACACCTTTAACTGTGGTGTGTGGTCACCTTTAAATGTGGTGTCTGGTCACCTTTAACTGTGGTGTTTGGACACCTTTAACTGTGGTGTGTGGTCACCTTTAAATGTGGTGTCTGGTCACCTTTAACTGTGGTGTCTGGTCACCTTTAACTGTGGTGTTTGGACACCTTTAACTGTGGTGTGTGGTCACCTTTAACTGTGGTGTGTGGTCACCTTTAACTGTGGTGTCTGGTCACCTTTAACTGTAGTGTTTGGACACCTTTAACTGTGGTGTGTGGTCACCTTTAAATGTTGTGTCCGGTCAACTTTAACTGTGGTGTTTGGACACCTTTAACTGTGGTGTCTGGTCATCTTTAACTGTAGTGTTTGGACACCTTTAACTGTGGTGTGTGGTCACCTTTAACTGTGGTGTCTGGTCACCTTTAACTGTAGTGTTTGGACACCTTTAACTGTGGTGTGTGGTCACCTTTAAATGTTGTGTCCGGTCAACTTTAACTGTGGTGTCTGGTCACCTTTAACTGTGGTGTGTGGTCACCTTTAAATGTTGTGTCCGGTCAACTTTAACTGTGGTGTGTGGTCACCTTTAACTGTGGTGTCCGGTCACCTTTAACTGTGGTGTCTAGTCTCATTTTACCGCGTTCGTTGGTCACGTGACCACACAAGGCACCGTCATCAACAGCTCTTGGTACAGAGCAGTGAATGAAACCTTCACCTGTAAGTAAACGGTAATTAAAATAAATCTACTAAGGCAATATCATTTATTTCCGATATTACAATATAATTTTATTCTGTTAATACATTTGCTCCTAATTATTTTTAAGTTGTCTACAACAACCTACCATCAGTTTGATACATGGAGTCTAAAAGATGAATAATTTTGTCCTCTCCAAGAGCTGCCAGCTGTGGGTTCTGGAAACTAAAACCGTTGGAGGAAAACTTCAAAGTCTGGATGTCTACACCGTCTTGGTGAAGCTGTACAGAGACAAGTTGATGTTATATTTTCTGTTTTCAAATGTTAAACTTGGCGATTTGAATTATTTAAAAAGTTAGGTTTTCAATAAATGAGTGTATAGAGAAAATAAACCTACACTGAGTAAATGGGTCATGTAGGGGAAATAACAAAGAATTTGAAGATTGTCCTTCAGTTGTTCAGGTATTTTGGGTAAATTACTTTTGGCAAAAAAATCACCTAGTGCAGTTTTGAGTTCCTGCTTTGAATCCTGATCTTCTGGTAATTTTGTAATCTGGTGAAAATAAACAACACACAAATATTTTAATTTATTTTGAATATTTACAAAAAAAAAAGAGGATTACGCTGCAGTTATGAAAAAGAGAACCCCCCCCCAAAAAAAAAATTAAGCAATAGTTAAGTGAAAAGATTCAACTTACAATGTAATTTCCCTTTTCATCACAAAATCTCTCCTTATTTGTTGAATCAAATTTTATATTTAGTTTATGAAGTTCATGGTCACTTTCTCTCTTTTTGCTGAGTTATCTTTCTTAGCTTTTTTTGTAGTTGAGTATTTGTTTCCAGAACCTTCTCCCTTTCTTTTTCTTGCTTGAATAATTACGGCCATATTGTCTGTATGGTACTGAGTTTCGTTTTGATCAACTTGACCATCAATAATGGTGTTGTCAACATATTCATCAGCTTTATTCTTGTCATCATGGCTTTCATGTGTCTTATTGGTAGCAACATGCTCAACTGTCATCATGTCAAGAATAGATCTTGTATTTTTCTCGTAGGTAACAACAGGAACTTCATATACAGGGGTCAGCCGGATAGCATTCTGTTCATTTATCTTCTGATTTGGTGTATCCTCAATTATCTTCTGCTCAGCTGTATCCATAATAATCTTCTGTTCACGTATATCATCCGTTATCTTCTGGTCAGGTGTATCATCCATTGTATTCTGGTCCTCGTTGTCGCAGGTCACCGCGTCTATTATAAAATCATCTTCATCTTCCTCAGATTTCGTAACTTGAGGCATGTCGTCATCGTATAAAATTGTTGCTTCTTCGTCTGCAACAATTTCTTTCTTGAGCAGCTGGTGATACGATGTGTTGATATGCATGTCGAACTGTTGATGTCCATTGTTTGATGGGTCAGGTATTTGATGTTGGACTTCATTAATGTTAGAATCATTAATTTCTTGCTTGACTAAACCAGTTGATGTGAGATCTAATGGCTCATCAACCTGTATAGACCTGGTATATTGTGGCATGTGATTGGATGGAGTAGAACTTGGTATGTGATTGGATGGAGTAGAACTTGTTAGGGGATACAATGGTTGAGCATTGCAAGCAACAGACTGTAGTAAATGAAGATTCCTTAAGTCAGGTATAAAAGCTACAGGGGGTGGCATGACATTAGAATATAAGTTGGTTGGTGGCTGGTAGATTGGTCTGGTGGTGGCTGGGCAAAATGGTGGGAGAATATCTGGTCTGTAGGGTAATGGGAAATGTTGAAATGTGGAGGCAGGAACTGGTAATAGGTTGTAGAGAGGAAATCTTGGTAATGTGTTATGACCAGCTATCTGATTGAAGTGAATATATCTGGATACAGTGTCATTATTAGCTAGTTGATTAAAGTGTGAGGATCTTGGTACATCAGTTGAAGCTGTAGACGAGAATCGTCGTGGTTCCAGGATATGTTTGTTGTAGGAACTAGATTCAGGTGAGTTGTGTTCACATCCTGACATGGATGAATGAACACCGCTGCTAGATGATGGTGAACTCTCGCCACTTCTCGTCAAAGATGTGGTTTCACAGCTTCCAGAGTCTGGTGATGAGCTAGAGGTTGCCTGTGTTGGAGAGGATTGGCTATTACTATCTAAAGAGTTCTTGCAACTTCCAGCAATTGGCGAGATTTCGCAGCTTTCTGGGAGGGTTGAGGCGTCATCAGAACCAACAGGGCTGAGATTTGTATCCGTGTGTTGAAAATCCCATGGGCGCCATACGAGAGATTGTGCCATCGTTGAAGGAAAGTTTGTTAATTCAGATTTCACTTCAAGGTTTAACAACGCTATTACAGATTATGTTTTGTTCTGGTATTCTAGAAATAAAAGAAGTGCATTCCTTTATTAAAAAAATAGACTAATAAATGTAATGTATAAAGCACTCTTTATATGATGATCGAAATGTATTTAAACAAAACGCCTAACACCTGTTGAAATATTTAAGCGTGCAGTTGTCTTATTTTTTTAATTTTTATCTTTTTCTAATGTTAAAAATATTTTATAAATTTAAGTATGTTGTATAAAATGTTGCTGCAGCGAAATGTGTTAACATTCGTACGATTTTTTTTTGTACCGTGTACATTGTGTTATAAAATGAGTGAAAAAATTATTGTAAGTGTGAAATGTTCTGGTGTTTGTAAGGACTAAGAAGAGCTGTTAAAGTTTATATTCTTGTTGTAATGGATTCATCTGTCTTGCGCAGAATTGTCATAATGTAGATCGCCTTTATTTAATACCTCTTGTATGTTTTACTGATTTTAAATAGTATCTGCATGTGTATATAATTTAATCTAAACGGAAATGTGAGTGTCGCAATTGTGTTAGATGATGAGGTAAAGCATACTCAATTGGCACTAATTTAAAATAATTCATGAGGCTAAAATATGTTTCGACATTTGGAGCTATAGAGCAATGTTTTATAGATTAGCTTCATAATTAGTCAATAATTAATATAATGACAACCATGTGTGGCATTTTCTGCACTAGCAGAAAGTAAAATAAAATTACAACTTACCAGAAAAAGGGGGAAAATTCTTCAGAACTGACCAACGGTCACTGTAGGTTTAAAGTTAACTGTGAAGGTAATCCAAGTTAATTTCAGAAATAAATTGAACAGTTGGAGACGTTACACGTCTAATATATCACTATCAGATCTATAAGCATTACCTCATTTGCATATTTGGCATTAAGCTCCTCCCACCAATCCACGGAGGTAAGGTCACGTGGTTGGTTTGTGCAGTCAACCGTGTCGCAAGGTGACACGCTTAGCTCATCATTACCACCTGACAGCGGTCAATTAGAAACGCCCACACGTCATGGCCAGCACCTTTCTTCAAAGCACAGCCGGCAAGTTCTACACAATAGGAAGGTAACTAACCGCTAGATCAAAAAAGATGTCAGAACTCGAAAGAAAACATTCATTGACCAATACATATTTGGTTGTTTTAATGCACGAAATACGTCATGAAATGACGTAAATCACGAATTTTTTTTAGAAAAAAACGGTAAAGTCAACTTTAAGCTTAATATTTTTAATCCGAACTCCTAACCAAGGTCTTAATACGGCTCTAACCCTTGTTATCACTTTTTGATTAAACTGATTTAATAAACAAACAAAATATCAGATGATCATGTTAATTAATCTGTAAATTTTAGTTAAAAAAAAATACGTTATTTAATGTGACCCGTTTTATAAAATGTCAATAAAGACAACGCGATTATTGTCATTTTTTTGCACTAACCTTCGTACTCACTCTAACACAAAATTTTTACTCTAAGCCACCTCACTCACAAATATAATCCCATGTAGGCTACTCACACACACAAATGTCCCCATGCTCCTCACAAACTTACACACAGATATAACCCAATCCTCCCACACAAACATAACCCTATCATCCCACACAGACTCACACAAAAACATAACCCTATCATGCCACACAGACTCACACACAAACGTAACTCTATTCTCCCACACAGACACACACAAACATAAACCTATCCTCCCACACAGACACACACAAACATAAACTATCCTCCCACACATAATCACACAAACATAACCCTTGCTCCCCTCAAACGTCAAGTAACACAGATTTTGAATTTAGAGCAACGAATTTTGAAATTATTTTAATTTTAGCTCACTATATTACGTTATATTTGGCTGTTTTTTTTTGTTTGTTTTTTGTGGGAGTGGGGTAGGGTTGGGATGGCAGAATTAATGTTTTGTTAGGTTATTTTAGTAAACGTTCCGTAAAACATGTGATTCTATGGGGTGGAAGGTGGTGTACAAATATCAGACGGATGCCACGACTTACAATACACTGTCCGTATACCACATCCACCTGGCTTGATTGATTTGAAACGGTCTGTCCAACATGTGCTGACGTCAGATTGATGACGTAACCATTGACCCGTGAAGACGATGACACCACGAATACAAAAGAAAACACCTGGGTGTAGGGACGCTAACATTGACACAGATACAAATAAACATGGCGGATATTTACAATACATTCAACACTAGTGGTTAAACAAATAAATATATACATAAACCGATGATTATATTTTAGTTCTGGAAATATCTTGCGGAGATTTAATTATTATTTTTTTGTTATGTGAATAAAATGTACCTCTATTTACCTGTTCCTTAAAAATTGTAAAACGTTTTCATATTATAAAGCTATGTATGTCAGGCTTTATAAAAACACATCTAAACATATCAACACAACCAAGTAAAAATTTGTCTTGGTTGTATTGCTATGTTCAAATGTGTTTGTATATATATATATATATATATATATATATATATATATATATATATATATATATATATATATATATATATATATATATATATATATATATATATATATATAAATGCAGTATATTTCTATCCCTATAGTTACTGTATTGTGTTGTTAACCCATATTATCCCAAGGTCTCAAATTTTTATAATTTTTTGATATGGTTTAGCTTTTGGGAACTGAATGAAGGAATGACTATGTACTTTTTTTTTTAAATCAATACTTTTTTTAAATATCGATTTTTTAAAACACGTCCCATAAATGGGACGCTAGCAACAAACGGCCCCATGTACATTTATTGAAAAATAAAATCAATTATCACGAAATATGGATAATCACACGAAATGTAAGCTGTATACTGATTTTGTATTGTTAGACCAATGATTACATTGTTTAGGACAGCTAAAAATACTGATAATGATCAATTGGGTTAGCCATACCATGGTCTAAAATGCAGAAATTATGTTCAAAAGTCTATTTTTATTTCAATCTAGCATCCATCAAAGTGAATAACACTTGGAAATAAGTAAAGCTGTGACTAGTACATCTAATTAGACACACATGATCACAAATATTGTTAATATTCATCGACACTGTAATATAATTAAATATAAATAATTGATTTTTTGGTGGGCGTACTTGAAATTTTCAGGGGTGGGGACTTACATTTCAGGGAAAGGGTGGACATAGGTAAAAGTATGTTTTGTATATAAATTCCATTTTGTTCTGTGGGCAGAGTCCCCCCTCCTCCGAAATAATGCCTGAAAGAAACTCTGCCCTCAGTGAATTTGCAAAAGATGATCCGGTCCAGTCCCAGATGTCATCCAACCATCTTCACTTTTGTTACCCTCGCTATTGCCCCCCCCCCCCTTCACAGGCGTACATTAGGACATCAGACATCTTATTTCTAGGGCACGGATCCGTCTCTGGGGGCTTGCATTGAGTGTTCATGGCTCTCATCCATGTATGCACCTCACTGTGTGAACAGCTCCCAATCTAACACCAGGAATCTCCTTAAAAAGTTAACAAAGTAAAACTGGTATCGGGAACCTTTGGAGGGGAATATTATTGGGGCATGACAACTGTACACAGCTAATTCACATTTCTGCTATATGTAGCTTAAGCTCTCTTATATGAAGAGAGTTAACCAACCCCCATGACTGAATCATTTCACCTAAATCGTGGCCATTGTTATTATTCTGGTTTGTTATACTTTAAATATCACGCTCTAGTAAATTTACAGCAATACTAGATTAGTTTGTATTCAATGATATTAAATACTTAGTAAGTGTAATTCTGAAAACTGAAAAATAAAATGTAATTTTTTCAATATTTGCAATTTTTTAATACAATAATATAAAAGAAAATATAGCTCAAGGTCAAAATTAAATATCTATAAATACTACTTAACAGCATAAAGTCAACAGTTAACAAAGTCAACACTTGTTACACCATAAATAACCATTTAACATAAATATTTGCATCTGTGTTTCTCGCTAGTGTCCAATAAATGTGACGTTTGTGTAACAATCTACATGGGGCCATTCGTTGCTAGCGTCCCACTTATGGGACGCTTGTTGTACACTTGATATAACGAAGTAGTAAAAGAAAATTGTTATTCTTAAATTTTTATCAGATAGAAATATGGTACTGCTACAAGTTTCAAATGTTTTTTGCACTTAAAATGTTAATATTTTAGAAGATATGCATTTTCCTGTGCGCATGTTTTCTTTTTTTTCCGCAAATCCGGCCCTATAACATTTTTCTAAATTATTTTTTTTTCACAAAACACACAAATTCAAAACTATAGCCATTCTCAAATACAATGAAACATAATTTGTGTTTTAACTAGTTTTTAATAAATTTTAGCATTTTTTTTTTACAAGCGTCCCATAAGTTGGACGCTAGCAGAATATGGGTTAATGTCTTGAAAATTAGACACACCTTTTACAAACATATATTTACCATGCCTATGATTGAAGCTTGAATATCGACAAACATTATTAGAAGCCTTATATTAGACTGCTATATTTATCTCAAACGTTTACTAAAGATTCTGACATTTTTTGCAGGCCTAAATAACATAAACTGATTTAAATAGACAAAGATAAATATGTAAATATAATATTTTAATGCACGGTCAGGGTGGCTCAAAATTGAGTTATCTATTTTAACTTTAACTGCAATGTTAAAATAAAATAAAAATATAGGCGACATTGTATTTAATCATATTTAATCACAAGAACACATTATAAATTTGCAAATATAAAATGTATCACATGTAGTTCAATATAAACTTGAGTGTGGGTTCAATATGGCAGGTATTATGTTAATAAATTCCTTAATTAAGTTCTGGGAACTGTCACTTAAAGCAAATAGTCGGAATAGTCACGTGATTGATTGCACCGATTCTCTTCTCGGCATTTTGACTCAAATCAAAGCGTACTGTCTGTTATGGGTTCTGTATGGAGGTCTTAGGCCGCAGTTTCTCATTACGCTAGTTGGACTCGACTACGGGAACCGAACTCGTGACTTTCGAGTGAGCAATTGTGCGATATACAGTAGTTACTGATTGTAATGTTATGTGTATTGGAAGACATCTGTCATTGTATCATTTCTTTTCAATCTTTCATGCTAAACTTTTCGTACAGATATTTCAAATCTCCAGCTAATATGTAAGGCCATTTTCTGTTGGTTTTTGAACTACTACTTCAATATTTACTTAAGTTACTTCCTAACAAATGTGATAATCAAAATAATGTGCACAGGCAGATTATTAAGTGCAAAATAATTAAACGCATGTGTTATTTGAAATTGTGTTCCAGTATACCCCGTGAGCTGTGATGTATTAATTATTTATTTATCAACGGCGGGGAAAGTAAATACAAAAATGTATTGAGTTATGCAGTTTTTCCGTTTTTGTATCCCTATGACTGGTAATTTAAAGGAGAATTAAGATTAAACTTATTATGTTATGATAAAGGTTTTAAGATTGGACACGAAGGCCTTCTTTGGCGATATTCAATTTGAGATGATAAATGAATTATGGTAAGATCTAAAGTAGCTTTAAATAATTACATATCAACTGAATAAAATTGGCCTATGTCTGTCACTCCGTAATATAATGTGTTTGTTAGCTTTAATATCGTGTTAATTCTTTGTCTTGTGGTTTTGGTGCTTATAGGTGGTCTAATTGTATCTAAGCTTTCAAGCCTGAAAGTGTTAATATGCGTTCTAATGACATGTAAGCCTATACCTCTATTTATTTATTGTGTATTAGGGTTTCGTTGTTGATGTTCCTAATGGTGTTTTTAAAAATGAAATGTTTTTGTTTCTTTTATAAAGTGATTTGGTATTGTGCTAACAGTGACTGTAACGCTATAATTTGGTCATATGTATCTGTTAATTAGCCCTGTCCTAATGGTTGTGCTGTAATTTGTATACTTGTCCAGCTTCGGTGTTATTCTGTCGTTCAGTGCTCGTCCATTTGAAGCCGTACAGTTTGAGTTTGTCTGTCACTATAATTGGGGTGTCATATTTTGTCTGTTCTCTAGATGTCACAGAATGTTTAATTTATCCAGAGTGATTGCGTATCCACGGTCTATCCCATTTTCTGGAAATTACTCTATTATTATCTTAATTTATTAATTTATGTTTAGTATTAAGCTAAAATTACTAAAAAAAAAAGCACATATCAAAACAATATATGAATATTATACTTTTTCGTATGTCTTTAAAAAGAGGAAACAAGCTCAATAAAGTTTTTTTTTATAAACGGGCACAAAATAAAAATTCAAACACAAAATCGAACATTTACCGAAACATTACATGTTATTATACAACGTGTTATTTTGTGTACATGTCCAACTTTAATATTGTTTATTAAATGTGTTCTTATTTCAATGTATTTACACGGCTCGTGATGATATTAACTTTAAGAGAACCATTCCATGTCAGAATGGGAAGTAATAAGTAAACTGTATCTTTATTGTTAACAGAGACAGTTGCATATAAGATTTACATTGAGACATGTTCACTGACAGAGACAGTAAATTGAAGATTTTACATTGCGGTGTAGTCAATCTGTTGGCGTTTCTAATTAATGGAATCATCACTGAAGTTGACTTTAGCATTGGCGATGAAACCAAAACTTAAGTTACACATGGCATATAGGTACACACAGAGCGTAGCGAGGGGGGGGGGGGGGCGGGGGTGCGGATCGCACCGGGTGACACCATTTAGGGGGGTGACTCCAAGGCAAAAAATAGCAAAATGTATAGAGAAAAATTTGATGGTGGGGTGAAAATCGAAAGTTTGAAAGGGGGGGGGGTGCAAATCGAAAATTTTAAGTTTGTCCCCGGGAAGAATCGCTACGCCTCTGGGGGAGGGGGGGGGGGACACCATTAAGTGCCGCACCGGGTGAATCCCGACCTCGCCACGCCACTGGGTTATGTTTGTGTCATTTGAGGTTATTTTTTCATAATTAAGTTACTTAGATTGCTATAAATATTAAATAGGTAAGTATTTCCCTTTTAAATTTTCAAAACAGGGAAGAAAGCTATAGGAAAATAATCATCTGCATTTCTAAGATAAAAATAAAAATAAAATGGACAAGATTGTATATTTTGCCATAGACACTTTTAAATGAACTAAAATACAACATGTAATCATTTAATATATGTAAGCATCACTTTAGGACTGTGTCAAATGTAGCATAATATAAAGTTATGTAAGTTCAATATTTGTTATTTTCCCAATAGTTTTTGTAAATATATAAAGTAAAATAATGGAATTGTTTTATTTTAGCTAGCCAGATGTTGTTTAATCTAAAGAATTCGAACAGTCTATAACGACAACAGATGTGACAGAGCCAGATTTTTTTTTTTTAAAAACTTCTTTAAAAAAAAACAACACTTTTTGTATTTCAATGTCGATTATTTAACGAGTAAAATTAATCTTTCAATGTTTACTTATTTATTGGCTTGTGGCTTGTGTTCTTTTAACATAAGGTAGCAGGTAGACAATATAATGTTTTTTCTCTCAACACAAAAAGTTCAGACACATAATAAAGCTGCATTACAAGGAAATGTTCCCTGTGGTGTATTATAATATTTGATAGGCCTTTTGAATACCTTTGAGACTTTTCTCGCTTGGGTCCATTGAACCCGATGCATAATAGAATAAGTTCCATACAACATTTTATTTAAATAAAAAATAATTATAAATAGGAACTACCACAAATAGACGTGAGATCGTTGATTGTTACGGCTGAATCTTTTCTCTTTGAAAAGAGTAAGCAAACTTGATAAAGTTTTATTTAGTTTGGAAATACAAAAATACTAAAAAACAATGCAGACATTCACCTAAATGTTAGAATTTTTCTACAACTTACTATTTGGTAAATACGCACTTACTCTACATGACCAACTTTAATGGTTTATTGTTTCAAGTCATTTACATAGCTAGGGAAATAAACTTAACGAGATTTGTTTCCCTTATAATAATAGGATGCAAAATGGGAAGTAATTAACAAACTGTATCAGTATTGGGAAATGTACTCAATTTTGTAAAAAAAAAATTAAATTTGCTTTCTTGGCTACAATGTGTATAACCCTATAATGAAATGTAACATTAACCAAAATATAATATTTTCTTTCAAGTTATGTAAACCTTGACCTGTGAGCGGGTTAAGCATTTGTTTAATATAAAATGTGTTCGAGTTAAAGAGGCAAAATGTGAATGCAATTTCATGCTTTTGTCAAACATCAAAGTGTGGTATTTGTGTATGGCTTCTGTTTACACTATACCCAAGCATCCTACCCACCATCCGACATATTATTTTCACAACGTTTTTACAAAAAAAAAACCAAAAAAAAAAACGACTATAAACATTCTATTTGTAATTGTTGCAATTCCATGTTGAAAACAAATGTATCAGAACTGCACGACCACAAACCACTGGTCAAACCAATGCAACCAACAACAAGTAAACACACCTCAAGAGACAATCTGAGACTCAGTCCGATCAGAACGTGTAAACCTTTAAGTAGTTAATTTTTTTTCGATCGTTTCAAAATGTGTGTAATCCTTACTTGCTATTGTAGTTCTATTGCTATTACACTCTCGTATATACAAAGTATAGAGAAAGTCTTGTAATCGAGCAAAAAAAAATTAAAAATCGAGATTTATGCAAATATCGACGTTTTTAGCTCCCTGAGTCGGAAAAAAAAACATAGTTTTGCAATTTGTCCGTATGTCTCTGTATGTTTTTGTATATGTGTTTTCTCTGTGTGTGTCTGTGTGTCTATTAACATGATAACTTGAGTACCGTTACAGTTAGAATAATGAGATTTCATATATAAGTATTATATCAAAATCGTAGATCAGTAGTATATTTTAAGCGATTTCCGATAACCGGAAGTGAGACTTTTTCTGCTTTGAATGGTTTAAAAGCATATAACTCGATTACTATTTCAGATAGATAAATAGAGTTTCACATGTAAGTAAAAGTTTTGATTCTCTACCTTCTATCAAATTTTGGTTAATTTCCGTTTATCGGAAGTAGTAATTTTTGCTATTTCCGATTTCTAAAAAAAAGCATGTGAAAGTATATAGTAATAATAATATTCTGCACTAGAATGCACATTTTATTTGGCGTTCAATTCCTTTTTCTACGATATGTTATCCTATTTTTAAAAAGTTTAAGTATTTAAAATGGATAAAAAAAATCATGTCTATGCCCCGAGTTGCCTGCCCCTGTTGTTTCATATAAGAATATTCGAGAAAGTTGAGGGGAGATCACTCCAGGTTTATTTTTTTGGTTGTTGTTTTATTGCCTTAGTTTATTCTTAGACATTGTAACACTCTGTTGTTATTGCGACAACTAGATGTTATTGTGAGTTCTTCTTTCTTCAAAGATAGACGATAAACCGCTTCTTCATTTTACTAAATTCACAATTTTAAGTCCAAAAAAGAATACAGTTCATTCCAGTAATAAACATCCACCGTTCAATATAGCAGGTATACATACAGTGCGCGACAACACAATATAAACTCACAGGAATGAAACAGGACCCATTTCAAGGTGTAACAGGCAACACACATAGCATTCCCTTGCATTTATCTAGGCGGCCTTTCGAACATCTCATTTACCCCGATTATATAACCCCACATTCACTCCCTTCAGTCAGGGAGCGACCCCCTAATAGCTTAAAAATACAGTGAATGATCGCTCACTCATTCACTTCTGATTGCCAGGTGTATAGTTATAAAAAGTTTTACTCCAAATACAATTTACCAAATACAGTCTGTTACAAAAACCTTTTCATTTAGACTTCGTGTCATGTGTCTTTCCGTTTTTAGACCGATATCATTGTCTAAGCTTACAGCATATCCGTGAGCAGTGGCGTAACGAGGTCGGTGTCACCCGGTGCGGCAATTAATTGTGTCACCCTCCCCCAGAGGCGTAGAGACCCTTCCCGGCGTCCGGGGACAAACTTTCAATTTTCGATTTGCACCTCCCCCTCAAACTTTTGATTTTGGGATTTGTCAAATTTGCTCTTAAAAGACTTTCTAGCACTCGAATTCATCACTCGATTAAGTGGAATTATCATTTTTTCTCTATATATTTAGCTATTTTTTGCCTTGGTGTCACCCCCCTCCCACCCCCCCCCCCCCCCCCCTAAATGGTTTCACCCGGTGCGGTCGGCACCCTCCCTCACTACGCCACTGTCCCTAAGATAATATTTAACCCGTTTGCTGCCATTCTTCGCATGCCAATACATTATATCGAAAATAAATCTTCCCTGTTTAAATTACTGAAGCCCCTATAATCCCTTCCAGCTCCCACAATGCCTCTCCTTGTTTATGTTATATGTTTTATATGTTTTCTAAGCTTTAAAATAATAATGCTTTATCAATCACTTAGATTCACTTACTCGTTTCCACTCTTAATTCCAAACGATATATTCCGTTAATTTATTTTGGCTAATTTGTCGAAAGCCATATAGCTAACGTTATAATAATTGTATCTAGTCTGGTGTTTCTGACGTCAAAACAAACCCAGTTTCCCAAATATATAGAACATTACTTGAAGCTTAGTTGATTACGATAGTCGGGAGTGTGTGAGGGTGGGGGTAAATGAAGATCTACCGCCAGTATTGAGGGTGGGGAAAAGCAGTACCACCAATTGTAAGTGTGGGGAAAAGCAGTACCACCAATTGTGAGGGTGGGGAAAAGCAGTACCACCAATTGTGAGAGTGGGGAAAAGCAGTACCACCAATTGTGAGGGTGGGGAAAAGCAGTACCACCAGTTGTGAGGGTGGGGGTAAATGGGGATCTACCGCCAGTAGTGAGGGTGGGGAAAAGCAGTACCACCAATTGTGAGAGTGGGGGTAAATGGGGATCTACCGCCAGTAGAGAGGGTGGGGAAAAGCAGTACCACCAATTGTGAGGGTGGGGGTAAATGGGATCTACCGCCAGTAGTGAGGGTGGGGAAAAGCAGTACCACCAATTGTGAGGGTGGGGGTAAATGGGGATCTACCGCCAGTAGTGAGGATGGGGAAAAGCAGTACGACCAATTATGAGGGTGGGGAAAAGCAGTACCACCAATTGTGAGAGTGGGGAAAAGCAGTACCACCAATTGTGAGAGTGGGGAAAAGCAGTACCACCAATTGTGAGAGTGGGGAAAAGCAGTACCACCAATTGTGAGGGTGGGGGTGATGAAGATGTACCGCCATTAGTGAGGGTGGGGAAAAGCAGTACCACCAATTGTGAGGGTGGGGAAAAGCAGTACCACCAATTGTGAGAGTGGGTGATGAAGATGATGAGAAGATCCAACACACAGTCCAAGTCAAAATAGAATGTTCTTTCTTAAAATGTACACAATCAACTTCCTACCTATCTGACTAACCTATAGTATACACCATCTACTTACACTAGCTAACAACAACTCCTATCTAACAGCACACTCTATCTAACTGTACCCTCCTATGTCCATCCTAACACTATCTACCTCTAACTCTCTACCTAACTCTACATTTCTATGACTGTTCTCCTACCCTACATACATCTAACTATCTATGTCTGCCGCTGATCTAACTGCTGACCCACGCTTCAGTGGACAGCTGATCGTCCCACGTGACCGGTCAGCTCCTGTATTTCTATTGGCCTCTCTAACCAACTAGCTATAGCCTGTTTCAACCATTTACCCTGAACGCGTCATCACATAGTGTCTTTTGCTGTTTTCAAGTGTTTTGGTTACGATATTTAAAGTAACAAACACATATAGACACACTACCCCAGACAAGGCAATTTAATATACCAGTGAAATCATGTTTACATGACGTTTGAATTAGATGTACATCAGATGTACCCCCATATATTGACACACCTCGATCTATGCTGCTATGAAGTGATCAGCAACAACACGATTTTAACGTAGCATCAACATCAAACTTATTAAATCGCTTTATGTTTTCCTAAACTTTGACAAGTCAGCAATAGGTTATTTCAGTTTATTTAGTGTAATGAATCTAAATTAAATAATCATATATGACCGAACGCTGAGAGATCGTAACTAATTACGTATATAACAACTTGTTATACAATATAACAACAATTAATAACACATTGCTATCAATGCTCTCACAACAATCAAACTTAAATTAAACGATACTCTGTACATGTGTTGTTGTTTTTTTTTTAAAGTTTAAACTATGTATAATTATCGTGATACTACTGATTAGGTAATTGTTTATCTTCTTCTCTGTGATATTAAATGATGAATTAACGTGTGTGGGAGTGATTATATTTTGGCAATCTAGGATTTTGATATATTTGTATAGTCGGTGTTTAAACGATAAGTATGTCCTTAAATGTGGGTTAAATTAAGATTAGTCTGGGATTTCCGAAGAAATGTTATAAAAGATTTGTTAAAGTTTTAATGACACCGTTCAAACAGGAAATTATTTCGATGGTGTCTACACGAGTAGGGTTCTATCGGTTGTGAAGTTTTTTTTTTTTTTTTTAGAAGTGAGATATTTTGTCTAAGATCAACATATAATTCATAAAATCAGGAAATTCATACAATCACTTTCCCAGCCTCTTCAATCGTTCAAAAATCAGACTGAATCAGATGTCTTATGAATATGTTACACATATCCTCACTGTATTTAAATTTTAAAGGCATAGCCATTTTAAATAGAAAGCAAAAGACACATATTTAGTTTTAAATTTAAAAAAAAAATATGTTAAAGTGTGTACGTTTTTAGAAACAAAAAATTATGTCTCTTTTATGTAAATTATTTCCAATGCATTTAATGTACTTGATTTGTCAAATAAACACCAAATTATTTCCCTTGCAAACTTTAAAATTATGAATTACAATTATTGGTAAATACGTATTTGCATTTGTGAACATAAATAACAATATGTACACTGCAGTAAACCTAATCTAAGTAGCTCAATATAAAGTTGTGTGTGAGTTCAATTAGGAAGACCATATGTTGATACAATCCTCAATAAAGGAATAGAACATGCCATTTGAAGCATTCATCACATCGGTCTGTGTAGTCGAGTGGTTAATTGCACCATTTAAATTCTCGGCGTTTTGGCTAAGATCAAAGTGCACACAGGTTCTGTACAGATGTCTTAGCTGTGGCTGCAGTTTAAAACACGATTCACCCTATGATGCAGAAAGGTAAACAGCAACACCATGTCTTTCTGTTAGGATACACTTTTTAGTTTCTCGTATATACGAAGTGTAGCGAAAGTATTGTAATCGTGCAAAAAAAAAAATCGAGATTTTTACAAATCTCGACGTTTTACACCACACTAATACGGAAAAACATAATTTTGCCTTCTTGTCCGTATGTCTGTGTGTGTGTGTGTGTCTGTCTGTGTGTAAACATGATAACTTGAGTACCGTTACAGCTAGGTTGATGACATTTCATTTATACGTATTTTATCAAAATCGTAGATTCTTATCACCTTTTGAGCGGTTTCCGCTAATCGGAAGTGGTACTTTTTCTACTTTGAATTTTTCAAAAGCGTATAACTTGAGCACTGTTTTAGATAGATAAATGAAATTTCACATGTAAGTAAAATATCTAATTTTCTACCTTCTGTCAAATTTTGAGTAATTTCCGTTGACCGGAAGTACTAATTTTTCAAAAACGCATGTAAATGTATAAAGTACTCATAATATTGCGCACTATTATCAACATTTTATTAGGCGTTCACTTGGTGTGCAATTCTTTTTTTTTTACGAGATTCCATTCTATTATAAAAAGTTTAAGTAATTAAAAATGAATTACAAATATTGTCTATGTCCTGGGTTGCCATTGCTCGTAGTTTTATATTAGAATATTCGAGAAAGTTTAGGGGAGATCACTCCCAGTTTATTTATTTAGTTTGTAAAATTCAATCGAGCGACAAGTTAGTTGTATTACTCACTTCAAGGAGTCGGGATGTGGCAATTATGTTTGCGAATATTATTATTTAATTGGTGCAATATTAGTATGATACCCGTTTGTTTTTATTGTATTAAAAATAAACCATTCAAGAGAACAAACATCAAAACAGCAGATGTCTCTAAAAATGCATGACATAAAATTAACGTTTCTAGGTTCTAATGTAAATGATGTTATTAAAAATAACAATAAAACACATTATTTTTTTGTATGTTTTATTTTGTCATCGAATTGTATTGTTAAACTGTCAAAAAAACTAAAACTGCGTTTGTAAACAAGTTTTTACAATTATATATGTTACCAACATTCCGATGTGTTTAATGGTTTCAAACGGTTTGAGCATAGCATTAAAACACTGTTAAATATTAATGTATAATATATACGTTATAAATAGTATTTTATATTACAATTTATTACATGCAACATGTAACATTAACCTAAGTAGACAATGTGTACAATTTGCACTACAATGTGTACATATGTCCAGCTTCAAAGTGAAGGCGTATAGTTTGAGTGTGTCTGTCACTAAAATTGGGGTGTCGTATTTTGTCTTACCTCTACGTTTCCTAGAATGTTTTATTTCTCTGCAATGATTTAACCACCCCTGCCTATCCCGTATTATGTAAATATCTCTACTACTATCTTAATTTATTATTTTATCTTTGGTATTTTAAAATATCAATCACTATAAAGCTCACTTAAGAACATTGTTTGAATAGACCTACTCGTATGTCTTTAAAAAAAGTAAACAAACCCAATAAAGTTTAATATAAACAGCAGAAAAAAAAAAAAAAAAAGCAATGCGAATATTAACCGAAACATTCATATTTTCTTACATTGTGTTATTTTGTATACGTGCCCGACTTGTTTGTTTAATAATTATTTATTTACACGGCTGGTAGTATAAACTTGTAATAGTAAAATGGGGAATGTGAAGTAATTAGTAAAATGTATCTATTGCTAACAGAGACAGTTGAATAGAAGACTTTACATTGAGACATGCTCCCCCTCACAGAGATAGTAAATAGAAGACATTACATTGTGAAACAATCACTATATTGGCGATTTCATTAATGGAATCATCACTGAGGTTGACTATAACATTGACGATTTAGTCAATACAAAAGATATATAATTTGTTTTTAAATCTAGGGATAAGCAACGTCTGCCTTTGTTGTGGTCATGGATGATACTTGCTTCCTCTCCCCTTAAAATGATATCACACCTCACTTTATCAAACCCCCTCCTCAAAATCACATTAAACAACTGTTTATTGTGGAGGTTTTAATGTTTTTTCTTCTTAAATCTTAAATATACTCGACTTTCTTAACAACGCAATTTAAAATTTAAAATTCGTTTTCTAGTTTTTACTGCAAAAAAACGTTGTTGTCCTTCGTTTTCTCTACGTCGTCACCAAACCCTCCTCTTCTACCCCCTCCCCTCTCCAGATATGTCGTCATGTTTAGACGATCCCTTATATATCTGGTACTCTGTTGTAAGCGAAAAATGCATATGGTTCAACACATTATGCGCTCTATTTTTAATAGTGAAGCAATACATTACACATTACCAAGAAAAGGATGGCAATGTATATAATTCTTAGTAATTTGAAGAAAAATTTTCTATTCTAAAATCAAATAGGAAAAAAAACATGGTTTTTTTTTTGAAAAAACATGTATTGTTATTTGAAGTGAATAATTTTTTTTTTTTTTTTTTTTTTTAAATACTTTTATTTGCAATTAAAACAAGTACATCAACATAAAATTTGTTAACATAATTTTGAACACCAAATGAAAACGAAAGGTTTTGCAAATGTACATAATGAATATTTACATGATGTCATGTCTTTTTTTTTTTATTTTTTTTTTATTTATTTATTTATTTTTTTTAATTTATTTTTTTTTTTATGATGTCAAAAAACATGTATTTGAAGTGAATAATGAAAATAGTCCAAACCGTTGTTAAGGGCCAAGCAACATTGTTCAAATGATATCTTCGCTTGTCTTTTAAACGAGTAAAACACAATGCTGTTGCATTTATGTTTGCAATAACAGTAATGTTTTTAAAAAAGAACAAACGCTCATCTACGATTTGTACAATGTATTTTAAACACTTTAGTTAAATTTTTTGTCCAATTACACAAATAGGTTTGATTATTGTTTTTTTTTAAAAGTTGATTTATCAAAAAGATTTATATTAATAGAGAATTACTTCCCTTGTATAATAACCAAATAAGAAAAACAATATTGGTAAGTACGTTTCAGCATCGGAAAAATGAAAATTAAAAAAAATATATATGCGACATTGTATCGAATCCTATGCACACATTTAACATAAACTAATAAAGAAATTATATTACCATGTGTGATACGTAGGCGTCACTAAAAGAGATGGTCAAATGTAGCTAAATTTATAGTTGTGCGCGTGTTAAATTTAAATATGGCAGGTATTATTATGTTAATACAATCACCAATCAAGTTAATGAAACTGTCATTCACATTAGCGGCCGGAGTAGTCGAGTGACTGATTAAACCTATTCTCTTCTCGACATTTTCACTAAGATCAAAGTGTTCTATCTGCTATGGGTTATGTACGCAGTCAGGTAACCCATCTGAGTTGGGTGGACTTATGGACGTTCTAAAAACTCGACTACGGGACCTAACATTAAGACATTCAGATGACCAATCGTGAGATATAAAGGTCTAAAATATCTGTTGTATGTAAAATGTTGTGTTACTGACTGGATACTAGACTTTAGCGTCACGCATACACACAATGTGATAGTATATGACATAATTCTTGCTAAACGTTGATACTTATTATAAAATATACCGACAATTAATAACACATTGCTACCAATGTAACGACGCCATCAAACATATATATCGAACATAAATTAAACTTACTTGTCCACGTGTTTTTATTTAGTTTAAAATATGTATAATCTTTTCTTAAAATCAAATAGTGTTTAAAAAAAAAAAGTTCGCAATAAAACAATTGAACGTGTGGGCCCCTATATATTTATATGTTGATTGTTCAATCCCAGGTAGTTTGTCATGTAGTTAGCTACATTGTTACTGCTGTAGTTGTGCTTGTTATTTTATAACTTTAGCAAAGAAAATAACGTAGGTGTTATCTGCCCTGGGATATTTCGGTTCAGTAAATTGTAATTACTTGATCAATATTTTTTTTTTATTACTAAAATAAAATAATGTATGTACTAATGTGTATGTGACTATATAATTCACTGCTGTTAACACGTGATCTATTGCTGCTGACCCGTGGGTTGCTAATGGTGACCCGTGTGATCTATTGTGAGTGACTATATCAATGTAATAACTGACTGAAGTTGTCTCAATTAAACAAGAAACCAAACGAGGGGAAGCAATACATTTATCGATTTCAATTCCATTACTAAATGTCTTCTAAACCGAGACAAATGTTAACTCACTAAGAAATAAATGAAACCGTTGGGTTGTCGTTTTATTGCTAGATATGTTTAAATTAGGATGTAATGTAAGGTGAATATCTCGAGTATGTCGTGTTATTGCTTACATGGCAAATATGTAATTAAAGTCAAACATTATACAAATAGGAGATCGGTTTTTGCGTTACGATAACTCATGTTTCATAATCAAATGTATTGTAATGCTAAATTTGCTTTTCATTGTTTCCAAAAGTAAAAAAAAAAGCATGCACTTAATGCAATGTTACTCTAATATATTGTATCAGGTTCAAAATATTTTTTTATAATATGTCCCTCAACCGGCCGCCATTATTATATTGCGCCTGAAATTTGAGATACCAACAGCAACAATTGTAGTGCCAGAGCTTTATTGTTATTGGGTTCATCATCACGTGGTCATCACGTGATCATTAGGCTACGTAAAAAAATATCATCACTTTAATTTTATTGTTGTGTTTCAGATAAACTGAAATATAACTGTAGTTTAACTATCTGATATGTTTAACTGTATATGTGCCAATGTTAGCGTCCCAACAACATGTCTTTTGTTTTGTTTTCGGAGAGCAGTTGTCTTCATGGGTCACTAGTTAATACCCATCAAACGTAAATGTATGTTGGCCAATCACTAATTAAATGAGGTTGTTGGATGGGATCAGTCGGTTTATTTATATTCAACACTTTAGTCTAACATGTATAGTTTTTTTATACAATAGATGATGTCTTAACATGTATCAGCCGCCATTTCCAACCACTTATTCCCATATAGTATGTCCTACCTACCCACTATTGGCGATTTTAGGGGAAAATCGTGGATTAGTCAGCAGTAGCGGTGTTGTATATTTATGTGAAGAAAGCATTTGTATTCAGACTAGTGACTAAATATTATCAGGAGCTAGTTGAGATGGTCGCAGAGGCGTAGCGACCCTTCCCGGCGCCTGGGGACAAACTTTCAATTTGGCGCCCCCCACCCCCCGGAACAAACTTTCAATTTGACGCCCCCCCCCCCCATATATTTTTTTTTATATTTATAATGCAAAACTGCAGCTAAAATGAGCTTTTAGTTTTTTTTGCAACCCATTTTGGCGCCCCCTAGGATCGGCGCCCGGGGACATATGTAACCCCCTGCCCCCCCCCCCCCCTTTCGCTACGCCTCTGGATGGTCAAAGTGTAAGAGCGAATATAGGATTAACTTTGTGTAAATAAAGAAACACAATAATATATTTTGAAATGGACTTGTGTTTGATTTTAAACACAGTGCCTGGCTATATGCAATTTAAAAAATAGGTCTATATTGTATGTATCATATCCCTCATACCATTTCGTATTTACTAATGATATGTGCATTGCAAGTAACACGTAATAATTTGGTTGTTACATGCATGTCAGGAACTTATCGATTTTAGGAGAACTAAACACAATCCACACAACATTAAAAACGCCCAACTATCTTCATTTACTCATCTTCAGGCAATAATGTTATATGTATTATTTTAATATTGGGTGCTCTAAAATAAATGTATATTATTTTGATTTGGTATTTTAAACGAGCATTTCACAATTACTTCCCATATTAACTTTTTCTAACAAAGAACGGGAGACAACTCAAAGACACAAAATCCGACTTCTAGATAAATAAACCAATCTAATTAAAAAACAATACATTTATTCGATGCATGATCCATTGACATTAATAAGTTTATTATTATGTATCTAAACATACTTTGTTGACGTTGAACAATGAATAAATGCTGTTCATAATTTAAAAAACTAACAGCTTCTACTTGTTTCATGTAAATTTCAAGGATATGTAAATTAAAAATATTTAAGTACCTTCGCGTGGTTATATGATTTGGTGGCCAAATAATTGTTTTTGCTGATTTGTAAGTGATGTGAATACATCTGCTCCAAAATATAAATATTATGAGCGAAAAGACTAATCCGAGGCTGTTTAAATTTTAACATAATGAAGTAAATGAGAAATAAAATGTGTCTTCAAACTCAGTTGAAAAGAACAGGGATAAGATTTAACTAAGTTGATGCTTACCGAAAGATGTTTTTTTTTACATAAGTCAAGCTATTTAAATAGATGGAGGCGGGGGGGGGGGGGGGGGGCTAGTTATCCATCGTTATCAGGTGACTACCTGAATATTGACCCGTGCTTAAACTCGACAAAACAATTAAAAAGACTCAGCTGTTTACTCGACTACACAATGTATCTATAAAATGCCATATCGAATAATCGTGTACAACATTCCACGATATTCACAATTCAAGATATCTGAAAGCTAAATCACATCCAACACACGCTATACCGAACTCACAGACATGTCCAATCAGGCGTAGCGACCCCTCCCGGGGACAAACTTTCAGATTTTCGATTTGCATCCCCCCCCCCCCCCCCCATCAAAATTTCGATGTGCACCCCCCCCCCTTCAAGTCTTCGATTTGCACCACCCTCAGACTTTCGATTTCGATTTGCACCCCCCCCCCTCAAGTTTTTCTCTTTATATTTTGATATTTTTTGCCTTGGTGTCACCCCCCTAAATGGTGTCACCCGGTGCCGTCCGCACCCCCCGCCCCCCCCCCCCCTCGCTACGCCCCTTGTAATACATCAAACACACGATATACACAAAGCACATGCTAAAATCCGAATATATCAATCTTACCTTTATACAAAAGTCACGATTTAACAAACTCAGAAGTCCCAACGTATGATATACCCACTACTTGTATATAAATACAACTCACGATATATGGGTTTAAAAAAATACATTAAACCTAATACACATACAATTGCGATTATAATATTTTATTCATTAAAAGTGTGCTAGTTTTTACTTATAAATCTATATTCTACGAAATTAACCCGCATGTCACTGATGGTAGCTACTATGTCATCAACAATAAAACCACAGGTCACAAATTGCAGCCCATAGGTAACCAATTATAGCCCACGTGTCACCAATCGTAGTTCACATATCACCATCATTAGCCCACGTGTCTCTAACAGTAACCCTCGTGTGTCTTAAAATTGCCAATGTGTCACCCTACAACATATTGCACTATCGTCTCTAGAGAAAAAATCTCCTGACGCCCTCTTTACATGTACCCAACTCCAACATGTGAGATGAATAGTTAATGTAGAAGTAAGTAGAAGTCTAAAAAGCCCTAACCTAACTACGTATGCGATATGTATGGTTTATGTAGTAGAATATTATGTGACGGTAAACGCTATAATTTCTATACAAGAGATGTGAAACCGATCGAGAGATTGTGATCGGTGTAGTAAGTTACACAGATAGTTTAACACATGTGATGACATAAATGCAAGTTATTTCTGAATAAAAATAGCGTTGTCTTAATAGATTTACAAAAAAAAATCAGTTTTGTTTTTAAGTTATATTGACAGAAACATCAGAATAACTTAGTAATTAAATAACGTATTTGAAAAAAAAAATATGAGTTTTTAATTCTGTGGCACGAGTTTAATTTCAAATTCACATCGTATGTGTTACATGTCCATACAATAAATACCTGAAAACTCAATCCAATGTATTCTGTTTTATTAAATGTCTACAATTCATTAATAATTTGTGTCTGTTTTTTTTTTTTAAATTTCCTCGGGGTAGACAATGGTGATAATGACCCAACACATCTCATCAAGTTAAATAGCGACACACACTCACACGCTACTAGTAATGTTAGTATAGAATTGTTGACTGTATGACATCAGGAACATTTGTTTTCGATCATATGAAAAAATGACTATACATTAGACTAAAATCTACTTAATTGAATGTTTTAAAAACGATACATGTTTACTGCTTCTATTTTGTATAATGACATTATTTTAGTAATAACAAAAATACACCCACACTTTTCATTAATTGTTTTAAAAATAACTAAACATGTTTTAGGAATAGATTAAAAGAACATATTTATATCGCTAATTATAGTTGTTAATGGTTTGTTTTGCTATTCATTAGAATAAGATGTAAGTAATGTGTCCTATTGAAAGTGATAATATAAAGGGTAATAATTGTTAAACACTATTTACAATAAATCGATATTCTTCAAACACTGTCTCTAAAGTTAAAATACAATTTAAGTTTTACAAAAATATAACAAGTTTTATCCTGGCTAAAACAAGATGCGTGTATGTCGTGTTCGGGGGGGGGGGGGGGCAATACACCGATATGTGAAATGTCGATATAGCTAACAGAAAAAACAAGCAACATATCAAATTATATGTTTGTTGTGTTGTTGTTATAGAAATTTAAAACAGAATAAGTCACAGTGAGTTTTCAAGTTGTCATGTTTAGGACATTTAACCTTTAAAATCTGAATGTGAAATTAAACTCGTTATAAAAGCTACTGGCGACTTACATTAACCACACATTATTTGCAAATGTGGAGTTTGCATCTAAAGCATGAGTGGTTGACATAATTAATTACAGATTAATTATGTAATAGTGTGAAACATTGGAATGTGGCGTCGTTTATGGAGAATATCTGATACAACTTGTAAGATAAACAAAAACACAGATCAGGAACACGAAAAAGCCTTACGACCATATAACATTATTATTATTAATACATTAATGCACCGTTAATGTACCGGACACTTGTATTCTTTTAATAGAAAAAAATAAAATAATATATCCCTTTATAAATGTGATTGTAATGTACACAGTACAAATTAAATAGATAAAAGTTTTTGATAGTTTTATACAAGTCTTAGATGTGTGGGGATTGGCTATAATTGGTGAGTTTATGGGTGGGGATGAGGGTAAAGGAGGGTGTGGGTATAGACTTACATGGTCCTTGTTGATGTTGTAAATGGATGACCAGAACTTTACTGGTTATTTAAAATATAATGTCAGAGAGAGGAAGTATAGTAAAAGATGTAATAATAGCATGCATAGGATAAAACACTGGAATCCATTGTCAAACTGACTTCATCGCTTGTCTTTTAAATGTGTAAAACAGAAAGCGAATGTAAAATTGCAATGACAAATATATTTTTTAATATAATGCAAAGCACGAATACAATAGTTATCGTATTTGATATAAGAAAAAATATTGTTGTGGCGTGTATTTAGACCTTTAAAACAGATTGTTTAATTTACTTCGTCTACAATGCATTAAATAAACCTGTATCAACTATGTAGGTAATTACTTCCCTTGCAAACTGTTTGAATTAGAATTACAGTTATTGTTAAATATTAAGTATGTGTGTATTGGTAAAACAAAATAACATTTTTTTGCTTGTTATACAGTGCACCTAATCATTTAGATGCATTTAAATGGAACTAAAAAAAGAAAATATGTAACCATGTAAGATATGTAACAACTTTGTTGGGAGCGGGTCAGATGTGGCTCAATATAAAGTGTTGTGATAATTCAATATGGCAGACTTTATGTTAATACAATCCTTAATTACGTTATTGAAACTGTCATTTAAAGCAGACACTACAATGGTTGCAGAAGTCGAGTGATTGATTGCAGCATTTCACTTCTCGGCATTTTGGCTCACATCAAAGTGTACTATTTGTTACGGGTTCTGTACGGAGGTTTTACATTTGACCGCAGTTTTTCCTAACGTTTTTTTTTTTTTTAATATTGCCCTGTTCTGCCTTTGTTGCCGTTATGGATGATACATATCACACCTCATTTTACCATCACACTCCCTCAAAATTACATTAAACAGCCGTTTATTTTATGTTGTTGTTTTTTAATGTTTTTCTTCGTAAATCTTAATTAAGCTTAATTTCCTTGACAATGAAAAACAAAGTTAAAACTCATGTTCTAGTTTTTACTGCAAAATCGTGTGTTTTTTTTTAAAGAAATATAAATATCAAATGTTTAATTTTAGTAACACCGCGCATGATTTTGAGAGTATTTGTTGGACCTCTCGAATACCTTTGAGACTAGTCTCGCGAGTCCATTGATCCCGATCCATTATAGTAGTTAGATTAAGTTCCAGACACACATTTTGTTTTAATAAAAAAATAGATATTAATCAAGAGTACCTAAACCACATGTATCAATATTGTTTAAACCGACTTGATCGTTTGTGCTTGAAAAGAGTAAACAAACTCAATACAGTTTTCCTTTATTTGCAAATACACAAGTGATTGAAAACGCCGCATGCATTCACTACACATTTCAGATTTGTTTACAACTTGTTATTTTGTAAATAATTACATTAAATTAAGCAAGCCGACCTGCGGCGTATCATACGCCGCTATTTAGTTGTGAAAGCAGCCTCCTTATAGTTACCTCCTCTAAGTAGTTTAAAATCGTGTCAAACTAAATTATCTGCCCCTAATAGCCGTCACCAAACCCGGCTTTACGATTGTAAAATTAGTGTGAACCACAGCTCTCTAGACAATGTGAGGGGGGTGCGGGGTGGTAGCGACAGAGAGGAGAAGAGATGACTGCAAGGCGCGCTTGCAGCTTGTTTTCTAACGTCTCCCAGAAGAGAATTATATATATACGAGCCGACCCGCAGCGTATCATACGCCGCTATTTAGTTGTTTTATTTTCTACTTTTCATTAATTCATAATTTGTGAATTCGACAGTACCAATGCTGCCACTGAAAATATTTGCTTTAAAACCCTAACCCCGACCCTACACCCCCCCCCCCCCCCGTGAAAGCAGCCTCCTCTTAGTTATTTCTTAGTTACCTCCTGTAAGTTTAAAATCGAACTAAATTATCTGCCCCTAATAGAAACCCGGCTCTACGGCTCTACGATTTGTAAACATTTAGAGTGAACACCGCTCACCAGATAATGTGGGGTTGGGGTGGGGGTGGTAGTGATAGTGATAGAGAGAAAGAGAGGGGACTGCAAGGAGGCGCTTGCAGCTTGTTTTCTAACGGCTCCAAGAAGAGAATTATATATATAGACGAGCCGACCCGTGGCGTATCATACGCCGCTATTTAGTTGTTTTATTTTCTACTTTTCAGTAATTCATAATTTGTGAATTCGACAGTACCAATGCTGCCACTGAAAATATTTGCTTTAAAACACTAACCCCCCCCCCCCCCCTTTCCCCTAACCCCGATCCTACACCTCCCCCCCCGTGAAAGCAGCCTCCTCTTAGTTACTTCTTAGTTACCTCCTGTAAGTTTAAAATCGAACTAAATTATCTGCCCCTAATAGAAACCCGGCTCTACGGCTCTACGATTTGTAAACATTTAGCTTTGTAAACATTTAGCGTGACCACAACTCACCAGACTATATGGGGGTGGGGTGGGGGTGGTAGTGATAGTGATAGAGAGAAAGAGAGGGGACTGCAAGGTGGCGCTTGCAGCTTGTTTTCTAACGGCTCCCAGAAGAGAATTATATATATATATATATATATATATATATATATATATATATATATATATATATATATATATATATATATTTTACAGCCGTTTATTTTATGTTGTTTTTTTTCAATGTTTTTTTCTTCCTAAATCTTAATTAAGCTCGATTTTCTTGACTATGCAAAATAAATGTTAAAACTTATTTTTTAGTTTTGACTGCAAACACATGTGTTTTCCTTTTTTCTCCATTGCCACCAAACCCTCCTCTTCTAGAAGATCTCTTTTATAGCTGGTACTCTGTTGTTAGCGAAAAATGATATGCGTACAGTTCAACACATTATGAGTTCTACTGGTAATAGTGTAGCAATACAATACACATTATCTTGGAAAAAGATGGCAATGTACATAATTCTTTATTTGTGTTTATTCTTAATTCAAATGTAAAATAAATATGGATTATCTTTTAAATGAATAGGAAAATACCCCAAACAATAAGACTCTATTTAACGTTGATAAAAAGATATCTTCGCTTGTCTTTCAAAATAGTAAAAAACATAGCTACTGTGTTTGTGATTTCAATTACAGTAATAGTTCAACATAAAATAATGAAACATCTACAGTTTTAGATCTTGCTTGAGTTAACTGAGTATTGTTGGTATGTAATATTTCAAATATGTATTGGTATGACTGATTTTTTAAAAATATTTTATTTATTTAACAAAATGATATATTAAATGGGTAATTAATTCCCTTGCACAATATCCAATGAAGAAAAAAAAAATGATTGGTAAATAATTTTCTGCATCGGAAAAAAAAAACATTAAAAAATATGGGCAGCATTGTAACGAATCTAATGGATATATTTAAAATTAACTAAAATAGAAAATATGTAACCATATAAGATACGTAGGCGTCACTTTTGGAGCTGGTCAAATGTAGCTTAATTTAAAAGTGTGTGTGTGTGTGTGTGTGTGTGTGTTCAATATGGCAGGCATTATGTTGATACAATCATTACTTAAGTTATTGAAACTGACATTTAAAGTAGTGGTCGGAGTAGTCGAGTGACTGATTGCACCGAATCTCTTCTCTGTATTTTGAATAAGATCAAAGTGTTCTATCTGTTAAGGATTATGTACAGAGGTCTTACCTGTAGCTTCAGATTTTTCCTAATGTTAATCAGGTTCCCATCTGAGCTGGTTGGAAATAAGGACGTACTACAGACTCGAATCGGGGATCCGAACAATGGCTAGATATAAAGGTCTAAATATGTCTACATTTTTTGTTGTGTTATGTTATTACTAACTACAATGGTAGGTGTATCGAAAGCAGCAAATCGTCCTATTCTTACTTTTCGTCCAATTATTTCCAGTTCTTCGAACACATATTTCAAGTCTTCAGCCAAGATGAATGGCTAGTCTGTATTGTATATTTTTATTAACACTATATTAATTATAATACTTTTTAAAGCCACATATGTTCAACTAAATTATGTGTATGAGCAGTCATTTGAAAATAGTTATATTGTGTTCAGTAAGTAGGGAAGGATAATAATACTTTTTTGAGTTTCGTGGTATTTCCAGATGCATTTCCCATTGACTGTCTAAAGAAAGTATTTTATGGCGAAAACACGTATTTTAGTTGACATCAAAAAGGGGCTAGGCTTGAAAAAAAAAAGGTTGCTGTATGTTCTAAAAGTAAGTTTCAATGATAAGTAAATGAATAATGCTTTGATCTGGATTAATCTAGATCGAAAACAGCTTCAGAAGATAATGTAATTGTGTTATTCGTAAGTCTGCGTAATATTATCAGAGAACAGTTGTTTTATTTTCTGTTTTCAAAGAACAATCTATAGACTTGTATAAAATGTCATTATATCGTGTTAAACCAAAGGTTATAATTTTTTTTCTTTCAACGTTTAAACTATGTTTAAACTTTTTATTTTCTTAATAAGCCTACACATTGCTTGTAAAATATGTGTACGCAATCTTTTTTTTTTTGTATGTATGTTTTGAAAAACTATAAATATTAACATTTAAAAAAAACAAAACTAGCTTTTGTAAAAATGTTCTTAATATTATCAATTCGGCATAGTAATTTAGCTATCGGTTATTTTTACTTAACATCAACATTATAAAGGAATAGAAAGGAAACTTTAAATACTAATTGTCAATATTTAAGTACTATTATTTTGTTTATAGTGTGTATATAATGTTGCCGTTACTTAAAATGTAATATTAATCTAAATAGACCATTATGTTCATGCAACAACTGGATAAACGCATATTTCACTCTATATGTCATTGTGGATAATAGGACTAACATAAAACAGATACACTAAAATATGTATTGCTATATTTTTTAACATAAGAGAACGTTGTTCGGATTTGTAGAGCAATATTTCTGAGACGTGCAATATGTATGTGAAACACATTTTTTTAAATAAAAGCAATAGCCCTTATACATAGTGCTGACCTGATCTAGTTGCGTGGGAGGGTAGGTCAAAATTTAGAAAATAGACAGCCAGTTGGCTATTCGGAAATATTAAATTGTTTTCTACACTAAATGTGTAACACCAAATTAAAACTGACAAATGTTGATAACGATATTTACATCTCACGTGAAGGGGTGGGGGTGTCAAGAAATTGGAAGGTCGCCCGCCCCGTGCGAAGGAATAGGTCGTTACGTCACTGACCAGACCACACAATTCATTAACGAATCGATTTCACAGATGGAAAAAAATATGGTATAATATATTTTTATAATAGGGCCCTGTTCTACTTTAAAAATTACCATACATTAAAAATATTACAGTTTGACTACACAAGAAGAAAACACAACCAAAACTGCTAAAAGCACAGAAAATTGTTTTTTTAAAATACCAAAAACTCATCCAAATATACTGAAACGAGTCAAACCTACCACACTCAACCAACCAAAGATTTGTTTTACATTTCTACTCACACACTAAAAATTATGTAAGCACTTTTAGAATCACTCCATTCATATTTTGTAAACTTTCCCTATTACAATATATCTATATCAAATACGCATCCAATAATGCACAACGACACCCCCTGATGTCCCGTGATGATATGGAGTATTCGTGTACCCCTAATGACGATATGAAGAAATGAAGTACCCTACCCCAATGATGTTAAAATGAAGTGTTCATGTGTCGATGTCATCCCACCGCAGTTCCAGACGTCCAAGCCGACGAATTTAGATTTAGAAATGTTAAGCTCCAATATGTTGTAACAATAATAAAAAGCGTTGTTCCTCTTCTGTCAGTCGTATGCCAAAGTCCAGCAGTCAGTTAAGTCGAAAATTCTTTAGTTTGGGTCAATTAGCTGCATTTGTTAGAAGTCATAGAAGTCAGCAATAAGGGATTGTTTGTTGAATTTTTTTTTTAGATTGAATTTTGTGTTGTGCTAGAGATTGTTTACATTTAATCAATGCACTTTTAAATAATTTATGTCTTTATTTTTTCGATGTGACAGCTAAAAGCTTATATACCAATCATAAAGTTAGGATCCTTTACAAGACAATCATAATTTTTATAACCTGATTTGTTAAAAATTTTCTTTTATCAACCAGTTGACAAAATGTTTAAATAACGAGATGCCTATGATATACACTATCCTTGGAGGATTTATTTTCTTAATCGTGTGATGATTGAACCCTGTAGCTTAGAGTTATTGTTTCTTTATGTTGTGAAATTATGAAGCGGTTAATCGATCCACTTACATGCCGGTAAGCTTGTGACGGTTGAGTTACCGCTAGATAGCTAGATAGGACGATGATGTGTGAAGCGGTCAATCGTTCCACTTACTTGACGGTAAGCTTGCGACGGTTGAGTTTCCGCTAGATAGATAGATAGGACAAGAATGAGATGATGTTTAGAGACTGATGATGCAGTCTATGCTTTTTAATGGGTTTTTATGATGGTATCTCGATGATGTGTTGCCGAGTATATCTTGTCTATTGATTTTTTTTTTTGGGTTTTGTTGGAAAATACTCCTCTAAGATATTTTGTATGTTGTAGAGAAACTAATTATAATTGTGGCCATATTACTTATTACTACTGAAATAGATGACATGGAAGAGTTCATTTGAATATGCTATAGCGACAAATTCTAGACACGAACTATATCATGTTGTACAAACTGCTTTAGATTTAGCATTACCCAGTAGCATTTATTATTGAACTTTGTTAGCTGTTGATTGTTTAGAGTTTAGACACCGTAGTGTCACCTATTGAGGAAGCTTTATTATTTTTTTATCGTACTAAGATGTTTGAAGTGTTGCTTTCCTACCTATGTTATTACTGCTCTTAGTGTATTAAATTGTAGTTTGTTGAATGTGATAGATCATGTATGTAGAGTGTAAGCCTCGCTGGCTTTGCCAGCTTGTCAAAGGAGAGGGGAGATGTTATAACTGAGTCCAACCCCCCCCCTCGTCCCACCGCTAGTGGGTATCTACCCCACCCCCCTCCTGCCCCACACCTGAACTGTGACAGCGTGTACCGCCCTCCCCACCGCCCCCCCCCCCACACACCTGAACTGGGACACAATGCATCCCCGTAGCTAGTGCAGGTTAGGGCGCCCGCCCCTCCCCCGCGCTGGACTCCCAGGGTCAGGCAGGGGTTAAGAAACTCAAGGGTGAAGCTTGGGGGAGAAGAAATTAGGACAGTTGAGCTTTAGCTTGGTTGCAGTGTTGCAGGGCTGGCCCTAAGGCTGGCCACTATCTATGTTCAAGATTATGATGTTATCCAAGACTAAAGTATCAATCATTAAAATTAGGAAGCTGAAATAGCTGAAATTGTGTTTGCGTTTTTCTAAACTCTCACTGCAGTCATCATCACCACCATCAATACAAAAGCACACAGATGACTTCGTTACATAACAATGGGCAACAGCACAATACATGTAAACATAAGCCGTTTAATTTTTGAAAAGGTAACATTTACTTGATGAATAATTGACGTCAATATAAACACTTTTTTTTAAACAGTGCCCCTAAAATATTATGTCACTCTCCGATCTGTTGTCGTTATAGACGATCTGAATGCTTAAAGTTAAATAAGATATGGCTAACGTTTAAGTTAGCATAACAGTTACAGCTTGCATTATTGGTCGAATTGTATGTATTCAATACTGACCAATTTGTATTCCATATTAAATGTTTAATTAAACCTTTTAATCGCAACTTACAACTACGTCAAGTGAGATATGTGTTGCTGCCGAGGAAACAAGGGCAGTGATCTAACCTAGAGGCAAGCGTGTATATTTTAATTGTTGTCTCCCCTAACTGGTCTGCCAACTGTCGTGTCCGTTTTAAGTCTGTAGTACATGTCTGTCAGAGTCACCCATCGTCTCACGAGTTCGGCCTATCTGGTGATGTGAGTTGTCACGTCCGACTGACGTTGACTTTTATTTCTCCTTCACCACAGCGTTTCTTTCAGAGCTACACGAAAAGAAAAATGAGTTTCTTGATTCTAGAGTAAATACATCTAATTAACAAAAATAACGACGTTATCAATACTCAATGATAAAGATACCTGAATTACTACCTAATGTATTTATTTAATCTTAAAAGTGGTCTGTATGTAGAGTGTTTCTTTCAGACTTTTTAAGGGGTGGGCGAACACTGATCAAAGTATATTTTTTATATAAATATTTTATCGTTATAGGGGCGGAAGACTTTTTTTTTTCTTAAATATAAAGAAACATGTAATGTGTATTGTCTTTTTAATGAAAAGGGACCAAACTCGAAAAGACAATGGAAATATCGAACTAACATTAAATTATTGATAGTCTCACTCGTCATTCATATATGTACAAAAGAAAACTGTAGTTTTTAATTTAGCAAATACAGGTATGTTTTAAACAAAAACTCAACGCATGTCTACATTTGTATCATTATTATAACACTGTAAATACAATTTAAATATGTTATAACACACAAACTTTATGCCTGTTTCGTTGTTTTTTTCCAAATCTTTTACCAAACCTGTTATGACTATTACATACGTGATTACGTCACTCGCAAACACTCCCAAAAAAAGGAATCGGTAATAATGTAATAATATTATATGTATTGGTAAACTAAAATAACATTGTGTGGCCGACAGTGTTCCTAATCATTTAGACAAATTTAAAATAAATTAAAATAGAAAATGTGTAACCATGTAAGATACGTAGACGTCACTTTTGAAGCTGGTGAGATGTAGCGCAATATAAAGCTTAGTGTGATATCATCAAGGTGATATTGCACATAGCGTCAATGTGTACTTACACGGTTAGTTAACTCGTATTAATATAAATTGTATTATAAAGGCAAGCAGTTTACCTCTATATAGTTTACAATGTTTTTCACCCTTTGGTTTTATATAGACATAGACTCGACTATTTAATTGTGTTATTCAATATTTACTTTGAATCATGTTTAAATGATTTAGACATCAAACAGCCATAACATAATGTTTAGTTAACTTTGTTGTTATTTCTACTACATTAGACTATAAAGGTGGTCAACTCGCTACCACCCCCACCAGTCTGGTGAGCTATGGTTCACGAATGTTTACATTTATAGAGCCGGGTTGAACTAATGACGACTATAAGGGGCAGATAATTTAGTATTACACGATTTGAAACTAAGAGGAGATAACAATTTCTGCTAGATCTTTTCATTGCCGTCTGTAAACGGCTGCTTTCACTGGGCGGAAGGGGGGTGGGGGGGGGGGGGGTTGTGTCGAAGTCACAAGTTATGAAATGTTGATCAGCAGAAAATAAAACATCGTGTAAAATAAAGTGTACACGTTTACACCCGCACAACTAATTTGGCTTGCTAGATCCTGCCTAGTTCACAACTATAAGTCAAACGATGCATCTAATGAGTAGTAAATATCAGTCTTAAAGACGCTGATACATAATCATTAAGTTGTATTTGCCAGGTATTGTATTTAAAACCGTTTAATTATGACATTATCAGCAGTCTGTAAACATAAACAAAACGTGTTAAATGTTCTTGTTAAGGAGCCTTACTGATCAGCTAATACATGGGATATTTTAATTATTGTCAATAAATAACATTACAATAGAAACCTCATATTAGGGCATATCAAACACAGTTTAAACCTTCATTGCAAGCCTTAAAACAATTGACGCACTACATACATAATTTCGTTTTTAAATAACCATGTAAAATGCAGGGAGAGAATAACTAAACAAAGACTACAAGAAGTGAGGTGGCAGACCACAATCCTAGGTACCATCAGAGAAATGTTTGCATAGTTGCCATGACAATAATAACACCTCGTAATAAATATATATATATATATATATATATATATATATATATATATATATATATATATATATATATATTTAAGTGTCGTTTGCTTGTTGTTTTTAAATCTAACGATCTAATATTTTTGTTTGTTTGTTTGATGTAGTTGGTGGAAATTGTTCTGTTGGTTGATATAAATATAATTTAGGGTATAATGGGTGTATTCCATTGTGCTACCCTGGCGAAACTAGCAGAATTGCAGGTTTTTCTAGTTTTTGTTTACTTTTTTCCCCTTTAGTTTTGTACAGGTGTCTTTGTCTTTTTTTGTCGGACTCTCTGTATATGTTATACAACATAGGTACAATCTGTCTATTATTGTGATAGTTAATTTTTTTATATTTAAATCACCCGTAACAGCCACAGTTTATGAACATTTCTGAAAGAAACAGTAGACTGTGAGAAAAAAAAAAAATGATGAAACAGATCCTACAGTTCTAACCCCACGACTGTCGCATGTTCTTGTCTCAATGTCTGACAGCCATTTACTTTTCTTATGTAAGCACTTGCTTTTCTCATAATTTTAGTTTATCGTTCATTTTATTATAGTTTTGATTGTACCAATGAACATGTTTATTTACCAATAGTAATTACCTCCCTCTGTTAAATGTCATATTTAATGTTTTCAAGGGAGACATTGCAAATCTGCCACAAATAGCAAGCCGAATAAAATATGCGAAATTGTGTAATTAATCACCTTTTAATTTAAATAAAGTGTATAAAATTTTAAAGATTATAATAATTGTATACAGAAATCTTAAAATGTTTAGTTTTAATTCGATTAATTATTAAAACTTTATTGTAATTGCAAAATTTGAAAGCCTTGTATTTGTATTTAACATTTTTAAAGAGTTGCAATAAAATGTATTTATTTACTAATACTGTTTTCACCCGATTGCGAGTTAGAATTTTTTTTCTAATACTTTAAGGCAACATTAGACTTGTTCTAATTCTCGATTTTTTGCTTCGGAGATGTATGTAACAAGTACTGTTGTAACATAACTTTTATCCGTATAAAATGACACAAAAACATGACCTCAATTAAGGAACATCCGTTGTAAAATTACGTATTTTGTTTAGGTATGAACTCATCAAATAAATAACTCCTTCAGGTACGTAAATATCTTTAGTGGTCATCCATTTATGACGTCCACACATTTTTAATTGGAATTTGGACACCCCTCTAAGTCCACAAAAGTCTACAAAAGTATAGAAACATCGGACGCCCCCCCCCCCCCCCTCCCCGCGTGCACGTTATAAATGAATGACCCCTTACATTCCCATTTGTATTACATTTTCTAACTAATTTCAAAATGCGCATATTAAAGTCCTCTTACATTATCAACATCCTCTCGGTAAGCTCGCTTTCGTGATTTTATAACATAGAAGTTTAAAAATACTTGGAAACCCAGCCATGTTGCTTGCATCAAAAACTACGAGATTAGCACGTGAAAGGTGGGGGTCGTAAAATACTTTGTTGATCACTTCCCCCATCTGTTGGCTTTGATCTGTATATGATGTAGGAAGGTGAAGATGAACATGATACATTTTAGAGAGCATCAACTGCAACGTTCTCCTAGCTGTTTAAAAACTCTAAGTATTGTGTTTGTGGCCGTGTTTTATCTAACTTTCTTTGGACAAATGTTAATGTACAACTGTACTTGTTACATAGATAACCGAAATATAATCTCGTATCAAAAATGTTATGTTTTTTCATTATCATCAATAGAACTAGACTTGCCCAAAACATGAGCAACCAAACGTCCTTGAGATAATTAAAAAAACAGACTGGATCAAGATATTATTTTCAACTAGTGGCTTCTGAAAACACAGAAGGGGGTTCGAACTCGAGACTTTTCGGTTTAGCAACCATGAGCTTTACCGACTCGACCACGCCGACCCTATGTTGATTGAAATGAAGATCACAATACTTTTAGGCAATTAAATCATTTTATTTTGAGTGCTTGGTAACTCTAATTATCGATCATAGTAAAATGTGCATGCCACAGTAGGGATTATTTTTTAAACTCACAGATACCATGTACTTCTAAACTGTGAAGACTACATGGTCCACTGAACCTGATCTCCATGTTTCATACATTGATAATGTGATGCCCAGATAAAGATTTGAAGTCAAAAGGCCATTTATATATACATGTGACACGAATTCAATACTGGCTACAATGAAAAACCAAACTTGAATATAGGCAAATGGTAGCGAGAGCTCACATTTAGGAATTATATCAAAGACATATCACATCAAGACCTGGTCGTAGAGGCAAGAATTTCACTTTAACCTCACCAGAAGTTGATATATCAAAGGAAGAAAAAACACAGGAGTTATGCACAATATACAACAGAAAAAAAAATTAAGCTGAGTACCCCAAAATGTGGAAGATGATTGTGAATTCATTATTTATTGAGCTTAAAATGTAATATTTGATGAATGGTAGAAAATATTCGATGGGGTTACTTTTTAGAGATGACCGCCGTTGTCATAGTTACCTGAGTTTTTTCACCATTTTTTTTAGTGTAAATACATATGCAGATGTACCTTAAAATGATGTAAATAAATAATTGTTTTCTAATGAGTATTATTTTTATTTTTACCGGCGCCTACCCCCAATGATTAAAATATTTAAAAAAAAAATGAAAACTAATTGGTATTTCGAGACGCTAAAAGCAAATGTACATAATCTAACAAGATCTACAGGCACAGGAACAACGCGTGAAGCCATTGACATTGTAATGACAGGAGAATATTAAGGACATGGATTGTTTTTGTTTGGAGAGTAAAAGCTGTATCGTCTGTGTAGTCTAAGATTGATTTGTTCGATAAGTTTGGTATGCATATTTCTCTGATTTATGTATTGTACCTAATGCTTTCTAAGATGAGTTATAATGCTAGTATGTAAAGGGATGGTGAACAGGGTAAGGGGAAACATTGTCTAAATAATTTTGAAATAATAAAGGTTTGTGAAATATTATGATCTATCAGTAGGTGGCTGTGTGCGTTGTAGTAGATGAATTTTATTCAATATGTTTTCTTTGAGAATTGTGTGAAGTTGTGTGTGCGCTACTCGGTGGAAAGTTTTCTCCTGGTCTAAGCTGAGTATGCATGCTGGGGTGTTTTTATCCTGTGTATACTGAAAGATGGCTCTAGTTAGGTGATTGTGATTGTGTATGTTCCTCCCTGTGATATTGCATTGTTCGTCAACAATTAACTTGTGTGAGAATGGTTCTAGTTTGGCAATCTAGGATCTTGGTAAATTGTATAGCCGATGTTTAAAATATAAGTAATTCTATAAATGTGGGTTAAATTAGGGTCAGTCTATGATTTCTGATTTAATGTTATAAAAGATATGTTAAAGTTTTCATGGCACTGTTCAAACAGGAACATTACTTCAAGGGTGGCTACACGAATAGGGGAGGGGTCGGCAACCGTTTGAGACGGAAGTGCCAAAAGTTACAATTTACAAAATGTCCCAGTTTTTAAAGTGCTACATTTTTTTTTTCAATATTTGGTATTTGATTTGCTATTTAAAATAAATGGCTACAGGACATTACCCCCTGGATATTCCCCCCCGGACATTCCCCCCCCCGTATTTACCCCCCGGAGCAATAACCCCCCTGTCAATTAACCCCCTGTCAATTACCCCCCCCCCCCCGGGGAATTAACCCCCCCCCCCCCCTCTCAAGTTAAAATCCTAACTCTAACTAGAATGTTATACCTATATAGGGTAACCCGGGGTAATTCCATACACTACTTTTCTAAAAAAAATTGTAAAAAATCTAAAATCAACACTACCACAATATAATATTGAGGGTAAAACTAGACATGCATTACTTATATGATGGTAAACAAATATAAAGATAATTCACAAAATAAAATACTATTTTAAAATATTTCACTTTTATTGCAAAAACATGGCAAGTGGGGCAATTCCACACACATTATGAAAATTTTAAAATTCATGTATTTAAAAATGTGTAAAAAACATTTTTCCCCTTGGAAACAATTTTGCATGGGGGCAACCACTCTTCATCACTGGATGAAGAGAAAGCCTCCATTTCTTCCTCCTGAATTCTGCTCTCATCTGTCATAGGCCGAAGTTATTCGTTTATAATTGTGGACCATTCTGAAATAAATACAAAATTAAATGTTAGAAAGTCTAATTACTAATGTGTGTATGGGGATGTTTAGCTCTAAATATTGCATAAATTATAATAAATAATATAGGTACAGTAAAAATAATAATAGATAAAGAAATAAAAGAAGTATGTGGCAATTTTACTTAACTTTAATAGCAGAGTCTTTTTAAAAAATAAATAGTACTAGATCTAGTACTATTCAAGTATTTTTTAAGATTAAATCATGAGTTGTGAATTACAGAATTAGCCACAACCAGTTTAAGTGGTTTAAAATAAAAGCCAAACCCTCTAAAGAGTATAAAAAGCAACATGGGACATTCCAAACTATAGTGTATGGAATTGCCCCACACCATGTGTGTGGAATTGCCCCACACCAACTATTGAAAAAAATATGCTTTCCTGTTCTAAATTAAAGACTGAATCTAGCATCATTAACTGTTACTATTAACAAAAATGATTAAGCTTTCATATAATCAATAAATAATTGACAACAATTAAAAATAAGACCAAAAAAAATATTTTTTAAAAAGTGCAGGTGTTGTACTTACCTAAGGATGTTTGAAGATAGATGCAGATAAAATTAAAATTCTTGCTCTGAATGTAGGTGAACGCTTTTCTAACAGTATCAGAAAGTACCAGAAATCACCTCTTAGAAACAGGGAATAGTAACTTTTAATTAAACTTTACTCTCATTAAAAATAGAGAGTATCCAGTATATAGTGTGTGGAATTACCCCGTGTGTGGAATTACCCCACCTTACCCTACTACTTTAATCAAAACTTTAAGAATGCATTTAATTTACTTAATTTGTCAATGACACAGGTAATTACTTCCCTTGCAAACTTTCGGAACATGAATTAACGTTATTGGTAAATAGAAAGTTGTGTGTGAGTTCGATATTGAAAACCATATACATTCATCAATCAAGTTATTGAAATTGTCATTTACAGCATTTACCACATTGGTCTGTGTAGTCGAATGATTAATTGCCCCATTTAAATTATCGGCCTTTTGGCTAAGATCATCGTGTACTATATGTCACGGGTTCTGTACGGATGTCTAAGCTGTGGCTGCAGTTTTTCCTAACGTTAGTCAGGTACCCATCTGAGCTGGGTGGACATAAGGACGTCCTACATATATCGCATAATGTTTGATTAACTTAGTTGTCAGTTCTGCTACATTGAAACATCCAGGTGGTCAACTCGCTTGTTGTGGGCCGTATGAACTATCACATTTTAGTTCGGGGCCAGATTCTTCCAGGCATGTCTTTGATTTTTCTGGGCAAAGTTCCTCAGACATCACCAACAAACAATTTTTCATTGGACAAAAGGATTTCCGCGGGCCGGATGAGAGGACTTCGCGGGCCGCATCCGACCCGCGGGCCGTAGTTTGGAGACCCCTGCTCTAGCTAGATATAGTCTAGTTAAGTCTTGTCACTAGCACTAGGCAAAGCAACTTCTTTTTAAAATGAAATCTGGCAAGCAAAATCAATCAACACATATTAAAACGTTACCTTTCTACAAGATCTCTTTTTCTTCCACTTATTTGTGCTCCTCCTCTTCGACATTATTTTTTAAGTTGAACTAAATTTAGTTTCCCGAAGCTGACTTTCTCCATCTTTCGTGTTATCGCTTTAAGAAAATGTTAAGTGACGCTCAACGTGACGCTTGGTTGCTAATTTAATTCCCTGTGGCGCCACCTACCAGCGCTTTCTTAGAAATACGGCCCATATGAAGAAAGTTTTTCTTTTCTTTTAAACGAATAGCGTTATTACACCAAACAACGATTCCAACGGACAAACGTACATTGAACGACATCTTCGCTTGTCTTTAAAATGAGTAAAATTAATGCTCTTGTGTTTATAGATGCAATAACAATAAAATGTTAAACCTAAAACAAAAGCACATCTAATATTTTTTTTATATTATTTAAAACATTGTATTGCAAAATAAATGTCTAATTGTAAGAAAATTCAATATGTGTCTTTGATTTATTTTATTTTGTTTAGAATTCATTTACCAAATGGTCTATTTCATAGATGATTACTTCCCTTGCACAATGATCAAACAAGAAAAAAAATGTTGGTAAATATCAGCATCGGAAAAATGAATTAAAAAAAATATGGGCGACATTGTATCGAATCATATGAATATATTTAACATAAACTAATATATAAACTATGTAAGAATGTAAGATACGTATGCGTTACTAAAAGAGGTGGTCAAATGTAGCTCAATTTAAAGTTGTGCGTGTGTTAAATATGGCAGGTATTATGTTGATACACTCATGAATCAAGTTATTGAAACTGTCATTTAAATTAGTGGTCGGAGTAGTCGAGTTACTTATTGCACCGATTCTCTTCTCGACATTTTGACTAAGATCAAAGTGTACTATCTGCTATGGGTTATGTACGGAGTCAGGTAACCCATCTGACCTGAGTGGACTAATTGCCCCGTTAATGTTTTTGAAAAAAAATGTGTATCATAATTAATCATCAGTTATTTTGGACGCCAAATATTATTAGTAAAATAATTCATAACTAATTACGTATATAACAACTTATTATAAAAGATATCTAATTAACAACACATTGCTACCAATGTAACGACAACATCAAACACAAATTAAACGATACTATGTACACGTGTTTTTATTTAGCTTAAAATATGAATTATATTTTCTTTTTTTTTTAATAAGTACTGATATATTTTAAGAAAAACAAAATGTGGTTCGCAATTAAAAAATGTAATGTGTATATACGTATATATTAATTATACTCCCCCTTGATCATTGTCACGTAGTTAGGTACATTGTTACTGCTCTAGTTGTGATTGCTATTGTACTTAAGATCACCCAATCTTATTATGACTGTGTATTTCCACTAATACATAGAACATACCATTGTCTGAAGATGGGCTGATTATTTTAACTAAATGAGAGGTCATATGAGGGTGGGGTAGAAGATGTTTGATTCTATATATAACTGTAATGCTCCGTAAAGAATATACGTAATAAAATGTACCAGATCAATTTTTAGATGGTGGTGCAATTTATTAAGATTCTACATGTTGTGACTTAGTTTTAAATGTTATATTAGTTGTAAGTGTAAGTAGTACTAGTAGTATTTCTCATTATTTATTTATTTTATATGCATATAATAGTAACAATGAAGGACAGTTAAGTTGTCCTATAGGATGTCGAGAACCACAGTATGGCATCTTCATTATTGGATATCTCAACCAGTGTGGCACAAGCAACGAATATTTCAAATTTCATTCAGTAGAATTACTCTTAAAAATATATATAAAGTATAAATTACTTTTAACAAAAAGGTGTTTTCAGGCTTTTTCATATGTTTCCAGTTATAGTCATAGGACAAATAGTAGGCCTACACAATAGGCTGGTAGTAAATTTAATTCTATTTTATTAATCACTAAATCAATTGTTTATTTAATAGCTGGAGACATTTACAGTGGCCTATCCAGAACTTTCCTTACAAGGGAAGGGAAGAAGGCCAAGACCCCACTCCCCCCTACAATTCCCAAAACATATTACTTACTTTGATGCTCCACAAGATCAAGGTTGAGGGAAACAAGACGTACAAAGATGTGGAGTTGTAGTTTTAAAAACTGTTCCCCCAAAGCAGTTATCAACCGTATAGGTTTGAAAAGAAACCAAAGCATGTGGCATCAACTGCTGCATCCCTTGTAGGCATCACGTCTTTATTAAACTACATTACATTACATTTACTCTACTAAATTTTGATTCTGTTTCTCCTGCACTAGATAATTGTGGTATTTTTTAAAATAATATTTTAACTCATGTGATTTTTGAAAATAATTAACACATTTTTCCACGTTGATGTTACCAACACAATAGTTTTAGAGTTATTCCAAAGCAAAAAAAAAAAAAATTGAATTTTTTTTTTTAATGAAAATAAAAGTGACCAAAACGCATTTTTGTCATTTTCAATTATTTTTTTACCTTAGAAAGACTCATTTTAGATGACTGAAAAAAATTGGGCATATATATTACAAACTTTGCAGCAACTCTACCAATTTCTACACTTCTATTTTATTTAGTTTAAAAAATATGGGTTCTCAAAATGGCACTTTTTGAAAATCAGTTTTTTACCAAATTTTGCTTTTTTAAAAATCGCATAACTTTTTATTTATTGAGATATTTTTATAAAATTTGTGGCATAGACCTTACAATTAAAAGTTCTTTCATGACATACTCACTCCAGAAGTCTGCAATCAATAGTTAATTTCAGTTTGGACTACCTACTACTAGTCCACGGTTTTAGCGCGTGAACTACGCTTGTACACAGGGTGTGTTTAAACGTGAAGCTATTTAATTCAGGACATTCTAGGGACTTAAAATATGGATGCACTTAACTATTAGATGCTAGTGTTTACTAATTCTTTAAAATCTATCGTATGGGATTAATGATAGGGTCGTATTACTACAGTTTATCTGGACTATCGCGTCAAAATTATGAATCGACAAATTCAAAATGGCCACCAGACATTTTTGGTTACTATGTGGACGAACTCAATTATTTACAGGGAACGAAGGTTAAATACTTATAAAATATTATTGAAACACAAAAGAAACTTATAATTGTAATAACTTTAAATTTTTATCAATTTATTTAAAACAAAAGACACTAAATTTTAAGGACTAATGTGATTAATTTTTAATTTTCTGTTGTGCACTTTGATTCTGATTCCCCTGCTGAATAATGTGAAATGGTCTGCGCCAGTCCCCTTGATAAAATGTACCAGATCAATTTTTAGATGGTGGTGCAATTTAACAAGATTGTACATGTGACTTAGTTTTAAATGTTATATTAGTTGTAAGTGTAAGTAGTACTAGTAGTATTTCTCATTATTTATTTATTTTATATGTATATAGTAACACTGAAGGACAGTTAAGTTGTCCTATATGTTGTTGAGAACCACAGTATGGCATCTTCATCATTGGATATCTCAACCATTGTGGCACAAACAACGAATATTTCATTCAATAGAATTAATGTTGAAAATATACTATCAAGTATAAATTTCTTTAAACAAAAAGGTGTTTTCAGGCTTTTTCATGTTTTCAGCTACAGTCACAGGATAAATAGTAGGCCTACACAATAGGCTAGTAGTAAATCTAATTATATTTTATTTAATCACTAAATCAATTATTTATTCCATAGCTGGAGACATTTATGGTGGCCTATCCAGAACTTTCCTTACAAGGGAAGGGAAGAAGGCCAAGCCCCCCCCCCCCCCAACTACAATTCCCAAAACATATCACTTACTCTTGATGCTCCACAAGATCAAGGTTGGGGGAAACAAGACATACAAAGATGTGGAGTTGTCGTTTTAAAAACTGTTCCCCCAAAGCAGTTATCAACCCAATAGGTTTGAATGTAGCAGCAACTGCTGCATTACTTGTAGGCATCACGTCTTTATTAGATTACATTACATTACTCCACTAAATTTTGATTCTGTTTCTCCTGCTATAGATAACTGTGGCATTTTTTAAAAATAATATTTTAACTCATGTGATTTTTGAAAATAATGAACACATTATTCCTGTTAATGTTACCAACAAAATAGTTTTAGAGTTATTCTATGTCCAAAGCAAAAAAAAAAAAAAAAAAAAAAAAAAAAAAAAAAAAAAAAAAAATCATAAAAATAAAAGTGACCAAAACGCATTTTTGTCATTTTCAATTATTTTTTTACCTTAGAAAGACTCATTTTAGATAACTGAAAAAAATTGGGCATATATATTACAAACTTTGCAGTAACTTTACCAATTTCTACACTTCTATGTTATTTAGTTTAGAAAATATGGGTTCTCAAAAATGGCACTTTTTAAAAATCAGTTTTTTACCAAATTTTGCTTTTTTAAAAATCGCATAACTTTTTTATTTATTAAGATATTTTTATAAAATGTGTGGCATAGAGCTTACAATTAAAAGTTCTTTCATGACATACTCACTCCAGAAGTCTGCAATCAATAGTTAATTTCAGTTTGGACTACCTAGTTACAAGAGGTAGCACGTGAAATGTGTGAGTCGCTATTGAGTTCGTTCATCACTTCCCCCTTCTGTTGACACACGGCTCTCCCTATGATGCAGGAAGGTAAACAACAACACCATGTCTTTCAGTTAGCATAAACTTTGTTAATTCTTATTTCTGGTTAGTAGAATTCAATCGAACGACAAGTTAGTTGTATCGTTCACTTCAGTGTCAGAATGTGGCAGTATATCAAACGACAATTTCCTTACGAATATTATTTCTAATGGGTTGACGATCTTTTTTTTTTTTTTTGACGGATCTAAAAGTTTTCGTAAAAATCTTTTAAGATTGGGAAAAATTTCTTTTTTTAAATTAATAGGGTCATAAAAATGGTATGTTGTAAAACTTTTTTTTTTCATTTAAGTTATTATTTTCTTATTTCAAAACTATTCAAAATATCCAAAAGTGCAAGAAACCCATCATGACGAAACACCAGGACTATGTTGATTTTTGTAACGAGCATATAAACTCAAAGATAAAAAGCAACAGTTCAATTGTAAATTTCAATAATAAAGACCCATATATTCCTTTATATTTTATTAAAATTTAACATTAACCGATACTGACCATTAATTTGTGTTCATGTAAAAACAATAGCTAGGTAAGTCAAATTTGAGAGGGTTCAGATTGGTCTCAAAATAACGTTGTCGGTAAGTGATATACGGCTAACACTCGACAGAACAGATTTAATGATTATTGTAGTGGTTTAGAGCATTTTAAAACACAAAAGAATAGTGCGGATTTGTCGTATGTTTTATTACATGATTTTCGACACGCGCTATACAGTACTGTACTGTAAACGTCAGGCCTAGGTTTGAGATTTTAAAATTAAAGAAAATAAAATAGAACAACACACAAGATATAGGCAGGACAGAAGTAAACACATTTCTGTAGACAACTATAAATAGAACAACCCAAGCGTGGCATAGGAGTTAAATTAATGCTAAAAATTGATACATTTAGAAAATAAACAACGTTTGCTTATTTGATGTTAGTTTCCAAGACTTGCACATAATTTAGTTCAAACAATCGCTAATGCTTCTTTAGAATTGGCTAAATAATTTTTTATTTTTTTATTTTAAGGATTGTTTTATTACAACCAAAAATGCATGTAAAGTATTCAACCCCTTGTGTGTGTGAGAGGGGGGGGGGAGTGGGGAGGGGGGGGGTTCTAAAACAGTATAATTATGTGTACTCGTTACACAATATTATTTGAATGTGTTTTAATAATTAATATTAGAATTTATGACATTAATAAGGCTCAAGGCCTCTACTGTCGTTGTCCAGATATATGGTGAAATATATGTTTTGACGTGTGTGTGTGCTATAGATTAACTTGATAAATCCCCTTAATACTTAATACATATCATACATTTTATGTCTATGAAATACATCACAATTATATCGTGACAACAGCTTTATTTTGCATGAATATTATTTACTCAAGATATGTTATAACAAATAAACCGGGAGTGATCTCGCCTAAACTTTCTCGAATATTCTTATATGAAACAACAGGGGACGGCTACTCGGAATAAAGACATGGTTTTTAATCCATTTTAAATACTTATACTTTTTAAAATAGAATAAAATCTCATGTGAACACTAAATAAAATGTGCATAATAGTGCGGTATATTATTAGTACTTTATAAATTCACATGCATTTTTTCAGAAATCGAAAATAGCAAAAATTACTACTTTTGGTAAACGGAAATTACTCACACATACTCACACACAGACATATAAACAAGGTTGCAAAGTTATGTTTTTTCGACTCAGGGAGGTGTAAAACGTCGAGATTTGCAAAAAGCTGGATTTTTTGTTTTGCACGATTACAAGACTTTGTCTATACTTTGTATATACGAGAAAGTAAAAAGGTAGTAGGCTTTTCAGTGCTTAAAAGTGCAAACTGAGAAAAACAGCAAAAAAGTAACGTAAATACCATATCTGTGCAATTTTTAAAGCTAATTATAAGCTTAGAGTGTTTCCGAGATGATGTAAAATGCAATTATCATATACATGAGACATCTAGCTTTCCAATAATATGATTACGGATATAAAACGTTTCGGTTGTAATATTGGGAAAAAATAATTACAAACGTTCGCTTCCCATTACCAGGTGGTCGTCCATGAGTCATTTTACATATTTGAGTTTTTTTGTAGCGCATTTAAAAGTTTGTTGTTTTAAAGTTGTTTGTAATTTGCTTAATGTTTTAAACTCTATAATTTCGACTTTGTTGATATTGTTGTAACCAACCACTGGACGGTCTACACACTGGAAGACTGGACTAGGGTGGTAAAAATAGATCGTATGTGTAGGCTCGTGGTGACGGCGTCCTGCAAGACAGAAGTAAACACATTTATGTAGACAACTATAAATAGAACAACACATACAAGACATAGGCAAGACAGAAGTAAACACATTTCTGTAGACAACTATAAATAGAACAATACAAACAAGACATAGGCAAGACAGAAGTAAACACATTTCTGTAGACAACTATAAATAGAACAACACACAAGACATAGGCAAGACAGAAGTAAACACATTTCTGTAGACAACTATAAATAGAACAACACACACAAGACAGAAGTAAACACATTTCTGTAGACAACTATAAATAGAATAACACACACAAGACATAGGCAAGACAGAAGTAAACACATTTCTGTAGACAACTATAAATAGAACAATACATACAAGACATAGGCAAGACAGAAGTAAACACATTTCTGTAGACAACTATAAATAGAACAACACATACAAGACATAGGCAAGACAGAAGTAAACACATTTCTGTAGACAACTATAAATAGAACAATACAAACAAGACATAGGCAAGACAGAAGTAAACACATTTCTGTAGACAACTATAAATAGAACAACACATACAAGACATAGGCAAGACAGAAGTAAACACATTTCTGTAGACAACTATAAATAGAACAACACATACAAGACATAAGCAAGACAGAAGTAAACACATTTCTGTAGACAACTATAAATAGAACAATACAAACAAGACATAGGCAAGACAGAAGTAAACACATTTCTGTAGACAACTATAAATAGAACAACACATACAAGACATAGGCAAGACAGAAGTAAACACATTTCTGTAGACAACTATAAATAGAACAATACATACAAGACATAGGCAAGACAGAAGTAAACACATTTCTGTAGACAACTATAAATAGAACAACACACACACACAAGACAATAACATAGGTAGGACAGAAGTTAACACATCACTGGAATATGTTAGAATGTAGATTCCTCATATTCATGTTTTTGTCTGATACTATATTAAACTAGATTCATGCACATTAGTTACAGAACAGTTAATAGTAGACTGTACATTATGAAATGGTTACTGTGCTTGTATTTTCAAGCAATGTAATTAGCGCAAAAGTCTAAAGTTGACTTTCAAATTTGACTTTTTCAAAATTTGAGGATAAGCAACTTCTTCCTTTGTTGTGGTGATAGATGATACGTGATTCATCCTCCACTAAAATGATGTCACACCTTTTTTTACAAAACCCCTCCAACAAAATTACATTTCACATTCAATATATAATTTTTTATGTTTATTTTTTTTAAAGCTTTACTAAGCTTGACTTTCTTGACAAGCGAAATTATGGTTAAAACTAATTTTTCAAATGTTTTAGTGCATAAACGTGTCTTTCCTTTTCTCTCCATCGTCACCAAACCCACCCCCTCCTTCCACCCCTGCCCTGTCCAGAAATGTCGCCATTTATAGACCATGCCTTATATATCTGGTACCTTGTTGTAAGCGAGAGATAAAGATAAATAGAGTTCGTACACTCGTGTAGGCTTAACGACTGATACATCTCAGGATTCCTAATGTATTATTGCACCTGACACGTACATGAAATCATAATTTTAATAGTTCTCTTTCAAACAACCAATAAATGCATTCATTTTGGTTAGTATGGGACATTCATAAAAATATAGTAAGCGCAAAACAAAACTGTTTTTTTAATGGGTTTTTTTTATATGTGTATTTTATTAAATAAATCCTTGGTGTTCATGAAATAATTGACTTGCTCAGCATTTAATACTTTAGCATCACCTAGTTGTGTGATGCTAGTCTCAAGTTACATATTTAAATGAACCCAAAATGCAAACAAAAAAAGTATTTGATGAATTAGTTTTTTTTTAAAAAAATAATTCGTTGTCCTTTTTGTAATTTGGATATAATTAAGGCTGTCATTTTTTGAAGAAAAACTACAAACAAAACATCAATGTTTGAGTAACCATTTGAAAAAAAAAACATAAACACCAGCCTTTATATGTAGTGTGAGGTTGTAGCCTGGGACTTTTTCACATTTTGTTATCAATGGTCAATTAATTCAAGGTAGTTTTGTTTGTCTATGTGTCTGTGGCTTTATTTTCAGGATTTGTTTAATGTATACTTGAAATAACTGAACGCATTTGAGATTTTGAACTTTAAACAAAATATTTTGTTAGTTTAATGTTAGGCTTAGTTTATATTAACAAGCAAATAAAGTGGGACATTCTAGTTATTTTCAATCGCAGTACTTGTTTAGTTATGTATTTACTAATTGTCTTCGCGTATGATACTTTTCCAATACCTGCATTCCAGAATTGAAGAAGGCTCTTAATAAAATGTCCATTACAAACTCAAGCGGTGGATATTTTCTTTGTTTCCAATCTTAAGTTTTCTGCCACAAGATAATCAAGTTTACTTCTTGCATCTGCCATTTTATGGTCTACAGAAGAAAGAATATATATATATATCAATGTTATGCTGTTTTTGGTAAACTTTTGCATTATCCTTTACCTGGCTGAGTTCGCTTTGAAGAACCTTATGCAGAGAAATACTCAATTCACATTATATTGAGTCAACAGTGTGGCAGCTGAGGCTCATACATGATATTTTTATAGTATATATATATCGAAAAGGATTAGGGAGCAAAATGCATAAAGATTCAACGATATCTTCGGTTGTCTTGCAAAAGTGTAAAACATAATAATAATGTATGCAGTTTGTAATTACATTACATTTTTTATACATAACACTAAAACACATCTCTGTGTTTATCATTATTGAAAATAATTTATTTAGTTTATTAGTATGTTTTATCACATAAAACGGTGTTTCATTTTGATGTTTGAGTTTGCTTTATCAAACTAATTGTGCATATTAATAAGGTAATTATTTCCCTTGCAAAATTTCTAAGCTAGAAAAATATTATCTGCAATATTCAAACACAATAAAAATACAAGCTACATTGTCTTTAATCATATGAACACACTAAAGTTAGTTAAAAAGAAAATGTGTCACATGTAAGTCAATATAAAGCTTCGTGTGATTTCAATATGGCAGGTATTATGTTGACACAATCATTAATCAAGTTATTACAACTGTCATTTAAAGCAGACACTTCAATGGTCGGAGTAGTCGAGTGACTGAATGCACCGATTCTCTTCCCGACATTTTGACTACAATTAAAGCGTACTATATGCTATGGGTTCTGTACGGAGGTCTTAGCTATGGGATCCGAACTCGTGACTTTCGAGTAAGCCATTGTGGGATATAAAGGTCTAAATATATCTACACCATTTTTAAAAGTAGTTACAGATTGTAATGTATTTTTGAAGCAATCTGTTATTTTATCTTGTATTTTTATCTTATCACGCCAAATTATTCGTACATATATTTTAAATCTCCAGGCAATATGTATGGCTATTTTGTTTTCGTTTTTGAACTACTAATTTAATATTAACCTAAGTTACTTGCTAAGCAAAATTCAAAATAATGTGCAAAGCAAATTATCAAATGCATACATTAAAAAAAATAAATGCATGTGGGATTAGATATTGTGGTCGAGTAATATCCAAGTGTGGTGATATATAATGCTTTATATTATAACTGGGGATGTAAATATAACTTAATTGATTTATTCGGTATTTCCGCTGGTGTATCCCTTTACCTGATAATCTAAAGAAGGATAATTAAGAAAATGTGTTAACAAAAAGGTTTCAAGACTGGACACGAAATTGTCCTTCTTTGGCAATTTGCGAGTTGAGATAATAAATGAATAATGTTTTGATCTAAAACAGCTTTAAAAGAAATACAAATCAACTGTATAAAACTGGCAAAAGTCTATCTCTCTTTAATATGGTTTGTTGCTTATTTGCTTTAATATCGTGTTAATTATGTGTCGTGTGTATTATTGTGCTAATGGGTGGTAGTGTGGCTCTAGTCTAATTATACCAATGTGTTTATGTCTGAAAGTGTTAATGCGTGTTCAAATGACATGTAAACCTAGACCTTTAATTATTTTATTTTTTATTAGGGTTTGGTTGTTGATGTTGCTAATGGTGTTTTTAAAAATGAAATACCAAATGGGTTTATTTACATGTTTTATAAAGTGTGTTGCTATTATGCTAACTGTTACTGTAAAGATATGTTTTGGTAATAGTTATCTGTTAATTAGCGCTGCCCTAATGGTTCTAATGCAATATGTATACGTGTCCAGCTTCGGTGTCATTGTGTCCGTTAGTCTGGTCCATATGAAGCCCTACAGTTCGAGTGTGTCTGTCACTATAATTTGGGTGTCGTGCTTTATCTATCCTCTCCTTTTCACATAGTTTTGGATTTATCTGCCTTTATTTAGCCTCCGCTGTCTGTAAATGTCTCTATTTTTGTCTTCATTTATTTAACTCTTCGTAGATACACATTGGTGTCGTCAGCGTATGCTATAATTTTCTTGGCTGACTGTTTGGTATTAGCAATTCTTTAAAGCGGTTGTCATGCCTAATACGTTCTAACATGGGTTCTATGCTAAGAATGTGGGGTAGTGAGGGTGGTGGGATTGACTAGGTGAAGCTGTTGAGTAGTAACGAGATGTCTTTCGTTTAGAATAAACTTGTGAGTGAGCAATTGAAGGATATCAAGGTCTAAATATATCTACACCATTTTCAAATGTAGTTAATGATTGTAATGTAATGTGTTTAGGAAGCCATCTTTCATATTATTTTGTTTTTCTTTTCATCATATCATGCCAAAATCTGTGTACATACATTTTAAATCAGGCGATATGTATGGCTATTTTGTATTGATTTGTGTACTACTACTTTAATATTTACATACAGCTACTTGCTAAGATAGTGTGATCCGGTATATTCCATGTGTGGTGATATATAATGCTTTATTTTAAAAGTAGGGGAGGAAGATACAGCTGTATTGAGTTATGCATTATTCCCGTTGTTGTATCCCTTTAATTAGTATTCAGCTTCTATGTAAATATGTGTGTCCGTCTCGTCCTTGTGAAGCCGAACAGTTTGAGTTTGTCTGTCACTGAGTTTGTCTGTCACTGTGAGTGGAGTGTCATATTTTGTTTTCCTGTCCGTTTCATTTAATTTTGGATTTCTCAACTTGTATTTTGCCTCCACTGCCTATCCCGTATTCTATAAATTTCTCTATTATTGTTTTCATTTATTTGCTCCGTCTGTTGTTAAACATTGGTGTCGTCATTATGTGCTATACTTTAATTTAATGTGGATGTCCAGTCTATTACTTTCTAACATGGGCTCTATGCTAAGTTTGTGGAGTAGTGAGAAAGTGAGGTAGTGGTATTGATTGTTATATGTGTTTATTTATTTTATTTTATTTATTTATTTATTTTTTTTACTTTTTTTGGGTGGCGGGGGTGGAAGGGGTTGTGGAAGATTGTAATCGTATTATTTTATCTCCTTTATTTTACATGTACAAAATAATAATTATAGATTGCAACTAAAAAATAAAATAAATACTTTGTTTCTAGCCCCCTGATACAACTTACGATCATTACAATTGATATATGTTGTTGATACATGAACACAATATGCAGAAGTCAAGTTTGAAGCGGGTCACATATATGATATATTATACAGGCATATAACTGAGATCTGGATCATTAAATGAGTTCATGTTTAAGCTATGCAAAGCTGAAAGAAACTAGACGGAGTTGTCAAACTTTGTCTAAGATTAATGTTTATTATGTACAATATTTATGCTATACTATGTTTAATGTATAAATGTATTCCAGGCCATAAGGCCCGTGCATAAAATTGTCAAATAGTCGTCAGATCTCATTATGACGTGTGTTCATTACAGTTGCTGCTACTTGCTATGGAAGTTTTAATGTTACTTTATTTGGTAAAATTAGCGTTTCTACCACTGACAGGCGCAAGACATTTGCTTTAGTAAATAATTTTTTAACAGCTACCTCCCTTTTAAGTAATATACGTCGACAGGGGTGGTGGATACTAAAATCTAATATTGTTAGGACGTCATAAATTGATGAACCCTTATGAAGTAACGCAAGTCTATTCAATAAATAACTCTTTGTATTTATACAATTAAAATAACATTTTAACAATTTAGTCCATTTCATGTTTTGTCATAAAAAAAAAGACTAGTCGTGAATAACATGATCTGACATAATTTATGTAATATATTGGAAAATCTACCATCTAAGCATAGTATGAGTATATAGAGTTAGCTGCCATCTGCACTCACTCATCGGAACTCCCGATTTCCATTAGGCGCTATTCAAAGACCAGTTTCACATAGAAACAAAACGAAAGCATCGTAGACTTTCAAAGATTTTATACTATATAATGTATGAGTCATTTTGTATACCTACGTATATAATTTGAGATATATTCAAATTTAGTAAAAAAAAACAACTCCTTGCTTCCCCCCCCCTTTTTTTGCAATTGTTTAACCCTGATTGCGCCTCATTAACAGCCTATTAAAAGCTAATGGTCAATATTGCTACGCAGAGTGGCCACCCCTGCCGCTAGGTGGCGAAACGAACTTTTAGGTTAATATCAAAGCACAACAAACCTTTCTTGGCCTGACTATTTTCTATTTATTTATATATACTGGATAGCTTTTCCAGATATTATAAATTACTTAAGAGCAACAACTTCATATTTTCGACCATGCCTTAAAGCAGGCGAACTAATATCCCGTTTATCCAAAAATTCTGATTATTCATTTAGTATTTAGATTGCCTGAGTCGACCCGGGCGCATTTTCTTTACTAAATAATAAATACATTAAACTTAATGCAGGCCCTAGAATCTCTAGCTAGATCTAGATCTAGTCTAATTAAGTCTTGTCACTAGCACAAGGCAAAACAATGTCTTATTAAAATGAAATATAGCAAGCAAAATCAACACATATTAAAACGTTACCTTTCTACAAGATCTCTTTTTGTTCCACTTATTTTTGCTACTCTTCTTCGACATTCTTCTTTAAGTTGAACTAAATTCATTTTCCCGAAGCTGACTTTCTCCATTATCGCTTTAAGAAAATGTTATGGTACGCTCAATGCGTCGCTAGGTTGCTAACCTAATTCCCTGTGGCGCCACCTACCGGCGCTTTCTGAGAAATATGGCCCATTTGTAGAAAGTTTTCTGTTCTCAATATGTATTTTCTTTTAAACTTTAAACGAATAGGGATATTACACCAAACAACGAAAAGCAATTCGGTAACGTAGATTTAATGATATCTTCGCTTGTCTCTCAAATGAGTAAAATTAATGCTGTTGTGTTTATGTTTGCAATTACAATACAATTTTAAACAATAGACAAACGCACATCTACTATTTTTTGTATATTATTTGAACCATTTTGTTGTAAAAATAAACGTTTAATTTTAAGAAAAATTAATAATCGTCTTTGATTTATTTGTTTTTTCTTTAGAATTCGTTTACCGAATGGTCTATTTAATAGGTAATTACTTCCCTTGCACAATAACCAAACAAGGAAAAAAATACTGGTACATATCAGCAAGGGAAAAATGAAACAAAAAACAAATACGGGCGACATTAGATCGAATCATATGGATACATTTAACATAAACTAATATATAAACTATGAAACAATGTAAGATACGTATGCGTTACTAAAAGAGATGGTCAAATGTAGCTCAATTTAAAGTTGTGGTTGTGTTAAATATGGCAGGTATTATGTTGATACACTCATGAATCAAGTTATTGAAACTGTCATTTAAATTAGTGGTCGGAGTAGTCGAGTTACTTATTGCACTGATTCTCTTCTCGACATTTTGACTAAGATCAAAGTGTACTATCTACTACGAGCCGACCCGCGGCATATCATACGCCGCTATTTAGTTGTTGTTTTTTTTCTACTTTTCAGTTATTCATAACTTGTGAATTCGACACTACCAACGCTGCCACTGAAAATATTTCTTTAAAACACTATAAGTAACTCGTTACGGACAATAACCCCCGTCCTTCCTCCCCTACGTTAAAGTTAACTCCACTTAGTTCCCCCCCCCCCCCCCCCACACCCCTAGGTTTAAAATCGTTTCAAACTAAATTATCTGCCCCTAATAGTCGTCACTAAACCCGGATCTGTTTGTAAACATTTAGAGTGAACCACAGCTCATCAGACCATGTAGGGGTGGGGGGTGGTAGGGAGCGCGTTTACAGCTTGTTTTCTAGCGACACCCAGAAGTGAATTATATATATACGAGCCGGCCCGCGGCATAACATACGCCGCTAATTAGTTGTTGTTTTTTCTACTTTTCAGTAATTCATAATTTATGAATTCGACAGTACCAACGCTGCCATTGAAAATATTTCTTTAAAACACTATAAGTAGCGCTCGTTAAGGACCATAACCCCCCCTCCCCCCCCCCCCTACTTTTAAAATCGTTGGCTCTGCTTGTAAACATTTAGAGTGAACACAGCTCACTAAAACCATGTAGGGGTGGGGAGGTTGGGAGAGCGTTTGCAGCTTGTTTTCTAACGGTTCGAAGAAGAGAATTATATATATAGATAGATGGGTTATGTACGGAGTCAGGTAACCCATCTGACCTGAGTGGACTAATTGCCCCGTTCATTTTTTTGAGAAAAAAAAAAGGTATCATAATTAAATCATCAGTTATTTTGAACGCCGAATAATATTAGTAAAATAGATCATAACGCGTTACGTATATAATAAATTATTATGAAATATATCCAATTAACAATACATTGCTACCAATGTAACGACAACATCAAACACAAATTAGACGATACTATACACAAGTGTTTTTATTTAGTTTAAAATATGAGTTAAATAATCTTGTTTTTTAAATAAGTACTGATATATTTTTAGAAAACAAAATGTAGTTCGCAATTAAAAAATGTAATGTGTATATACGTATATATTAATTATACTCCCCCTTGATCATTGTCACGTAGTTAGGTACATTGTTACTGCTCTAGTTGTGATTGCTATTGTATAAGGTTGGCAAAGAAAATAACGTACGCGGTATATGCCCTGAAATATTACGGTACAGTAAACTGTAATTACTTTTTTATTACTTATTTGTATTGTTTTAAATAAACTCATGTCTGAACTAATGTGTATGTAACAGGATAATACACATTTAAAATGCTACAGGCGATTTGAACACATGGGCTTTGACTATAAGTGGTTTGTAGGTAACGACGTTATTTTCTTTTACCACATTGTCTTTGCTAAGATGTGGTTTGTCCACACAAGTGTTTCATACATATAGGATATTTAAATAGGCCTACACATGTTTTACTCACATACATTTATTCCACATATATTTTAATAATTTTAAAAAAATGTAATTGAAGAGATAAAATTCATGGCACTTTAATTAAACTTTCCTTTTTCCGATTATTTCTCAAAATAAAGCACATGAGCCAACACACACAAACACGAATAGATGCTTCATATCGTTATCTCCATAAATCAGTTTAACATATAATAATACGCAAAACATTCATTTTACTCAAGTTGCATTGACAACACTCATACATATTCAAAATGTATTACCTAATTAATTCATATTAGTTACGTTTAAAGACACCCGAAGTATTACATATATATCTAAATTCCCAAAGACAAACATAATGGCTTTTTTAACACATTCTTTAGTGAGTGACCCGTAATATAATTGTGGTGACCCGTGGACTACTGCTGGTGACCCGAGGGTTTTTGCTGGTGACTCGTGTGATCTACTGTGAGTGAATATTTCAATGTGATAACTAATCTAATTTGTCTCAATAAAACAGGAAAGAACACGAGGGGAAACAATGAATTGATCCATTTCAATTCTCTTACTCAATTTCTTCTATGCCGACACAAATGTAAACTCACTAAGTAATAAAGGAAACAGTTTAGATGTAGTTTCATTGCTAGATGTTAGTAAAATAATATGTAATGTAAGATGATTAATTTCAATATGTCATGTGATTGCTTACATAATAACAATATATAAGTAAATTCAAACGTTATATAATTTGGAGATCGATGCTATGCAGCAATAACTCATGTTTCATAATCCATTTTTTTTGTAATGCTAAATGTGTTTCTCGATTTTTTTCAAAAGTAAGAAGTGTAACAGTATGCACTTAATGCAATGTTGCTCTAATTTATTTTTTCGGTTTCAAAATAATGTGTATATTGTGTCCTTCATCCGACCGCTATATTTAGTTTATACAAACTTTAAAAAAAAGTAACGTAATAAACTTTGAGACAGTAACATTTGTAGTACCAGATCTTTACTGTTATTGAGTTCTTCATCAAGTGGTCATTAGGCTACGAAATAAATTAGTACCACTATACTTACGATGTCGTGTTTCAAATCAATTGAAATATAATTGTTGTGTAATTACCTGCCATGTTTAGCTGTATATGTTCCAAAAACATGTATTTTGTTTTGTTTTTTTAAAGTGCAGTTTTCTTCACGGGTCACTAGCTAATCATTCATATATTTTCATGGAACTGTTTGCAGGTTGCCAAAGGAAGGGAAGGGTGGGGGGGGGGGGGGGGTGGAATAAGGGAAATGTACACAAACTCTGCCAAACGGACGAGGGAAATTTTGTTTCCGAGCTCTTCTAAACGTGTAACACACTTCACGAATGTTTTTATTTCAGTTATATATACATTTTAAATAAAAAAAAAAACAACAAAAAAAAACAACATATCTTCAGTTTTTTATACTTTTGAGTTACAACATATTTTAGTAGCGTTAGTAGCGTGAATATATATATATATATATATATATATATATATATATATATATATATATATATATATATATATATATATATATATATATATATATATATATATATTCTAAAAGATTTTGTCAATTTTGTTTTAATAATTTCGAATGTTTGCCAATTGAAAATATATTTATATTGCTTCCTTTGCAAACTTTCTGAACAACATTGAAAGCTATTAATATTAATGCATAGGCAGTGGCGTAGCCAGGATCATCTCAAGGGGGGTTCCAATTTTTACCCGGGGACAAACTTTCGATTTGCAATCCCCCTCAAACTTTCGATTTACCCCCCCCCCCCTCAAACTTTCGATTTGCACCCCCCCCCCCTCAAACTTTCGATTTGCACCCCCCCCCCCTCAAACTTTCCATTTGCACCCCCCTCAAACTTTCGATTTGCACCCCCCCTCAAACTTTCGATTTGCACCCCCCCCCCTCAAACTTTCGATTTGCACCCCACCTCAAACTTTCGATTTGCACCCCCCCCCCCCTCAAACTTTCAATTTGCACCCCCCCCCTCAAACTTTCGATTTGCACCCCCCTCAAACTTTCGATTTGCACCCCCCCCCTCATACTTTTTATATATACCGAGGGGTCTATGGGGGGTGGTTATGACCCCCCATAACCCCCCTGCCTACGCCACTGTGCATAGGGCTTGCTTGTCTGCCTTTGTAAACTAAAAAAAAAAAACAATATGCACACTACAGAACAACTAATCGTATAGACACATTTACAATAAACTAAATAAAACATATGTAATCATGGAACATACGTAGGCGTTGCGTTAGAAGCGGGTCAGATGTAGCTAAATATAAAGGTGTGTGTGAGTTCAATATAGCAGACATTACGTTGATGCAATCCTTCATCAAAGTATTGAAACTAATTTAAAGCAGATAAAACAATGGTCTGAGTAGTCGAGTGACTGATTGCACCATTTTACTTCTCGGTCTTTTGACTGAGATCAAAATGTAGTGTTTATTATTGGTTATGTACGGAGGTCTTAAGAACGTACTACAGATTCGACTTCGGGATCCGAATTTTGATTCAGCGATTGCGGGATATTAAGTTTTGAATACATCTACTGTATATAACATGTGCAACGGAAATGTTATGTGTATGGAAAGTAATATTTTGTTTATTCTATCTTTTCTGGCCTGCATAACATGATCTGACATGATTTATGTAATATATTGGAAAATCTACCATCTGAGCATAGTATGAGTATATAGAGTTAGCTGCCATCTGCACTCACTCATCGGAACTCTCGATTTCCATTAGGCGCTATGCAATGACCAGTTTCACATAGAAACAAAACGAAAGTATCCTAGACTTTTCTAGTATAATATGTATTAGTCATGTTGTATACCTACACATAGGCCTACAATTTGAGATGATCAAATTAAGTTAAGAATCCTCCATGCGCCTATTTTTTTTTTTTTTTTTTTTTTTTTGCAATTTTCTTGACACGCTTGCTTCTGTTTTAAGTCTGTTATACGCTAATAAACACAAACACTGATTTTTTTGTTAAATTATGCGATAGTAGAACTAGCACAAAAACGTAAGGTCATTGAGAAAGCTGTTGAGTATTAACGATACGTCTTTCATTTGGATTAAACTTAGTTAACCTCTTTCTCTTCTCCGATCGTTGAAGCAAAATTATTACTTGGACGTCTATGATTTTTAAAGCTACATTACTATTCTATTGCAAGGCTCTGAGAGGCAAACCTTTTATATTACTGGAAAAAATCGAAGAGGAAACATTCATTAACATAATGTCATCACTAGTCTTTCAAATGTGTACACAAAGTAAGTCATGCATTGGTGTGTATGTTGTTGTTGTTGTTCTTGAAGCAGTACGTATAAATACATAATATGCACTATACATCTACATACTTTAATGCAGAGTTAAATCGTTTAACTATTGTTAATAGAAACATAAAATACAAATCGATACATTTTCTGTTGTTGTTTTTTTTGTTTGTTTTTTTTTTGTTTGTTTTTTATTTGGTAAATGTGGTATTATTATTATTGTATCTCCCTTATTATACTTTTGAAAAATAATATTTATAGTTTACAACTACAATAATTGATAAAACTTTGTTTCTATCCCCCTGATACAACTTACGATCATTACAATTGGTATATGTTGTTGATACATGAACACGAGCTGTAGAAGTCCAGTATATCTATAGGCCTATATCTGAGATCTGGTAACATTAAATGATTTGTTGTTAAAGCTATGTAAAGATAATCTAGATCTAGATCTATAATCTCTAGAATCTCTAGATCTAGAATATCTAGATTTAGATCTAGAATCCTAATAGATAATGTGTGTTTAAGTTTAGGCCATGGGTCGGTAAACATTTGAGACGGAAGAGACAAAAGTTACAATTTACAAAATTTCCCAGTTTTTAAAGAGCCACATTATTATTTCAATATTATGAAATTTGATAAGGATTAGGTAAATAAATTTGATTTGTTATATAAAAGCCTGGAATTGTTGCCACGGTGCTGTCCACAGCACGGCCCGTGGGGCTAGGCCTAGAGCCCAAGCGACTGTCAGCTGTCTTCTTTAACCTCCAACTATTCTCACTGTTCTCTGCTGAGTTTTTTATCCTGTTTAATTTGTTTTTCTTTACAGTATTTGTTTTGAGTTTTGAAAATGAAATAATACAAGTATTAATATGTGTGCAGGGAACTGGAGAGCCATATCTTAACTTCGAAAGAGCCGCATGTGGCTTGTTAGCCGCAGGTTGCCGACACCTGGTTTAGGCTGATACAATTGTGTTGTAAAAATGATATAGCGTACGTAGATCTAAATCATATTTTAATGAAATAGTTCATTTCTTTATATTCTAAACTCGGAAGATGACGTTATTAATTATGTGCTCTTTCCTTAGTGTAAAAAATACTGACGTCATTGTTTTGTGCGTTCTTTTTCACAACGATAAACACTTTTCCGGTTGCATAATTGAAACTGTTTTTCTACATTTGGATATGCCTTTATTTGTTATTTATCTTCTTTAAATAAAATTGTGTTTATACATTAAAAACACCTAACATATTATTTTCAACAAAAATTCGTAACAAGTTCTGCATATATCACTGAAGATTCTGACGTGATAGCCTGCGAAAATATTTTGCGGACAATGCAATCTGAAACTAAATATGACTTAATTAAAATTTGGACCGAATTAGTAGGCATGTCTATCCAACCACACCACACGCGTCATCACGTTCAATAGCTGCGCCATCACGTTCAATAGACGCGCAATGGTTTTTAGTCATGTAACACTATTGAAAATAAAACATGTAAAGTACTGAAAAAAAAATGCATTAAAAAAGTTTTAATAATAAGCTTTTTCAAAACTCAAAACAAATACTATAAAGAAAAGCGTGTAGATAGATTTTGATTTGATATTTTAAACGGCATTTCACAGTTACTTCCCTTATTTATTTTTCCTAACAAAGTACGGGAGACAACTCAAAGACACAAAATCCGACTAATAGATACATCAACATATTTAAATAAAAAATAATACATTCATTTGACGCACGATTTACTGACATTAATTAGTTTATTATAACGTATCTAAACATACTTTGCTGAGATTGAATGGTAAATAAATGCTTTTGATAAATTTAAAAAACTTACAGCTTATACTTATTTCATGTAGATTTCAAAGATTAGTAAATTAAACATTTTAAACGTCGATTTGTTAGTTATATATGGTCATCAGGTTACTGCCTGTTGTGTGATGCGAAATTTGACCCGTGCTTAAACACGACAATACGATTAAAAAGACTCAGCTGCTCACTCGACTACACAATGTATCCATGTCATGTCAACGTATTTAAAAAATTGCACGATATTCAAAATTCAGGATATATGAAGCATATAGCACATCCAACACACGATATACCCAACTCACGACATGTCCAAATCCGGATATACCAAACTTACATTATACAAAACTCACGATTTAACAAACTCGGAATATTCCCAAATTATGAAATACCTACTAAAGTATACCTAAAAACGATATAAGGGGTTTTGAAAATTATATTGTAAACTTGATACACACAATCAAAATTAAGACTAGAATATTCCATTCGTTAAAATTGTGCTATTTATTTTTTTTTTACATTTGAATCTATAATCTACGAATAAAAAAGACGATATTAACCCACATGTCACCAATTGCAGTTCACAGGTCAATTGTAGTCCAAAGATTACCAATTGTAGCCAATATGCCACTATCATTAGCCCTCATGTCTCCAACAGTTGGATATGTATAAAAAACAACATATTGCACTGTCGTCTCCATAAAAAAAAAAAAAAAAAATCTTCTGACGCCCTCTCTACCCGTACCCAACTCCTGCATGTGAGATGAATAGTTAAAGTAAGACATGTTTGTGTTGTGTTTTCTTCTGTATTTGTGTATGCGTTTGCGTTTAGTTTTGTTCTGTTCACATTTAAAAAAGATTCACCTTGGCGGAGCACGGGTATGCAGCTTGTCTTTAATTAATTGCGTTAGCTGATACGTTTGTGTCGCTCTTAATTTAACTTGATAAAAGCCAGAATAGCTAGACTTACTAGTGATGTGCTATTGTAATTGTGGTAACTGAACCTACTTAACATACAGCTGACGGATTTTGTTCACATAGATGTCCGAAAAAGCCAATCAGTCAGGATTGTATAACCATATTAATTTTAGTAACACTCAGGATTGTATAACCATATTAATTTTAGTAACAGTCAGGATTGTATAACCATATTAATTTTAGTAACAGTCAGGATTGTATAACCATAGTAATTTTAGTAACAGTCAGGATTGTATAACCATAGTAATTTTAGTAACAGTCAGTATTTGTATACCATATTAATTTTAGTAACACCGCGCATGATTTTGAGAGTATTTGTTGGACCTCTCGAATACCTTTGAGACTATTCTCGCCTGGGTCCATTGATCCGGATCCATTATAGTTGTTAGATTAAGTTCCAGACACACATTTTATTTTAATAAAAAAATAGTTATTAATCAAGAGTACCTAAACCACATATATCAATATTGTTTAAACCGACTTGATCGTTTGTGCTTGAAAAGAGTAGGCAAACTCAATACAGTTTTCCTTTATTTGCAAATACACGCATGTTCGAAAACGCAGCATGCATTCACTACATATTCACTACATATTCACTATATATATATATATATATATATATATATATATATATATATATATATCAAATAAGTAGCCAACAATTTATTTTTCTAATATGAAAAAAACTTTTTCTTGAAAAGCAGCTCTATAATGTGTCTAAACATTTGGTGTAGAGAGAAACAACAACATGTAGTCTACTTAATGTTAAGACAACATAAGGTACATGGGCAACAGCAAGATACATGTAAACATTAGCCGTTTAATTTCTGCAAAGTTAACATTTACTCGATGAATAATCGACATCAATATAAACACATTATTTTAAACAGTCTCCCTAAAATATTCTGTCACTGCCACATTCTCTGTTGTCGTTATACTAATGCTTAAGGTTAAATAAAATATGGCTAACATTTAAGTTAGCATTACTGTTACAGCATTCTTTATTGGTCGAATTATATGTATTCCATATTGATCAGTACGTATTCAATATTGACTGGTTAATTGATCGTTTTAATCGCAACTTACAACTACGTCTAGTGAGTTATGTGTTGCTGCCGAGGAAACAAGGGCAGTGACCTAACCTAGTGTAAAGCGTATATATTTTAGATATTGCCTCCCTTAGACCAGTCTTTAAAGTTTAAACTGTCGCTACATGGTTCCTAAGATCGTGTCCGTTTTAAGTCTGTAGTACAGGTCTGTCACAGTCACCCATCGTCTTACGAGTTCGACCTATCTGGTAATGTGAGTTGTCACGTCCGACTGACGTTGACTTTTATTTCTCCTTCACCACAGCGTTTCTTTCAAAGATTCACGAAAAGAAAAATGAGTTTCTTGATTCTAGAGTAAATACATCTAATGCCACAAAAATAATGACGTTATCGATATTCAATAATAAAGACACCTACATTGATACCTAATGCATTTATTTAATCTCAAAAATGGTCTGCATGTAGAGTGTTTCTTTTAGACTTGTTTAAGGGATGTGCGGTAGACGTTCTTAAGCGGCTTCGAAGTCAACAACAATTATTTTTTTTTTAATATAATGAATACATTTATATATATTGTCTTTTTAATGAAAAGAGACATTTGTGTGTGTTTAATAGTGTTTCTCTCGTGCTGCTTCCCCAATCGAGCAAGGGTTGGCCGCAAGAGCAGGTTTACATAATATTGTATACATATGCATTGTATACATGTTTATACCAATTACACTGTGCTTGTTATATCTATTTTTCCCTATTATGGATCTTATACAAAACGTTTAAAATAATAAAATAGGTTGAGTGGCAGTCGATTAAGTGTTCATTTCCTTACTCATCGCCATGGGTATGGGTTTCGGGTGGTAATTCGCTGCGTGCTCCTTAATGCCGTCCTTTGGAAGGGACACACCACAACGGCTGATTTGAAAAAATAGTTTCATCGTTATGAGCTTTGTAGTAGTGCCAACATATGGCAGTATGCATTTTTTTAATCTTTGCAGATGGTGCATTGTTTGAATTGTGTGTGTACTGTGTCCTCTTGTTTTCCCGCTTCTTTAGGTGATCTGAATCGAAGGGTTGCAGAAATTACATGGCGTGTGGTCGTATTCTGCATCTGCGCGTTTTTGTTCTTTCGTTATTTGTCCTTGTTACGTGGGGCTGAGCTCATTTTTTTTTCTATTTGATGATGAGGTGGTGTCCATCTCTGTGTTTGAGCTTCTGGTTGCAGTGTTTTGAAGTGTTGTTGCTTCCTTAGTTGGTGGCTTCGCTGCTGTCGTACTTGGAGTTGATTGTCGGTTCGTCAAATGTGTGGATACCATTGGTTGCTGCGGTGTGGGTGATGCGCCTGGTGGCTCTGTTATAATCGTAAGTGGACTCGGTTGTTGGTCTCTCGGTTAATGCGGTGTGGTGGCTCTGTTATAATCGTCAGTGAACTTGGTTGTTGGTCTCTCGGTTAATGGGGTGTGGTGGCTCTGTTATAATCGTAAGTGAACTTGGTTGTTGGTCTCTCGGTTAATGGGGTGTGGTGGCTCTGTTATAATCGTCAGTGAACTTGGCTGTTGGTCCCTCGGTTAATGCGGTGTGGTGGCTCTGTTATAATCGTCAGTGGACTCGGTTGTTGGTCTCTCGGTTAATGCGGTGTGGTGGCTCTGTTATAATCGTCAGTGAACTTGGCTGTTGGTCCCTCGGTTAATGCGGTGTGGTGGCTCTGTTATAATCGTCAGTGAACTTGGTTGTTGGTCTCTCGGTTAATGGGGTACGGGTAGTCCTGTATCCTGTGTGGTTGAGAGGTTTGCTTCTTGGCAGTGATTCGTCCAGTGAAGGATGGAGGAGCAGACTTGACACGCTTGTCTTCTCCCGGCGATTGGGACTAGGATAGTGAGTGACTTGTTTTTGTAGTTTATATTGATGTAGTGTCGGATAGTTGTTGGATTATCGGTGTAGATAGAAAAGCTGCGATTATTAGTGTGTGGGGTTGTGTTTATGGATGACTCTTTGTTACTATATGGGCGTAGAGCTTGTTTGAGTGTAGCATTGTTAAGTGTAGGGGGTACCCATCTAAGGGTCTCGTTGATTTTGTCGTTTTCATGAAATGAGAACTGCCATGTATATGGACCGTGTGTTCTGCATGTGTTGTGCATTGTTATGACGTCGAAAGCTTGTGAGGAGAAGTACCATGTATCCGCTCTGCCATAATTGAGTAGAAGAATTTGATGATTGCTGATAAGCTGTCTTATTATGTGGCCTTGCAGGTTTGGTTGACCTCTTGAAGTGATGAGTACTTACATAGTAGGTGTTTCAGCTGGATAAAGGTCTGGATATTCTTCATATGGTTGATCAAAGGTTGTTGTTGACCTGGCTGCAAAGGATGGGGCCCAATATTTCATAAAGCCACCCGAACCGTAGTCCGGGTGGCTACTCTCCGGGTCTCTCGACTTGGAGGGGATAGGAATGGGCGCAACCCCGTTGTTGTTTTTGGTGATAGCTGCATAGTCCATAGTGATAAGGACTCAAGTAAAGTTAAAATCGGTATGTTTGTTTGTAAAATGTTTGTCGTGAAATTTTTTTATTGTCATACAAAATAAATGTGGGTGGTGATCAGGGTATAGGAGGGTGTGGGTATATAATTACATGGTCCTTGATCAAGTTTGAAATGGATGACCCGAACACAATGGGTTATTTAAAAAAAGAAAGTTAAGTTAAGGAATAGTAAAAGATGCAATATTTTTTTTTTAGGCTTGATCTTTGTATTTAGAAGATAATAAAATAACACATCAAATGGTAGCCAGCAATGATATCATAAGGAAGTTTTCTAAACTATACAAAATAAATTAAACCTTATGTAAAGCCTCACTATTTTTGAAAAAAGAAAGACTAAAAAGTGCTAATTCCATAAAGTTATTAGTCATAACTTTTTGAGTTTTGCAGACACATTTTAAATAAAAAATGAACAATAATTTGCATATTATTTTTCAATTAATATTAATATAATGTTTATTTATGTTTTGGAACCAAACGGATGTATTATTTCCCTTAGTATGTTTAATTGATTAAAACGGGAAGTAACTGTTACAAGTAACAATAATTGCGTTAATACATTTAAATAGGGAATGTTGTGGAAGTGCAAGTCAAATGTGTCGCGAGGCATACATATGCTTTTCACCAGGTCAGTTTGACGAAAAAAAGTTTAAAAGTCTATTAAGTACAAATAGATGATCTTGTGAAGGGAGGGAGGGGGTGGAGGGGGGGGGGGGGCTGGTGATCCCATTGCAAACTTGCTAACTATAGAGAAAACAATGATACATCCATCTTAATAATATAGAAAAGTTTAGTGGAATATTTTCAATACAAGTAAATCAATGACAGGGGTGGATTTGAGACAATGTCTAATATACTTTTGTTTCCACTTGAATTATATATATATATATATATATATATATATATATATATATATATATATATATATATATATATATATATATATATATATATATATATATATATATATATATACAATCTATATATCTATTTTTTTTTTTTTTTTTTTTTTTTTTTTTTTTTTTTTTGCCTCAGACACGTAATTTATAGCGTCAGTTGTGTGTTCGCTTTAGTATTACAGTTTTCATCATCGGCTTGTGAGGACTGATACAGATTTACAATAGTAATATTTCTTTCTTACTTGTAGCCTGCTTTCATTCATTTAAGATGGTTTACTTATACATAGATCTAATACAAAACGTTTAAATATAAAGAAAAAAATAAAATTAAAAAACCAACATGAAACTGAAAATGCAAATGTGTAATTAAATGATGATTCAAGGGATTTTTTTTTCTCGGCGTGGTGGGCTGAGGGGACGAGGGGGGGGAGAGGGGGATTTTTTTTTTTTTTTAAAGTAGAGCTGAAATGAATTTGGGATTACAAAGAATTCAAATGATACACATTTTAAGCAATCGGAAAAGCAATGTTATTACAATGAGACACGTAAAAGCAAACACTCTTCCCTTTCAAACATCTATATATATATACAGTCCTCAATTAGTTTTTTTTTTCCTTTTTATTTTTTTATTAATTCAATTGTTTTAAACATTTAAATCAGTTATAATTATTTATTTGATAGATTTTACACAGCATCAAAGACATGAACATCAATTGCATATATAATAATCAAATGGAGAAAATAAAATGGCATAAGAACTAGACTAAAATAAGGTGTGCAAACTAGGTTTCTCTTGACTGCTTAGTTTACTGTGCTTTGTCCTTAGCTGAGGAGTCAAAAGTTCACATCATAGCCACCCATGGACAGAAATAGAAAAGACCGTGGGAGAAGTGTCTCTACAGTACACATACTGATTCATTCCAAAACTTTCCATGACATAAAATTGACCCTTGGCAAAGAGGGCACGCTACCTTGAAAAATCCGCCAGTCCGGTTGAGTGGGGGGGGGGGGGGGGGGGAGTGTGTGTGTGTGGGGGGGGGGGGGGGGGTGAGGTGTTGAACTACAGAAGAAGCAAATAAACTAGATGCATAATTAATATCGACAGTCTCAAGCTAAACATCACTCGATCAGCCCTCAAGTAAATTAATATTAGAACAGTCTTCTGTTTCCCCGGTTTTTTAAAAGATGCAATATTAATATTAACATGAATGTCATCATATGTGCAGAAAATTGGTAAAACCGACTTCTTCGCTTGTTTTTTAAATGTATAAAAAAAAAGCGAATGTGTCGTTGTAATGACATTTATATTTTTAATATAACGCAAAGATACGTATACAATACTTATCATATTTGGTATAAGAAAACATATTATTATAGCATGTATTTGACTTATAAAACAGATTGTTTCATTTCTAGTGTCTCCATTGCATTAAATACATCTGTATGAACTATGTAGGTCATTACTTCCCTTGCAAACTTTCGGAATTAGAATTAAAGTTATTTTTAAATCTTTAAATATGTGTGTGTATTGGTCCCAGTATTGGTAAATCAAAATAGCATTTATTTTGTAATACGGTGTATTTAGACGCATTTACAATGAACTAAAACAGAAAATATGTAACTATGTAAGATATGTAACAGCTTTGTTGGGAGCGGGTCAGATGTGGCTCAATATAAAATTTTGTGCAAGTTCAATATGGCAGACATTATGTTAATACAATCCTTAATTAAGTTATTGAAACTGTCATTTAAAGCAGACACTACAATAGTCGCAGAAGTCGAGTGTTTCATTGCACCATTTCACTTCTCGGCATTTTGGCAAAGATCAAAGTGTACTATTTTTTACGGGTTCTGTAAGGAGGTTTTAGATGTGGCCGCAGTTTGTCCTAACGTTTTTTTTTTAATATTGCCCTGTTTTTCCTTTGTTGCCGTCATGGTTGATACATATCACACCTCATTTTACCGAAACCCTCTCTCAACATTACATTAAACAGCCGTTTATTTTGTTTTTTTTTTATGTATTTCTTCGTAAATCTTAATTAAAGCTTAATTTTCTTGACGATGAAAAATAAAAGTTAAAACTCATTTTCTAGCTTTTACTGCACTGAATAATTCCTGGCCAAATAACCCACAGTCTAATCAGCCCGCACCAGATCCTGCGACCCACACCTTCATTGTAGCAGATCTAATCAACACTAAAACACAGCATGGACCCAACACACTTGAGCTATCCATGTACAAGAAAGATACTGTATGTGGCACTGTGATGACGAAATAGTGTAATGTTGGTCATAGATAAGCGATAGGTAACGTAGGTCAACTAGACATTGGTCAAACTGAACCTATATAATGCAGTGACGAACTGACCATTTACGTGAGATGATCAGCTGACCACTGAAGCATCAGTTGCTAGTTGGATGTATGTATCGTTAGGAGATTATCGGAGCGTTTAGGGATCAATCGAGGATAAGCGAGTAATAGCGGAGCTGGATATTTGTGTGAAGAAAGCATTTGCAATCAAACTAGAGACCGAATATTATTAATAGTTGTGTATAGTAGAGTAAGAGAGAATAGAAGATTTATTTTGTGCAAATAAAGAAACATTATAACATGTTTTGAAATGGACTTTTTTTTTATCACACACACTGCGCCAGGCTATATATAAAATAGGAATACAGTGTGCGTATCATTTTACACATACAATTCCGTATGTATTACGTATATGTTTATCGCATGTAACAAGTAGTAACTTGGTCATTACAATGCATGCCAGGAACCCATCGATTTCTGAACTAAACACAATCCACACAGCATAGAAAACGTCCAACTATCTTCATTAACTCATCTTCAGGCAATAATGTTATATCTATTATGTTAATAGTGGGTGCTCTAAAATAAATATATATTACTTGCCGACCCGCGGCATATCATACGCAGCTATTTAGTTGTTCTTTTTCCTACTTTTCAGTAATTCATAATTTACCAACGCTACCACTGAAAATATTTCTTTAAAACACTATAAGTAGCTCGTTAAGGACGATAACACCCCTCCTCCTCACCCCACTCATCCACTCCCCCCCATCAGTTAAAGTAAACTCCACTTAGTTACCCCCCCCCCACACTCTGTTATGTAGTCATCTGTGTGCTTTGTTTTGATGGTGGTGATGACTGCAGTGAGGGTTGAGGTGACAGTTTAAACTTTGATTTAATAACGCAAACACACGTACGATTTTAAGATGTTTAATACACGAAATAAACTAGCACAGAGTTCTGCCACGGAGCACAAGACACACACTTCCACACGATAACAAGTCTAGCATTCAACTAACCCAATTCATTCGCACGGCCCCAACTTCACCCTAAGGTAACCCAAACCCTACCTAACCCCAGCAGTCCCGCGAGGGGCGGGCGCCTGACCTGTGCATGCATTAACTCGAACTTTTCACGACTGGGACAACTACAGGCTTTTCAGACTTGTATCTAGTAAGGGGACGTTCAATCAAATACACTAAGGGTTATTCCTATTACAGCTATTATGATCTATCTAATCTACAATTAAACATTATAGTAGTGTGGCCATAAATACTATTAAGATTTAAACGATATTCTATCCTAGTTTTCTATCGTATGCTAATTCCAGTTATAACACCCTCCCCCCTACGTTTACAATCGTTTCAAACTAAATTATCTGCCCCTAATAGTCGTCACTAAACCCCGCTCTGCTTGTAAATATTTTAGCGTGAACCACAGCTCACCAGACCAGGTAGGGGTGGGGGTGGTAGGGAGCGCGCTTACAGCTTGTTTTCTGGCGTCTCCCAGAAGAGAATTATATATATATATATATATATATATATATATATATATATATATATATATATATATATATATATATATATATATATATATATATATTGATTTGGTATTTTAAACGAGCATTTCAAAATTACTTCCCATATTTATTTTTCAAAGCAAAGGACGGGAGAACAAGAATTGTCGCCGACCCCTGGTATAAGATTTGATTTTCTTTTTCTCTCTCTTAAAAAAAAAGTGTAAGTTTTAAATAATTTAAAAAAAGCAGGAAATAGGCTGTACTAGAAGCTGCTATTAAAAATTGATCAATAAGACTCCATCTCATCTCTTTAAAATAGGTAACACACATCGTGATGGTGTTTATATTTCACTGACATAGATAGTTTAAATATAAAACAAAGGCATTAAATAATCAATTTCAATTACCGTTTTCATATTATAAATTGTTTATTATTATACATGTAAGAGCATATGAGTGTATTATTTGTTTTTCCGATTCATTTTATGTACTTGCTTTGTTAGTTAAATGCGTATTTACTTCCCCTGCTAAAACTTTCAGAACAATATTGGAAATAAACCGAGAGTGATCTCCCCAAAACTTTCTCGAATATTCTTATATAACTTGGAATATAGACATGCTTTTTAATTACTTAAACTTTTAAAAATAGATTAGAATCTCCTTGAAAAAGGAATTGCGCACCAAGCGAACGCCACAACAAAATGTGCATAATAGTGCTCAAAATTATTAGTACTTATAAATTTACATGCGTTTTTTTAGAAATAGGGAATAGCGTAAATTAGTACTTCCGGTCAACTGAAATTACTCAAAATTTGACAGAAGGTAGAGAATTAAATCTTTTAATTACATGTGGAATTTCATTTATCTATCCTAAATAGTACTCAAGTTATAGGCTTTTGAAAAATTCAAAGTAGAAAAAGTACCACTTCCTGTAATCGGAAATCGCTCAAAAGTTGATACGGATCTACGATTTTGATAAAATACTTATATTTGAAATTTCATCAACCTAGCTGTAACGGTACTGAAGTTATCTTTTTTACAGACAGACAGACAGACACACACAGAGACATACACACAGACATACGGACAAGATTGTAAAATTATGTTTTTCCATATCAGTGAGGTGTAAAACGTCGACATTTCTAAAAATCTGGATTTTTTTTGCACGATTACAATACTTTCTCTACATTTCGTATATAGGAGAAAGTAAAAAATTACAAAAAAAAAAATAAAAAAAAAAAAGGAAGATCAGTGGAAACATTGAGTAATCTGATTTCATTGTCTGTCTTTAAAATATGTAAAGTACAAATATATGGCTTTCAAAGTTTGTGATTATAAAAAAAAAGGATTTTAGCAACTAAACAAAATGTAATGAACCCTTTTTAGACCTGTCTTTTTTTTTTACTTTGTGTTAGATAAAATATAGGTTGTATGGGCACTATATGTTTGTGGTGTTGTGTATTGTTAGGACAACGACAATCTCTGATACGAAATCCAACTATCTGCCCTACACTAGTTCATATTTGTTGGTTGCTGATGATTGTCCTAATGATTTGTCTTAGAAGATTTGTATGACCTCTTGTATGTGTTGGTTGTTGATGATTGTCCTAATGGTGTGTTATCGAAGAATTGCGTGACCTCTTGTCTTGATGTCTTTTGTTTAACCCAAGTCAAGTCAATGAAATGAATGATTACAGAAGGAGATTACATGTTTATTGCGATCATTCTATTAGAGCGTTGAATACAGCGAGGGGTGTGCACGTGAATGAGTGATAGTAATCCGTTGTTACAAGAGCCATATTTACACATTTTAGATACAACAATGAATGTATTTAGATGTTTGTAATTGAAAACACAAAGTTAACATCATTATCCTTAACAACCAACTACGGAAATTGATTACAGTCAGGTTATAGTTGGTAACGGTTAAAACTCAGTTTCTCATATTTACTTTAAAACGTGTCTTTAAACTGTATGAACCTGTCTCTAACGTCACATAATAGTGATAATACATAATCCGCAATCCCCCCCCCCCCCACTCACTAACACACACACACACACACACACTCTCCCCTTATCTCAGAAATTAAATCAGAATATTCTAGAGCGAATAATTTAACATTCTTGTTTTTGTTTGATTTTAAACGATGTATTGACTGATTTCCATGGTTTATAAAATTAAACTAAGAATTATTTATTTAGCATTGTAAAATATATGTAAAGTAATCATTTACGGAACACACTAATTTTTATTGGTTTGCTCCTGCGTATTTTCTAATTTACTATTTGCAGTAGTTTATTCGTGTTTTGCCAAGATTGTGTCCAGTTTATTAAAAGGGACTCAGGCACATTCAGTTTAGAATATATATCATTATTTTATTGTGTAACAAAACCTGTGAAACACCGAAGCCAAAATCTGTTTTCTTTGTTTTTATTTTATTAATTTTTTATTTTATGTTTGTTATTACTACATGTTTGTAGAATCTTGTTTAATCTCTAATTAATTAATTATCTGATTTAATGGGCATGATTTTATAGCTTACATCTCAATCTGTTTAAATCTAAAAATAGCTAGACTTACCAGTTTTGTGTTATTATAATTGTAATAACATGACCTACTTAACATACAACTCCTTTATATATTTGTTTTATACTAGAATCAACTGAACTAAATATCATAACACGAAAAATGAACACCTCATTTGTATGTTAGTAATATATAAGTTCATATGAGCAGAGGCGTATCGACCCTTCCCAGCGCCCGGGGACAAACTTTCAATTTGGCGCCCCCCTCTGGAGGAAATTTTCAGTCTGCACCCCCCCCCCCCCCCTCAAACTTTCAATTTGTACCCCCCCCCCCCTCAAACTTTCGATTTGCACCCCCCCCCCATCAAACTTAAAAAATACAGCTAAAATGACATTTTAATTTGTTTTTACAACCCATTTTGGCGCCCCCTAAGGTCGGCGCCCGGGGACATATGTCCCCCCCCCCTGCCCCCCCATCGCTACGCCTCTGCATATGAGAGTTTTTGTTTAAAATACATGTTCAGTTGAGAGATTGTGTTCACTTAGATGTTCAGTTGACAAATTGTGTTCACACAGATATTCAGTTAACGGGCTGTAAGCACATGGATGTTCAGTCCTTTTCTGTTTTTCATCTCGCATTTATGTGACATATTTTGTTAACATAGGATAGTAAAGTTCAGTTCGTACCTGACGTTGAAGTAGAGTTCACTGGCTGGGTTTTTCAATGTGTTCTACGAAGTTAATTTGGAATTAAAAGTGGGGGCGTTTAGGTTGGCATGTATGTTCTAGCATTCTACCATACCGTCAATAGCTACGTGGTCTATCGGACGTAATTGTTGACTAGGTGAATTGAATCTTATGTATTCTAGTTGTTGGACTATTTTCAAGACAAACTAACCATTTCAATTCTTTTTTTTTTTATTTGCAATTTAAAACAAGTGCAACAACATCCGCATATTTTACATTTTTCTAAATGTTCTTAAAAAAAAACAACATATCAAGATAAATTTACAAATGTATACCAGTATACACATTTTTTACTAAATTTTATCATCTAATGAAACCATTATGTTTATTTACATTTTGAAATTACGATTGATGACACATTAATCGAAATTCGAGAACATTGTGTGACCGACTTATTCAAATTTCTTTAAAATGTTTAAGTCAATTCCATAAAGTTTTCTGAACTCGGTAAAAATAAAAAAGCAATACACAAATAATATATACACTCACCTAAACTTTGATATTTCTATCAAAATGTTATTTAATAAATATTTTAATACAATACATGTCCGATTTAATTTTGTTTTAATCTATTTCAAATCATTTACATTAAGTTTATAAAGTTTGTTTCCCTTATTAAATAAACCGGGAGTGATCTCCCCTTAATTATCTTGAATATTGTTATTATAAAACGTCGAGATTTGCAAAAACCTCGATTTTTTGTTTGCACGATTACAATACTTTCTCTCTATAGGCCTACTCTGTATATACGAGACAGTAAACATAGAATGTGATGTAATACTTTCTCTATACTCTGTATATACGAGAAAGTAAAAATAGCAGAATGGGATGTAATTAGTAAATTGTATCTTTATTGTAAAAGAAAACACAACAATACATTTTGCTATAATGATTATAACCCTAGAATAAAATGTAACATACACTAAAATATATTATGTTCATTCAAGTTATGTTAACCTCAAGTTCTGAGCGGTTTATACGTGTATTTAATATAAAATGTGTTCAAAGTTAAACAGACACAGTGTTGGTTGCTTTAGTCGCACATCAAAGTGTGGCATTGTTGTTTAACTTCCGTTTACATTATACCCAAACATCCCACCAGCCATTCCACAGACTATTTGCCAAACGTTTCTACATAGATACATTAAACATTCTAGTTGCAATCCCATTTTGAAAACAAACATATCAGAACTGCACGACCTCAGACCACTGGTCAAACCAATGCAACCAACGACACGTAAACACATCTCAACAGACAACCTGAGACTCAGCCAGATCAGAAAGTGTAAAATGTACCTACGGCAATGTATCTATACCAAGCTGTCAGGATATCGATTGATTTCGTTGTATTTATGTCCCGAACAGAAAAAAAAAATATATGTTCATTCTAAATAATTCTCAAACTGAATGAAGAACAATAATCAGACTGGAATCGTATACATGTATGGGTTTCAAATCGATGACAGAGATGTACAGGCATGTGCAGCTAACTTAAATTATGAAACTAGCGACACTCGACCATATGCTTGTGCTTTAAGGACAACTCTACATATGAACGGCTTAGTAGACACACAGGTTTTGTTAGGACAGGCAGGTCTGTCGCATCTCCTTGGACATGCCCAGGATAATCCCTCCAACTGTCCCCATGTGTATCCAGGCTAGTCTCTCTAACTGTCCCCAGGTGTATCCAGGCTAGTCTCTCCAACTGTCCCCAGGTGTATCCAGGCTAGTCTATCCAAATTCCTCAGATGTATCCAGGCTAGCCTCTCCAACTGTCTCCAGGTGTATCCAGGCTAGTCTCTCCAAATTCCTCAGATGTATTCAGTCTTCTTGATGTCTTATCCCAAGTATCGAAGCTCAAGATCTTCCTTAGTCTGCCTCTTTTCTTTTATCACCTGTAGATTCCAGTTGAGTGCCTGTCTTCTTATGCTGGACAAAAAAAACACATTGCTACCAATGTAACGACAACATCAAACATAAATTAAACATACTTGTCTACGTGTTTTTATTTAGTTTAAAAATATGTATAATATTTTCTTAAAAAAATAATAGTGTTTAAAAAAACAGTTCGCAATAAAACAATTGAACGTGTAAGCCCCAATATATTTATACTAGGCATTCTGCCCAGCTTAGCTTAGGCTTTCGAAAACATTGAGAATTTGAATGCTTAATTAATAAATGTTAGCATTTTTTTTTAAATGGAGCGACACAACATAATAGTATTTTATTTGTATAGTATTTTATTTTTATTTTTTTTTAATTTTAATTTATTTTTTATTTTAACATTTTTTTTAACCTTTCGTTTTTTTACATTTTTACTTTCTCGTATATACGAAGTATAGAGAAAGTATTGTAATCGTGCAAAAAAAAAAAATCGAGATTTTTACAAATCTCGACGTTTTACACCTCACTGATACGGAAAAACATAATTTTGCAATCTTGTCCGTATGTCTGTGTGTGTGTGTGTGTGTCTGTGTGTCTGTCTGTCCGTGTGTAAACACGATAACTTGAGTACCGTTACAGCTAGGTTGATGAAATTTCAAATATAAGTATTTTATCAAAATCGTAGATCCGTATCAACTTTTGAGCGATTTCCGATTACAGGAAGTGGTACTTTTTCTACTTTGAATTTTTCAAAAGCCTATAACGTGAGTACTATTTAGGATAGATAAATGAAATTCCACATGTAATTAAAAGATTTAATTCTCTACCTTTTTTTAAAATTTTGAGTAATTTCCGTTGACCGGAAGTACTAATTTACGCTATTTCGGATTTCTCAAAAAACGCAAGTAAATTTATAAAGTACTAATAATATTGCGCACTATTACACACATTTGGTTTTGGTGCTCGCTTGATGCGCAATTTTTTTTCTACTAGATTTTATTATATTTTTAAAAGTTTAAGTAAACAAAAAGCATGTCTATATTCCGAGTTGACATCCCACGTAGTGTTATATTAGAATATTCGAGAAAGTTTAGGGGAGATCACTCCCGGTTTATTACTTTCTCGCATATACGAAGTATAGAGAAAGTATTGTAATCGTGCGCACAAATCACTTGAAATTTTAACAATTTTCACCGTATTACACCTCAGTCCTTCATCACATCCGAATTTCAATCGGGCAAAAATTATCAATCAAGATTTATCAAAATTAAGAGGTTTTATGCGTTATCCAGTCTGAAAAACTGGGCTTTGCAATTCTGTCCGTATGTCTGTGTGTCTGTGTGTCTGTCTGTCTGTCCGTGTGTAAACACGATAACTTGAGTACCGTTACAGCTAGGTTGATGAAATTTCATATATAAGAATTGTATCAAAATCGTAGATCCGTATCAACTTTTGAGCGATTTCCGATAACCGGAAGTGGTACTTTTTCTACTTTGAATTTTTCAAAAGCCTATAACTCGAGTACTATTTCAGATAGATAAATGAAATTTCACATGTAAGTAAAAGATCTGATTCTCTACCTTCTGTTAAATCTTTGGTAATTTCCATTGACCGGAAGTAGTAATTTACGCTACTTCCGATTTCTCACAAAACTAATGTACATTTTTAAAGTACTAATAATATTGCGCACTATTATGCACTTTTTTATTTGGCGTTCACTTGGTGTGCGATTCTTTTGTCTATGAGACTTTATTCTATTTTTAAAATTTTAAGTATTTAAAATGGATTAAAAATCATGTCTATAGCCCGAGATCCCATCCCCTGTTGTTTTATATAAGAACAAGCCGACCCGTGGCGTATCATACGCCGCTATTTAGTTGTTTTTTCTGCTTTTCAGTAATTCATAATTTGTGAATTCGACAGTACCAATGCTGCCACTGAAAATATTTGCTTTAAAACACTAAACCCCCATTCCCCCCTCCCCCCCCCCCTTGAAAGCAGCCTCCTCTTAGTTACCTCCTCTAAGTTTAAAATAGTTTCAAACTGAATTATCTGCCCCTAATAGCCGTCACCAAACTAAACATTTAGCGTGAACTACAACTCACCTGACCATTTGAGGGGGGGGGGGGGGGTAGCGATAGAGAGGAAAAGAGGGGACTGCAAGGCGCGCACTTGCAGCTTGTTTTCTAACGGCTCCCAGAAGATAATTATATATATAGATATTCGAGAAAGTTTAGGGGAGATCACTCCCGGTTTATTGATGTTCGAAATCATGTAAATAATTTGAAGTAAAGTTTCGCTTTTAAACCTAGGCAGGGGTCGGCAAACTTTTGAGACGGAAGAGTCAAAGAGGAGGTTTTAGCAAAAAAATCTTTTTTAAATTTCGCAAGGTCGAAGTCTCTGGAGGGGGCGTTTTTCTCTATATATTAATTACGGTAAAAAAAAAATTGAGAATACTCCCAAGAAGATTTCTGGGGGAAAAAAATAAAAGTTCTAATGGGCGGCGTCCAGATGGTGCATTTTTTGTCTATGTTAGTACTTGGCATCTACTAATCGAGGTTTCTGCCTTAGCGGGTAAAGGAACTCCTATATTCAGCGACAAAACTGAAACAGGCGCAACCGCCTGTGCCTCGTCCATTGCGCAACCCGAAGCGACCCGGGCTCACCTGCGAGCATTAAGGCGCCTACGTTCGTTTAAAAAAAAGGCTATACATTATAGACACAATGGGCAACAATACGTTCATTCTAAACAGCGCAAAGGCTATGGATACAATAGGTTGCTATAGTCGCTCACTAAATCGAATCATGTGTCTCTGCAGGGTGCAATTTGGCGTCCAGTGTTATCCCGCGAGCACTAAGTAAGTACCTTAGTTTTAAGGAGCACCATACAATACGACATTCAGTGTCCGTACGCGGCGCCCCTGCGGTCATGTAATCGGGTTCACGAGAGCGCAACCTTCCGTACCAGACACTTAGGCGGTGAGTGATTAACGGTAATATTACGGTGAGTGATTAACTTACACTTAAGGCTTTAATGCAGCACGCCATGGTAGTGGGCGGTAGTGTAGGAAACCAGTGCCTTGATAAATATTATCCAAACACAGGCATTGTTTTACATTTAAATAACTCAGCTTTAGAAAACAAGAAAGTACATTGAAATAGGGAGTAACTAAATATTATAATAGAATAGCGAATGTCTGTTGTTAATATTTATTACTATATTGCTCATTACCGAGTGTTGCAGACTAATACTTTTATGAGTTTTAAAAATAAAAAAAAAAAAAAAAAAAAAAAAAAAAAAAAAAAAAAAAGTAGAAACAAATAAAGCACACATCTGCACTCACTCATCGGAACTCCCGATTTCCATTAGGCGCTATGCAATGACCAGTTTCACATAGAAACAATGAAAGTATCTTACACTTTCTCAGCCTTTCTACTATTATATGTATGAGTCAATGTGTATACCTACGCATACAATTTGATATGTATTCACATTTAGATTTAAAAAAAAAAAAACTACACCCCCCCCTTGCATTTGACCGTGCTTGCGCTCTGTTAATAAACTTATTAAGCAAACACACAAAAGATTCAATTTTTTAAATTTTTATTAAAAATTTTGCGATAGTGCAATTAATGTCTAAACAGAAAACTCAGCAGCGAACATGCAAATTATTTCGACAGTATTGGGATTTAGAAATAAAAACATTAATGCTTTTCTGGCTTGCAATTACATTAAAAACAAGTTAATTAAAAAGTCTAGTGACATTTAAGCGCAATTTCCGTATGTTATCTAAAAATAGCTCTGTCGTAGCGTAAATCAAGAACAGGGTTAGTAAAACCAATGGTTAGTTATTAAAACGTTTTTTTATTAAATTTTTTTCAGTATTTTACATGTTTTATTTACAATAGAGTTACATGACTAAAAACCATTGCGCGCCTACTGAACGTGATGACGCAGCCATTGAACGTGATGGCGCAGCTATTGAACGTGATGACGCGTGTGGTGTGGTTGGATGTGTGTCCGCCGCTTTAAGTGGTATCTCCTCCTCAACGAAGCAATATCGAGGACTAGTTCCAAAAGCAAAAATGTTAAGCAAGTTCCAAGGATGATTGTGGGCCAAAAAAATTACCGGAATTCCTTCCTGGATTTCCCGGAAAAGCCAAAAAACCTCGAACGAATGCAGTTTTTGCTCCATATCTCGGGAACCAGACAACCTTGCGACTTGAAGCATTTACCAATCGGTTCCTGCCATAATTTAGACCAATATTGCCAAAGAAAGTTTAAAAAATATCCTTTCGTTCGGTCACAAAAAATTAATTAAGAACATATAAACTGACCGTCGTGTAGGTTTTTAGCGCAAAGCTGAGGTTCGAAAGGATTTTACCATAGCGAATGAGCGGAGGTTCGATAGGATTTTTTTTTAAATCTCGTTAATAAATAGTTTTTCTATTTTGTTTTGAATTATTAAAACTACTTGTGTTGCATTATTTATTTGCTGAATATATGATTTATCTTGATTTAAAATTGTTATGGATAACATAAGGAAATTGCGCTTAAATTGTCACTAGACTTTTTAATAACTTGTTTATTAAATTATGTTCAACCTAGTTATAATTCTAACTATTTAAGCAACTTATTTTAATTTCCTTTCCTTGCTAATTTATAAATCTGGAATGGGAGTAATCGTGATGCACTAGATTTTTTTTTAAGTACAATCATTTCTTCGCCAACGGTCAAACCACCTATGGTCAAAGCACCTGTGGTCAAAGGTCCGCGCACCGCGAGTACTACACGCCTATGTTAGTTTTAAGGAGTAGCCTACAATAATGATAATGCCGAACACGAATTTCGACTTTCTGCCTCCGACACTTAGGCGGAGAGTGATTAACGGTGATATTACGGTGAGTGATTAATGTAGTTAAACCGATAAATATGATCCAAGCACAGGCATTGTTCACATTTAAATAACTCAATTTTAAAAAGTATATTGAAATAGGGAGTAACAAAAATTTGTAATAGAATAGTAAGTGTTTATTGGTTTTATATATTATTATTACCGAGTGTTGCAGATTAATATTTTTATGAGTTTTTAAAATTTATAAAAAAGTTATGAACTTGTGTGCATGGAGCTGAAGAGCCGCATCTTGACATCAAAAGAGCCGCATGCGACTCGCGAGACACAGGTTGCCGACCCCTGACTTAGGTCATTCTTCTGCATGTATAGGACCTGAAACTCAGTTTGACGTTGCAAAAAAAAATGTTATTGCGTTGATCCTGAATGTGGTGAAACAAAGTTTGATATGTACAAATATCAAAAGAACTATTTGAAATAACTGAATATTAGTGAAGACCTGTCAAATGTGAGAAAAAGAAATTCATTAACCGAGGAAGCTCAATTAACGACAAGTATACTTAAAACGACTTCATCGCACTTCTTCTTTATGTTTATCACACATCGCGACTGGTTTTCATTTTACCATACACATCTATTTTTAATATACATCGAAGTTTACATCTATATTATTTTATCACTTTTTAAAAAAACGTTTAATTGATTTTATTTTGTCAAAAAAAAAATCATATTTGTTTTAATTAAAGTACTTCCATGCCATTGAATGTACTTGGTTTGTCAATTAAATACCTAATTATTTCCCTTGTAAATGTTCGGAAAAAAATATTAAGTTTTGTTGGTACATAGCCTACTTGATTGCGTTGATAATACTAAAATATGTAATCGTGTAAGATACGCAAACGTTACATTAAAGCGTGTCAGATGTAAGTATATCTCATCAGTGGTAGTATTTAATGTAATGCTTTTTTGTTATTGGTAGGGGAGGGAAATGGAACTGCATCGAGTTACGCGGTATTCTTGCTGTATTGTCCCTTTGACTGTTTATTTTAAAATGATTGTGGCATTGTTTTGACATACATTAGTTATGAGTTTATGGCACTGATTCCTTTAAACTGTATTTTAAAAAAAAGTAAAGATTCAAAATTAAAAATGCTAGATACTACAGGTACTGAAATGTAAACGTTAGGTCTATGTTTGAGATTTGAAAATAAAATAAAAAAATTACACAATACAAAGGCAGCCAGAAGTAAACATTTATGTAAACATCTATAAATAGAACAACACAAGCATGCCATAGATGGCAAATTAAAACAAATAGTTGAAACTACTTTAATTATGTAAATTAAGCTAATAACAAATATATGCACCATGTGTTATAAAAAAATGTTTCTACTGGTACATTTGAAATACTTTTTCTGTCGCTCTGACTTTATTACATAGACATTGTCGATGGTCATGTTATGATAATACGTTATGAAACAATATGTTCAAAATGACTAAAGCAGCTGGGCACACTTGGGCACAGATAAAGGGGGCAGCCCAAAATTCGAGTCCGATGGAGATGTGGTTGCAGCCCTTTGCTCCTCAGGGGCCACAAAGGAATGATGATGATGACTCGTTGAATGTATTTAATGATCTGCATTACCATTTATGACAAAAATAAGTCACAAGGCCTCTTCAGGCGCTGTCCAGATATATGTTCAAATCGATGTTTTGACGTATGTGTGTGCTTTTGATTAACTGGATTAACCCTCTATCATCATATCTTATGTGTTCAAAGCCCCTGACACGTATAAAATTACAATTCTTTCTTTATTGGTTATGTAATTGGTAAGGTTCGGCTGCTCCGACTGCGGACATAGCCGATAAATAAAACAACAGGTTCATGCAATCAATAAAAATTATAGAACGTGATGTAGTCAGTTAACGACCGAAAACATTTTCAAATATCCCTGCATACACACAGTTGTATATCAAATGTGAACTTATTGGAGGCTCAGATGTTGTCAAACAGATGGTATAAATACAGATAGATAAGACCTACAGTTAGACCGACAAATAGGCTTACATTTTAATAACATCATACACGTCCGTTACATTTCAGTAACATCCGTCACATATGTCTACAATTAATTGAATTATTTATCGTTTGAAATCGGTCTACAGTATGCGTATCATGTCACTCAAACCATGGCATATACATTAATTCTACATTAATTCTATCACACAAGTAACAAGCAATATATTAAGGGTAAGTATCCGGAAAAATAATTTGTGTCTACATCAATGTTAGAGTCCCTACAACTGGTGAATTGTTCTGACAATTAAACGTCATCTTCTTGGGAACAATAGTCACGTCATTCATCAGAAGTAACAGCATGTGTTGACACGGTGAAGTCCGATAAAGCACATATGTCATCTTCGATTCCAGACCACCGTTAAATAAATTATTTATTTTTTATTTTATTGATTTTGTTATTTTTTTTTTCAAGTAAGAAGTAAACATACATAGCTAAAGCAGGGAGTCACACTGTAGATAGAATCCACTTGTTTGCGTGTCTTTAAAAAGTGCAAACAAACTCCTTATAGTTTTTAGTCTTTAAATATTACAATAAAAATTTTAAGAGACAAATACATATAACCTTAGCTTGTTATTTTAAAAGAATGTATTTTTAATTTGCAATTTAGACTTATTAGTCGGGTTTCTGTATATTGTATCAGTTAATTTTCACGGCTAGTGAAAAAAACTAGAAGAAATTTGTCTCCCGTGTACTGTTTAGTATGAATAATTGGAAGTAATAAGTTAATACGTATGTTTAGTCAAACACATCTGATATTTGTGTATGATTTATGTTTACAATATGCCCAAACATTTTACCAACAATCCAACACTACTAATGTAATGGCGTCGTGTAAGACATTAAGACTGTGAAAGTTGAACTTTGAACTTATAATTTGCATTTACGCAGCGCGACCAACAACGGTACAATACAGTATCCATGCAACTGCCTATAAAGAATGTTTACATGTAGTATTTTAGCTTTTGTTTATAGCTTTAATGATATAACGCTTGTCTCGATTTTCTTCCAAAGCTATTATCACTTTATTTGTTAACCTTGGAATAGGTTAAAGTATGGTATCATTTAAACAAGATTTTAAGTGCTGGCTATTAAATCCAAAATATTTTCAACCAACCATATGGAGAGTTTCTAGCTACGATGATAGCACGTCAGCTAATCACTAAGGTGGCTTGGATACGGAACCCAATCAGTCAATTATTTTTTTTTCTTTTTTAAATGTTCCGACCAAGAAAGTAGATAGAGAAAAATCTCTAAGAATGTGAATGACTCTAAATGATTGGTATTTTTTTTTATATTTGATTTAATATTGTTGATTTATTATTTAAACACAATTCGCATCTCAAATTTGCACAATTAAAGTTGTGCGTGTGTTAAATATGGCAGGTATTATGTTGATACACCTATGAATCAAGTTATTGAAACTGTCATTTAAATAAGTGGTCGGAGTAGTCGAGTTATTTATTGCACCGATTCTCTTCTCGACATTTTGACTAAGATCAAAGTGTACTATCTGCTATGGGTTATGTACGGAGTCAGGTAACCCATCTGACCTGAGTGGACTAATTGCCCAGTTCACTTTTTGGAAAAAAAAATGTTTCATAATTAAATCATCAGTTATTTTGAACGCTAAATAATATTAGTAAAATAGATCATAACTAATTACGTAAATAACAACTTATTATAAAATATATAAAATTAACAACACATTGCTACCAATGTATAGACAACATCAAACACACATTAAACGATACTATGTACACGTGCTTTTATTTAGTTTAAAATATCAATTATATTTTCTTTTTTAAATAAGTACTGATGTATTTTAAGAAAACAAAATGTAGTTCGCAATTTAAAAAATGTAATGTGTATATACGTATATATTAATTATACTCCCCCTTGATCATTGTCACGTAGTTAGGTACATTGTTACTGCTCTAGTTGTGATTGCTATTGTATAAGGTTGGCAAAGAAAATAACGTACGCGTTATCTGCCCTGCAATATTACGGTACAGTAAACTGTAATTACTTGTTTAGTACTTATTTGTATTGTTTTAAATAAACTCATGTCTGAACTAATGTGTATGTAACAGTATAATACACATTTAAAATCCCAAAATTAAACAGCTAGTGGGTTACCAGCATTGATGTATTTCTTCAAAAGGAAATTTAACATTTTAACAAGACATGCATTTTTTTTAAAATAACAAATAGGTCTTTGGTTATGCCAAAAAATATAGTCTTGATACTTTGATAATAAGTTGCTTATAGATACGGGTTATCCTGCTACAGGCGATTTGAACACATGGACTTTGACTATAAGTGGGTTGTAGGTAACGATTTTATGTTTTTTTACCACATTGTCTTTGCTAAGATGTGGTTTGTCCACACATGTGTTTTATACATATAGGATATTTAAATAGCGTACACATGTTTTACGCATATGCATTTATTACACATATATTTCAATAGTTAAAAAAAAATTTAATTGCAATATTACAATTTATGGCACTTTACTTGAACCAGTGTTTCTTCCAGAGCTTTTTCTTTGGGGGGGGGGGGGGGGGCGGACACTGTTAAAAGCATATATTTTCTATACAAATTATATAAATTTCATTTCGTTCTGGGGGGGGGGGGGGCGGTATAATTTTTTCGGGGGGGGGGGGGGGGGGAGGGCTTTGCTGGAAGAAACTCTGAATTGAACTATCCTTTTTTCCAATTAGGTCCGATACTTTTTTCTCAAAATAAAGCACATGAGCCAACACACACAAACACGAATAGTTGCTTCATATCGTTATCTACATAAATCAGTTAAAAAAATAATAATAAGCAAAACATTTATTGTACTCAAGTTGTATTGACAACACTCATACATATACAAAATGTCTAACATAATTAGTTGTTTGTTCATATCGATTTAAACTATTAATTCAAATTTTAAAAAATACGATATGGTTATTTTAAGTTACTTTTAAAGACACCCGAAGTATTCTGTATATCTTAATTCCCAAGGACAAACACAATGCCTTTTTTTCACATTCTACAGTGAGTGACCCGTAATATAATTGTGGTGACCCGTGGGCTTTTGTTGGTGACCCGAGGGCTTTTGTTGGTGACCCGTGTGATTTACTGTGAGTGAATATATCAATGTGATCTAAGTTATCTCAAAAAACAGGAAAGAAGACGATGGGGAACAATGCATTGATCCATTTCAATTCCCTTACTAAATTTCTTCTAAGCCGACACAAATGTAAACTCACAAAGTAATAAAGGAAACAGTTGAAGTCTCGTTTTATTATTGCTTCATATTTTTAAAAATACGTTGTAGGGTAAGGTGATTATCTTGAGTATGTCGTGTGATAGATTGCATGGCAAATGTATAATGAAAGTCAAACATTATAAAATTAGGAGATCAGTGTTTACGTAACGACAACTCACGTCGCATAACAAATGTTATTGTAATGCTACATTTTAAAAACATTTTTAATGTTTCCAAAAGCAAAAGTGTAACAGTACGAACATTAATGCAATGTTAATTTATTTTATCGGTTTAAAAAAAAAAAGTGTATAATATGTCCTTTATCCGGCCGCTTTATTTAGCTTATACACACTTAAAAAAAAAAACCACATATTTTAAGTTAAATTTGAGACACCAACGGTAACAATTATGGTACCAGATCGTTACTGTCATTGAGTTCGTCATGACGTGATCGTAAGGCTAAGTAAACAATTATTAACACTTTAATTACAATTCCTTAAGCGGGACCTAGTGACAAATAGACGCCTTGTTTTGTTGTTTTTTTTTGTTTTTTTTTTTATTGTTCACAACAATTGATTTAGTTCTAAAATTGTTATGTCTCCGTGGATAATGTGACCTGAATTTAAGTGAGATAAAACGAGAACTTACAAGTCCTATTGTGGATATTTTCATGATTGGTCTAGGATATCCGAATGAATGTTATATACGTTATGTTGAAGCTTTCATGAAACTGACCTAATTGAAACATTAATTCGAGGGCGCCAAGGGGAACTAGCGGGGCGGGAGGGGTGGGGGGTGGGGGAGGAAGTGGTTATGTCCTGTTAAGTCGATAGTAAAAGATTTATATCATTCTCAAAAGCAGGAAGTATGCTCATATTTCAAACTGTCTAGTGAATATTACATAAGCATACTTCATCGCGTATCTTTAAAATTTGTAACACACATCGTGAAAGTGTTTAATATTCAATGACATACATATTTTAAATATAAAACAAAGGCATTTTATAATTATTTTCAAATATACTTTTTATACAAAATATGTATGTTTATACACGTAAAACGTGTGTGTTTTATTCTTTTTTTTTGCAAATTTATTGTATGTACTTGCGTTGTTAATTATGAAGGTTATTACTTCCCCTGCAAAAACTTTCAGAACAATATTGAAAAAAACACATAAAGTATAACACTTACATCGCTCATCAAGACTAACAGTAAAGTAGACTTACCTTACTATAATCACTATTTTGTTTTGCAATTCGATGCTAGAAATGTTACTAACATTTAGACACATGTAAAATAAACTAAATAAACATATGTAAGCATATATGATATATAGTAGCTATGTTGGGAGAGAATTAGATAAGCTAATTAAACAAACAAAAAAAAATATTACTATTTTTTTTTAATTATGCGATAGTAGAAAGAGCACAAAAACGTAAGGTCATTGAGAAATCGAAGTATTTCGAAAGTCGTGGAATTTAGAAATAAAAACATAACTGCATTCAATGCTTGCAAATACTTAAATAATATAATAAATGCTTTGAAAGTGCCCCGTTATTTTAGCTTTTTAATAAACTAATTAATATTTTTAATACCAAATTGATAAAACGTTTTTTTTTTATTTAATTAGTTTCAACCGAGTTATACTTTTTAATATTAGGAAAGTCCTCCATGGGTAAAAACTTATAAAAACCCACCCATCCTTCTTTGAACGTGTCTCTCAGAAAGTCGTTTGCTGGCAATTCAATGACCTCAAGCTAGAGTTTTTCTGGAAAACTGGCCACATGTGCTTACAATGGGTTTTGAAACAGGCTCACATCGTCTGTCTTTGAATCCAAGTCAGAAAATTTCTACTAATACTGCAGCTGGGGGTCTTTGTTGATCTCTCATGCAATTGCCGTGGGGAACTTAACAGTAGCTTCAGCCATGAAGACCTTACACTGCTGAAAGTGCGTCAAGTTGTAGGCCTGTACTTGTTCTAAAAACATGAACAGTTTGGAACTGAGTGCCTTAAGGTTGGTGTATAGATCAAAAACTAGATTTCCTTGTCTTGTAGTTTTAGGTTCAGAAATTTAAAATGACTAGTTAAGTCTGCAGCATAGGCACATTTCTATACCCACTATTTATCAGACATTAATAGATGTGCTTTGCCTTTACTTTCTAGGAAGTAAAATATTTCATTTCTTAACTTAAATACTCTACTCAGAACTTTCTTTTAACCTAGCCATCTTACTGCTGTGTAAACTGCTAAATTTTACGATTATGTGTCTGTATCTTTCAACATGTCTTTGAACTACCTATGGTTGAGCCCACGTGACCTTATTAAATTCATCATCTTCACCACAAGATTCAGTACACTGCTAATGTCCATATATTTAGCACACAAAGATTGCTGGTGAATAATACAGTGCAAAAATATTAGTTGTAGAATGTTTTTCTATTTCGTTTGTCCAACTAAGCATTTATGCATGAAGCACATGTTCTTTCCCCCATTAACAGCCATGTAACTGATAATAGTCCAGTCCTAGTAATAATTTGCAAATTTGTGTTTAACTCATTAAATGTATCCTCTCCAGTAACAGTGCCTTACAAGTTATGTAAGGAAGACAGCTCTTGTGTTATGTTCATGTCTTCATCCACACCTCTAATGAAGACAAGCAGTAGAGGTGGAACAGCTGTCCAGCGACATCCATTGCAATTAAAAAATGGCGAAGCATATTTACATTTTTCGCTATTTGAGTCACGATGTTTTCACTCATGTCTGCAAAACGATGGACAACGGTATTTGCTCCTAAATCTACAATTTAAAATTGTTTTGAACTTTCTGGAGAAAGATCTTCGCGGGCTGGATGCAGAGGCGTGGCGACCCTTCCTGGCGGCCGGGGACAAACTTTTGATTTGCACCCTCCACCTCAGACTTTCGATTTGCACCCCTCCCCCCTCTCAAACTTTCGATTTTCCAACCCATTTTGGCGCCCCCCGGGGACATATGTTCCCCCAGCCCCCCCCCCCCCTCCCCCTTCGTTACGCCTCTTGCCGGATGAGAGGACCTCACGGGCCGCAGAGTTTAGTGACCCCTGGTTTAAATCATGAGAAGCCTTGCAATAAGTTGCCAACATGTATGAATAATAAACCAGAAATTATGTAAAAAAAAAGAAACCAAACTCCGGATGAGAAACCCACCATAACAAAACGTTTCCTGGGTTTCTCTAATACTTAAGAGCAGTGTATACATGAGATTTTGTGAATCAATACGTACTATTAGTCTATGCCTAAAAACTTTTGATGAATAATAACCTTAATATGTGTTGTCTAGTTTAATTTTGTATTATTGTAGTTTATGTTTATAAATAATTAAAATATATTGACACGCTTAGAAAATAGAATGTTTGTGTTTTTTCACGTGTGTGTAAGGTTGTTAGCCATTCTACATCATGTCGCTGAATGCACGGATCAATATATGCATCACATATATGACCATAGACAACCGATGTCTTTTAGTTAGCATTACCTTTGTACCATCTTATCTCCGTTCTTTTCAACTGAATTGGAAGACACATTCTTTTTTCATTCTTTTGAACATGTGGCATTTTAAAAGGTAATAACTTTTTTAACCAAAAAAACGAAAGGATACACGTAGTATTGTTCAACTTGAATAATTTGCTTGTTGCTGAAACCAACATTACAAAAGCACACATTATTCGTTTTCTAAATGTTTAAATAGCATTAATAAAACGTTCAAGATCAGCTCTTTTGTTTAAGCGTTAAATAATAATTTAAATTTGATTTAATAGATCTTAAATAAGGTGTGAGTATATTTTTCTTATTTTTCTTCTTTTTAAATTTTGATTTATTTAGTTAAGAATCGGTTTTGTGTCTTTGAGTTGTTTCCCATTAATGCTGTAGAAAATAAATGGGAAGTAATTGCGATATGCTCGTTTAAAATGCCAATTCAAATTAATATTCATTTACTTAATTTATGATCACCCAATCTCGTAATAACTGTGTATTTCCACTAATAAATAGAAGATACCATTGCCTTAAGATGGGCTGATTATTTGAAGAGTTTCAAATGAAGTTGTGTGACTGAATGAGAGGTTATATTAGGGTTGGGTAGAAAAATGTTTGATTTTATATATAACTGCAATGTTGCGTAATGAATATACGGTATATATCATTTTATATATATATATATATATATATATATATATATATATATATATATATATATATATATATATATATATATATATATATATATAATGATTGAATGATTATAAATGTTGGAAGTTTTTTATGCAGAGTAGTGAAGAATACATATCAGGGGCGAAGCGATGGGGGTGCGGGGGGTGCGGACCGCACCGGGTGACACCATTTAGGGGGGTGACACCAAGGCAAAAAATATCAAAATATATAGAGAAAAACTTGAAGGGGGGTGCAAATCGAAAACTTGAGGGAGGGGGGGGGTTGCTAATCGAAAGTTTGCGGTGGGGTGCAAATCGAAAACTTGAAAGTTTGTCCCCGGGAAGGGTCGCAACGCCTCTGGGGGGGGGGGGGGGTAGACACCATTAAGTGCCGCACCGGGTGACACCCGACCTCGCTACGCCACTGATACATATATTGCTGTCAGCTAACACTAACTGTGTTAATACTAGATTTAGTTTTTACTTTCTCGTATACGAAGTAAAGAGAAAGTATTGCAATCGTGCAAAACAAAAATCGAGATTTTTACAAATATCGACGTTTTATACACTTCCCTGAGTCGGAAAAATATAGTTGTGCAAACTTGTCCGTATATCTATTTGAGTGTATGTGTGTGTGTGTGTGTGTGTCTGTAAACACGATGACTTGAGTACCGTTACAGCTAGCTTGGTGACGTTTCATATATAAGTATAACATCAAATGTGTAGATCCGTATCAACTTTTCAGCGATTTCCGATAACCGGAAGTGGAACTTTTTTTACTTTCAATTTTTAGAACAGCTTATAACTAAGTACTATTTTAGATAGATAAATGAGATTCCACACGTAAGTATAAGATCTAATATTCTGCCTTCTGTAACATTTTGAGTATTGTCCGTTGATCGGAAATGGTAATTTATTGCTACTGACAATTATTTTCAAAAAAAAAAAACGCGTGTGAATTTATAAAGTTGTAATAATATTCCGCACAGTATATGTTTATAAATCACTTCAGTTTCTCATGTAATAGTTTAACAAGGAATCGGACTCGCATGATTGCTAATGAGACTAAAGATCTACATTTGTGTGTTTCAAATCAATGACAGAGACGCACACACGTGTACATTTAACTTAAATAATGAAACTAGCGACAATCAACGATATGCTAGTGCTTTAAGGACAACTCTACATATGATGGGTTTAGTAGACACAAAGGTTTTGTTAGGATAGGCAAGTGTATCCAGGCTAGTCTCTCCAACTGTCAGCAGGTGTATCCAGCCTAGTCTCTCCAACTGTCCCCAGGTGTATCCATGCTAGTCTCTCCAACTGTCCCCAGGTGTATCCAGCAGTGTTTCTTCCAGACATTTTTCTCCGGGGGGGCACTTGAAATTTTCGGGGGGGCGGTAAACTTTCTTCGGGGGGGCGGACACTGTTAAAAGTATATATTTTCTATATAAATTATATAAATTTCATTTCGTTCGGGGGGGCGGTAAAAAATTTTCGGGGGGGCTTCGCCCCCCCGAAGAGATGCCTGGAAGAAACTCTGGATCCAGGCTAGTCTCTCCAACTGTCCCCAGGTGTATCCAGGCTAGTCTCTCCAACTGTCCCCAGGTGTATACATGCTAGTCTCTCTAACTGTCCCCATGTGCATCCAGGCTAATCTCTCAAACTGTCCCTAGGTGTATCCAGGCTAGTCTCTCCAACTGTCCCATGTGTATCCAGGCTAGTCTCTCCAACTGTCCCCAGGTGTATACATGCTAGTCTCTCTAACTGTCCCCATGTGCATCCAGGCTAGTCTCTCAAACTGTCCCTAGGTGTATCCAGGCTAGTCTCTCTAACTGTCCCCATGTGCATCCAGGCTAGTCTCTCAAACTGTCCCTAGGTGTATCCAGGCTAGACTCTACAACTGTCCCATGTGTATCCAGGCTAGTCTCTCCAACTGTCCCCAGGTGTATCCAGGCTAGTCTCACCAACTGCCCCCAAGTGTATCCATTCTTCTTGATGTCTTTTACCAAGTCAATTTGCTCCAGGTCTTCCTTGGTCGGCCTCTTTTTTTTTCCTGTAGATTCCAGGTGAGTGCCTATCTTTTTATACTGGCCAACCAATTTCCATTCTCTCTGTATGAACTCTTAAGCTGGCATCTGGTTTGTTTGTTGCTATGCGGGATTATGTCGGTTGTGAAAGGCTTTTTATTTTATTTTTGTCAATAAAACAAATGGCAATATTCAAATGTTTATATTAGCAACATTTACATACAAGTGATACAGTTATACATATTTACATAATGGCAAAAACGTGATGAAACTAATATTGATATGTACAAAAAATCGAAAGCATTACTATTTGAATTAACTGAATGGTAGTGAAGACCTGATAAATGCGAGGAAAAGAAATTCATTAATCGCAGTAACTGGAAACGACTCAATAATTGTATAAACTGACTTCATTTCACTTTTAAATATAGGTGTAACACACATCGCCACAATGCGTCGTGTTTGAATAAATGTTTTTAAATAGACTTTTACATATTACTTTTTAAAAATATAAGATAGTATGTGAATTTAATTTTTTTTTGATCTAAAGAATAAGAATTCTGCTTCTGTTTTAACTGTATTCGTTTTATTGAATGTAATTGGTTTGTCAAGTAAGAAGCTAATTATTTCCCTTGCAAACTTTCTAGACTTGTTTGAAAATAATTGTTGCAAACTTATCTGCCTTGGTAAACTAAACAAAAAAATATAAATAAATACAATAACACAATTTAAAATAAATATTTTTTTTAAAAATATGTACACTACAGTGCAACTAATCGTATAACACATTTAAATTGAACTAAATAGAAAAAAAAGGTGTTCATTTAAGATACGTAGGCGTTACGTTAGAACCGGGTCAGATGTAGCTAAATATAAAGGTGTGTGTGAGATATATATGGCAGACATTATATTGATTTAATTATTCATCAAGTTATTGAAGCTGTAACTTATAGTAGATACCATAATGGTCGGAGTAGTCGATTGATTGAACGCACCATTTCACTTCTCAGCATTTTGACTAAAATCAAAATGAAAAGTTAGTTATTAGTTCTGTACGGAGGTCTTACCTATGGCCCCAGTTTTTCTAACCTTTGACAGGTACCCGTCTGAGATGGGTGGACTAATGAACAATGATATTGTACTTCGACAAACTTAACCATTATTTGTTCCGTTGTAAAATTTAAATCGTGGGTCTAGTTTTGTTGAAGTTGCAAAATTAGACATACCATTGGTTAAAATGTGATGGGGGGATTATATAAATGTATGCGTTATATATCATCTATATATTCTCACTTCTAAATATTGTATTAAACACGCGCACAATACTCTCGCACCAAACCATCTACCGTCAAGTTCACACCGTCCTTAGTAACCTCACCTAGTCTTGTCTAATTCTATCTAGATCGTTCTACGCCATGACACATACCATTAGTGACGCATGATAATACAGTAAAAACTATTTTTAAAAAGTACTGTATACGTTTAAACTTTTTCTTTTACACGATTAAATTAATGGATACAACCTTTATCATTTTTATTTATATATGTGAAAGTTCAGTTAATAATCAAATTCTCCCATGTTTTAGTTGTAATTGTTTAAAACATGAGTAGCTAATGCAATAAGTTGCCAACCTCTATGAATAATACACGATAAATTGTTTCCAAAGAAATAACTAACACCCGGATTAGAAACCATAAGAAAACATTTCCTGGGTTTCACGAAATAGTTAAAAGCAGCTTCTAAATTAGTTTTTGTGAATCAATACGTACTATTAGTCTACACCTGAATAATTTTGAAAAAAAATGACCTTAATGATGTGTTTTATAATTTAATGTTGTGTTATTGTAGCTCATGTTAATAAATAATTTTTAAAAAAATATTGGCATTCTCAGAAAATAATATGTGTTTATTTCCCCTGTAGGTAAGGTTGTCAGCAACCCTACATCATGTCGCTGAATGCACGGGTTAATATATGCATCACACAACAGAGAGTAGCCTGATGACCATAGATAACAATCTACCCTCCCCTCTTTCTATCCAGGTGTCTTAAAAAAACAACCGATGCATTTCCTTTAGCATTACCTTAGTTAAATCGTAGCTCTGTTCTTTTCAACTGAGTTAGAAGACACATTACATTTCTCATTTACTTGTATATGGCTAAATGCAACAGGATCATACTATTTAAAAGTAGACGAATTAGCACTTTATTAACAGTTGGCTTTTTAAAGGAAAATTATTTTTTGTTAGCCTTTTAAGTCATGGAGGTAGCAATGTGACCTACTTAGGCATTTTTTCTTTATTTGTATTATTTAGTCTCCTGAGTTTTGTGATTGACCTTGGGAGAGTTGTCAATTCACCGGTTCTCATCGGTCAACTGAACTCCGTCACGTCATGTGAATGGATTGTTTAATCCCTAGCAGACCCTCGACCAATGATCCTGCGACCGTGATGATCCTTAACAGATCCTCAACCAATAGTCGTAGGACTTTTGAGTGATCTCCCCTAATACTGAGCTGTATTTAATCTCGTGCAGTTCAAGTCTAAAGGCAGCTAGATTGACCTTTGGACTAGGAGAGAGATGTGCCGTATGTTTTGTGCGCCATTTTCAGTTGTGTAGTTTTGTGGCATATTTTATCACATTGTATAAGGTATGGTGTGAACATTTTTGGTATTACTGCGATTTTGTTCTGGTGTATAATTGCACCCTTTGTCACATCGGTGATTAGTGGACCTTTTTTGAGTTTCTATTTGTTGTAGAGGCAATATGTCTATTATTAAGATGTGTGGTATTTATAATGCCATTCAGTTGTGTCAAGTAATGTTCTTTAATGGTGTTTAATATACTAAGCCACAGCTGTGATATATAGTGATTTTCTTTAACTGTAAGTTGGAGTTTTGAGTTTATTTATTGTACTCTTAAAGTCTGTACATTTTGTACAACCCCAGTGTCGTAATCTTGTACACTTATTAAAATGGTATTGACAGTTTTAAGTCGTGTTGAGTCTCTTCAATTTGTCGTGTTTTACCCCTAGACATCAATAACGAGCTCACGTCAAGTTGTTGGGATTTCATTAGTGTGACTTCTGTCAGTGCCATCCCAAACGAACCGCGGCTGTCGGAGAGCGGTCATTACAGCACACAGTGTTACACTTAATAATTTTATTTGTCTCGAAATGTAACTTTAAATAATGTTCATTTTCTAAATGTATCAATAGCATTAGTAATACTTTGAAATTCAACTTTCTATGTTAGGCTTTTAATAATAGCTTAAATTTGGGTTATGCGATGTTAAATAAAGTGTGAACATTATTTTAATTATTTTTTTGTTCTTTGTACATTGATTTATTTAGTTGTGAATTGGTTTTGTGTGTGTGTGAGTTGTTTTCCGTTAGTCGTTTAAAAAATAAATGAGAAGTAAGTGAGAAATGCTGGTTTAAAATACCAAATCAAATTAATATTCATTTACTTTTGATCACCCAATCGTATAATACGTGTGTATTTCCACTAATAAATATGATATATCATAGCCTGCAGATGGGCTGATGATTTGAAGAGTTTTTAGATAAAGTTTTGTAACTGATTGAGGGTGTGACCTATCTGATTGTTCTGCTTATTATATAGTTTTCGTGAGTATGGTAGTGCAGGTTAAATGGGGTTCAAATTCTTTAGCAGTCTTGCTCATGGTTGTTACATTGCAACTAATCCTTCTAACAGATGGTGTGAGCAGCTTCTATAGCAGCAAAATGTACGATCCTACTCAGATGTCCCGACCTCAACCACAGTCAACTGTGGGGAATGTCCAGACATGTACTCAGCTCCGTCTTCAACACGTTTTTTATCAAAGAAAAATGGGCCCCAGGCTTAAGAAGTCACATAATCAGACAACTAATTAGTCAACATAAAATACTGAACTACGAACGACGGACGTGTGGACAAGTGGTTTATTAAAAAAATTGTAACATTCAATATTTGTGATTTTCCCTATTGTTTTGTAAATGTATAACATAAAATAATGGAATTGTTTTATTTTAGTTAGCCAGATTGTGTTTAACCTTAAGAATTCTAAAAATCTATAACGACAACATATGTGACAGAGCCAGAATTCTTTTAAGAATTATTTTAAAAAAAAAATTAAAAAATAAATAAAAACAAACAATTAAAAAAACACTTTTATTTAACGAGTAAATATTACCGTTGCAAAAAATAATCTTTCAATGTTTTCTTATATACTGCCGTTGCCTCTTGTGGCTTGTGTTCTTTTAACACAAAGGGTTCAGACACATAATATAGCTGCAATACAAGGAAATTGTTCCCGTGGTGTATTATAATATTTGATAGGCCTTTCGAATAACTTAGGAGACTATTCTCGAGTGGGTCCATATAAACCGATGCATTATAGATTCATTTCCAGAAAAAAATTATTTTAATATAAAATATTATTATTAAACAGTAGGCCCAATATGAAAGACAGACCACAAATTTTTTAAACCGACTGAATCTTTTGTCTTTGAAAAGAGTAAGCAAACTCGATAAAGTTTTCGTTAAATAGCAAACACAAAAATACTCAAAAACAAAGTGCACATTCACGTAAACGTATTAGACTTTTTCTACAACTTGCTATTTTGTAAATATGCACTACACGTCCGACTTTATAGCTTGTTTAAGGTTTTATTGTTTTAAGTAATTTACATAGCTAGTGATATAAACTATATGAGATTCGTTTCCCCTGTAATAATAGGATGTAAACATGGGAAGTAATTAACAAACTGTATCAATATTGTAAAAGTACTCAACTTTTTTTTAAAGTTGCTTCATTGGCTACAATGTCTATAACTCTATAATGAAATGTATATTAAGCAAAATATAATATTTTCTTTCAAGTTATGTTAACATTGAACTATGCGCGGGTTATGCATTTGCTTAATATATAATGTGTTCGAGTTAAAGAGGCAAACTGTGAAAAAGTAGTCAAAAAATTGTATGCTTTTGTCATACATAAAAGTGTGATATGTTGGTATGGCATCTGTTTATACTATACCCAAGCATCCTACCCACCATCCGACAGATTATTTTCACAACATTTTTACAACAAAAAAAAACTATACACATTCTAGTTATAATTGTTGTAATCCCATGGTGAAAACAAATATATCAGAACTGCACGACCACAGAACAATGGCCAAACCAATGCAACCAACGACACGTAAACACACCTCAACAGGCAACCTGAGACTCAGTCCGATCAGAACGTGTAAACCTGTAAGTAATTAGTTTTTCGATCTTTTCAAAATGTGTGTAATCCTTACTTGTTATTTTAGTCCTATTGTTTTTAGTTTCTCGTATCTACGAAGTATATAGACAGTCTTGTAATCGTGCAAAAAAAAAAAAAAAAAAATCTCGACGTTTTCAGCTCCTTGAGTCGAAAAAAACATAGTTTTGCAAATATGTACGTATATCTGTGTATGTATGTGTATGTGTGTTTTTCTATGTGTGTGTCTGTGTGTCTATAAACACGATAACTTGAGTACCGTTACAGCTAGGTTGATGTACTCTCATATATAAGACCAAACGAAGTATTCCGTTGATTTATTTTGGCTAATGTATCGAAAGCCATAGAGCTAACATTATAATAATTGTATCTAGTCTGGTGTTTCTGACGTCAAAACAAACTCAGTTTTCCAAATATATAGAACATTACTTGAAGCTTAGTTTATTATTATAGTCGGTAGTGTGTGAGGGTGGGGGTAAATGGAGATCTACCGCCAGTAGTGAGGGTGGGGAAAAGCAGTACCACCAGTAGTGAGGGTGGGGAAAAGTAGTATCACCAATTGTGAGGGTGGGGAAAAGCAGTACCACCAGTAGTGAGGGTGGGGAAAAGCAGTATCACCAATTGTGAGGGTGGGGAAAAGCAGTACCACCAGTAGTGAGGGTGGGGAAAAGCAGTACCACCAATTGTGAGGGTGGGGAAAAGTAGTACCGCCAGTAGTGAGAGTGGGGAAAAGCAGTACCACCAATTGTGAGATGGGGGGGGGGGGGGGTAAATGGAGATATACCATATATATATATATATAGAAAAAAAATCGCGCCCTGCCGAGGCGCCATCCCTGGAAATTTGAATTTTTTTTTGCACACCTCCCCAGGAATATTCTCAACATCTTACCAAAGTTTCATGGCGATCGTGTGAACGGTGTCACTGCAATTCACTTTTATTATTTTTATATACCGTACATTGAGAACAATCGCACCCTCCCGTGGCGCCGCCCTAGCAAAATTCAAAATGTTTTTTTTTTTACAGAACCCTTACCTAGAGTTTTATATTGAACCGATATTATCCCAACGTCTCACATTTATAATAATTTTTTGATATCGTTTAGCTTTTGGGCACTGGATGAAAGAATGACTATAGATTTTTCTTTTTAAATAAATACTTTTTGAAATATCGTTTTGTTTAAAAAAAAAAAAAAAACGTCATATAAATGGGTCTCTAGCAACGAACGGCCCCATGTAAATTTATTGAAAAAAAATCATGTATAACGAAATATGGTTAATCACGCAAAAATTAAGCTGCATACTGATTTTGAATTGTTAGACAATGATTACATTGTTTAGGACAGCTAAAAATACTGATAATCTTCAATTGGGTTAGCCATACTATGGTCTAAAATGCAGAAATTATGTTCAAACATCTAGTTTTCTTTCAATCTAGCATCCATCAAAGTGAATAACATTTGGAAATAAGTAAAGCTGTGACTGGAACATTTAATTAAGATATAATATACAGTTGGCGAATTGTGATCAAATACTTTTTAGTTGACTGGATGTATCAATATACATGTTCAGTCCGTTGTTTTTTTTTTTATCGCGTGTTTATGTGATATTTTTTTTTTAACATACGATATTACTGTTGCTTACGTATCCATCAGACGCAACCGCAGGTGTTGACTTAGTTAATTGAAAGCTTTGGATTATATTCTAGACATACACATGTTTTTGTTTAATATTATTTTATTCTTCATTTTATTTTATTTTTTATTTATTTTTAATTAAAATATTTAGAGGAGTTATTGTGGTACATAGTCGAATATCGAATGATACACTTATTCGCATATCTTTAAAAAACGTAAGCAATATCAATAACGTTTTCAAAAAAAAGCAAAAACAAAAAATTCTAGAAACGTAGATACATTCACATAAACAATTCATATTTTCTTATAAACTGATTTTTGTTAATATGTATTTACTGTAAATGTCCGTCTTAAATGTTTATCTAATGGTTATTTTTTTTTAAAATCATCATTTATAGGCTAGTGATATACAATGTGTTTGAATTATTTCCCTTATAAAAAACAAATGATTAAATGGGGAGTAATTTTAAACTGTTTCTTTATTGTTAAAAATACATTAAAACAAAAATACATTTTTAGCTAACATGTATATAGCCCTATATAATTTGTTAATTTTATATATGTTAACCTCGAGTTGTGAGCGGGTTATACATGTTTAGAACGTGTAAACTATACCTACGGCAATGTATCGATCCTAAGCTGACTTTCTATGAAACGATTAAGTTTTATTTAGACCCCGAATGTATACCAGTCTCATCTCTAATGATACCTTTAAAAAATTGTCAAAACTAACTAAGGGGTGTAGCAAGATGATCTCTTTAGATGTAGTGACAAGCACAACCACTCAAACGACTGTCAGGTTTCCATAAAGAAGTAGTTGCTGTTTTTGTTACTCTAAACACTCCATCCAGTTTTATGTTAAAATAGAACACAGTAATGCATGGGCCATGAGACGTCATTTATTGACGATCACTGTCTCATTTAATCCAATTGTCTCACAATATAGAGCTAGAAGATTAAACACAGACTAAGATACACATAATCAATTTTATACCAATTAATAGTTGGAAACTCACATAAATATGTAATGTTAAAAGGATCTATTTTCTAGATCACTTCCATTTCGTTCTGGGGGGGGGGGGTAGACTTTCTTCGAGGGAGGTGGGGGCAGGGGGGGGGGAGTTGTGGCCAAGCTAGTAGAGATGTCTGGAAGAACACTGATAGACAGGTACCCATCTGAGCTGCGTGGAGTTTTCTTCCTATAATCTCCAATTCTCCGTATACATATTTCAAGGCTTCAACCAAGACGCATGGCTCTGCATGTATACGTTTCGTTCTTCTATTTGTGTAAGTATGTACTACTAATATGTATTAGTTACTTTTGTGCGAGAAAGTGTAACCAAATGTATTTTTACAGGCACATTATTATATGCCAATAGTTAAAACAATTAATTAAATACATATCTGATTAGATCTTGTGATTGAGTATATTTTATAAGTGATGATATGTAATGTAATGCTTTGTTTTCATAAGTATAGGATAAAAAATACTTTCTTGACTTACGGTCATTTTTGTGCATGTATAGGACCTGGAACTCAGTTTGCCATTGCAAAAAAAAAAAAAATACATGTTATTATTTTAATCCTGAAAGCCCTTTTAATGTAAATTATATGTACTGGAGTTTATGCATATGCCATAAAGTCAGCCGTTACACCTATATATTATCCTAAAAATAAAAACAAAAAAAAAGAAAAAAAAAATATGTTTAAGGGCTCAATTATTCCTGTTTATATGTTGAACGATCCGTGTATATTTGTGTTGTTGTGTATTGTTTAAACAACATAAATGTCTAATACGATACCCAGCTATCTGCTCTACAATAGTTCATCATATGTATTTGTTGATTGCTGATGATTGACCTAATGATGTGTTGTGGAAGATTTGAGTGACCTCTTGTATTTGTTGGTTGCTGATGAATGACCTAATGATTTGTGCTGGAATGGGTGGCATCTTGAGTCCACCCAAGTCTGGTGGGTAACTAACTCACATTAGGGAAAGTAAATGCGGCTGGGCATAGTGCTGACCATACTATCTCTTCAAATGCCCAGGTCACAGAAACAATTAAACTCTACTTCACTTGCCCTATAGACCGTTATGTTTGAAAAGGGAACTTCACTTTACTTTTTAACAATATCTCTCATTTGGCAAATTAATATTTAGGTATGCTTGTATAGTCGTTGTTTAAGAGAGAAATGGGTCATAATGGTGAGTTAATTTTTAGGGTCAGTCTAGGGTTTTCGAATTATCATTGTATGGGATCTGTTTAAGTTTTCATAGCACAGTTGTAACATTTTCGTATGAGACTAAAAGAAACACGGTTATGTCGGAAGTAAAGTTTTTTTTTTTTTTTTAGTTTTTTTTTAATTGTTTTTTTTTTAACTTTAATTTAATTTTTTTAATTTTAATAAAGCAAATGACAACATATGGGTGGGTTTATTAGTCTGTAGAAACATTCAGAGGTTTACATTAACAACATTTACATACAAGTAATATGGTAATAAATTTACATAATGGAAAATACGTGGTGAAACTAAGTTTGATATGCACATGTATCAAAAGGGTAACTATTTGAAATAAAGGAATGGTAGTAAAGACCTGTCTTATGCGAAAAAATGAATTGCACTCTTCAGATGAGGCAGGTTACATGATTAATTTGTTTAAATCGACTTTATTGCCATTTTTCCATATGTGTAACACACATCGGGATAGCCTTTTATTTTTTTTATTCACATACATTTTAAATATAATTAAAAATACATCTACATTATTTTATCACGTTTTAAATTATGTTAATTTTTTAAAATATTTTTTTAAAAATAAAATCCTGCCTGTTTTAATTGAATTGTTTCCATTTCATTGAATAAAATGTGTTTGTCAATTAAATACCTAATTATTTCCCTTGTAAACTTTCGGAAAAAATGATTGTATGTTATTGGTACATACTTGTATGTCTTGGTAACACTAAAAACCAATATGTACACCACAGTGAACTAATCTTATAGACACAGTTATAATGAACTAAAATCGAAAATATGTAATCGTGTAAGACAAGTAGGCGTTACGCTAGAGGCGGATCAGATGTAGCTAAATATAAAGTTGTTTGTTAAACTTAAAGGTAAATAACTGCAGCCAAACCTAAACTCTTTACAATTTGCTTGATTGTTTCCCTTGCAAATGAAGAATGAATGAGATAAATGTATATCTCTTGTGGGTTGCTTAGTGCCAGAGAAAATACAAACTATGCATATCACAAGAAGTAAGGAGATTTAGAGTCAAACATGAAAAAACATCAAAATCATAAACACATCCCATGAAATGTTCAAGATATTTTCAGTCTCCCCGACTCAAACCCAACTAGTGAAATGAGAAAAGTGCGCACATAGGCTTTTATATATTAGGAATTTTTTTTTTTGATGTTGCAAAATATTTATTTTGATACTATAACCCAGGGGTCTCCAAACTACGGCCCGCGGGCTGGATGCGGCCCGCGATGTCATTTTATCCGGCCCGCGACGATCTTTTTGTCCACTGAATAAATGTTTGTTGGAGGTGGCTGAGGAGCTTTGCACAGAAAATTAAAAACGGTTCCACCTCTCAACTGCTTGTGTTCATTAGAGTTGTGGATGAAGACCTGAACATAATACAAGAGTTGGCTTCCGCTGGCTTCCCTACATAACATGTATGGCACTTTTACCGAAGAGGATATCTAACTATCAGAGACAAACAGAAAATCTCAAGATTTACCATATTATTTCACATCAGTAAGATTGATAATTTTGCGAGAAAATTCTGAGCAGAGTATCTAAGAAAAGAAATAGGTGACTTCCTGATAGTAAAGGCAAGTCACAGCCATTATTGTCTGATGAAGAGTGGGTATAGAAATTTGCCTCTGCTGCAAACATAACTGGTCATTTAAATTTTCTGAACTTATAACAGCAAGAGAGTGAAATCCAGTTTCTGACCTATACACCCACCTAAAGGCCTTTAGATACAAACTTGTCATGTTTTGGGAACAAGTACAGGCTAACAACTTGACACACTTTCAGCAGTGCAAGGTCTTTACGGCTGAAGCAACCACTGAGTCCCCCACGTCATTTACATACGAGATCGTTAAAGACCTCCAGCTGCAGTTTCAGTAGCGGTTTTCTGACTTGGACTCAAGGGCAGAAGAAGTGAGACTGTTTCAAAGCCTATTTGAAGCAAATGTGACCAGTTGAAAAGATGAGCTGCAGATGGAGGTCATTGAAAAGTTTCCCTTTCAAATCTGACGGTCTATGTGGCAAGTGAAGTAGAGTTCACTTGTTTCTGTGACCTCGGCATATGAAGAGATAGTGTGGTCAGCACTATGCCCAGCCGGAGGTCATTGAATTGCAAGAAAATGACTTCACGTTCAAAGAAGGGCGGATGGGTTTTCATAAGTTTTTGCACAAGGAAGGCTTTCCTAACATTAAAACTTTTGCATCAAAGTACCTTTCAAATTTTCCAACAACATACCTGTATGAACAAACATTTTCAAGAATGAAATACGAGAAGAACAATTTGAGAGAAATTGTGGACCTCGGGTGTGGGGGGGTGGGGGGTGGGGGTGGGGGGTGGACACTCGAAATGTGTATATATTCCAATATAAATTATATTTCGTTGGAGGGGGGGGAGGGGCGGTAGTCCTTTTTCGGGGGGGGGGGGGGGGAGCCACGACCCTGAAGAGATGCCTTAAAGAAACTCTGGCCCCCGAACTGATATTTGATAATTAATGCGGCCCTCGGGCTGAAAAGTTTGGAGACCCCTGCTATAACCCTTTCTAATGACAGATTTTCTGAATAATATATTAGGATTTGTAAAAATTAAAATAGTTATGACAGGTTATGTATTCTGCCGAATTAAAGCTTTATTCGACTGATTCGCGTGTTTTTGAAAAGCGTAAGCAATCTCAATAATGTTTTCTATAAATTTGTAAAAACAAACAATTTATAAAAACAAAGACACACTCATCTAAACAATTCATATTTTCTTATTTAATGTTTTTTTAAAATATGAATTTGCTAAGCATGTCCGTCTTTATTTTTTAACTAAAGGTTATTAATTTTTTAAATCATTTATAGGCTAGTGATATAAATTGGGTTTGAATTATTTCCCTTACAAATAACAAATGGATAAATGGGAAGTAAGTATAAACTGTTTCTTTATTGTTAAAATATGCAGTTAAAACAAAAATACATTTTACAAAAAATGAATATAGTACTATAATAATTGTAACAAAAAATAAAATATAATTTGTTCATTTTAGATATGTTAACCTCGAGTTGTGAGCGGGTTATACATGTTCAGAACGTGTAAACTATACCTACGGCAATGTATCGATCCTAAGCTGACTTTCTATGAAACGATTAAGTTTTATTTAGACCCCGAATGTATACCAGTCTAATCTATAAAGACATCTTAAAATTGCCAAAACTAACTAAGGGGTGTAGCAAGATGATCTCTTTAGATGTAGTGACAAGCACAACCACTCAAACGGCTGTCAGGTTTCCATAAAAAGCAGCTTCTATTGTTGTTACTGTAAACAGTCCGCCCAGTTCCATGTTTAAATAGACCACAGGAATGCATGGGCCATGAGATAACACCATTAGGTAACAAGTAACTAGTTTTTCATTCGTTTCAAAATATTTTTTATCCTACGTTTTTATTGTTGTTCTATTTTTTCTCGATGTATTGCCTTAGTTTATTCTTAGGCATAAAATCTAACCAGTGGATAATGTATTTGCTTTTACTCCTTAATATTTTCGCAATGGAATAAACACGTCCATCTTATAAGTCTACAATATGTGACATAATGTTTAGCAACTTTTGTTGTTGGCTCTTGTACATCCAGTAGGTCAACTCGCTTTCAACATTTAAAATACATTATATCTATGATATTCTAATTTCATATATTTGCCAATCATCAGCTACATCAAACGTTACAAAGAGTTGGTTGATCACTTCCCCCATATGTTGTCACAGCTCTCCCTATGATACAGCCATGTGGATAACAACCAGTGGCGTAGGCAGGGGGGTTAGGGGGGGGGGTCATAACCCCCCATAGACCCCTCGGTATATAGAAAAAGGATGAGGGGGGTGTGCAAATCGAAAGTTTGAGGGGGGTGGCAAATCGAAAGTTTGAGGGGGGGTGCAAATAGAAAGTTTGAGGGGGAGGGGTGCAAATCGAAAGTTTGAGGGGGGGGGGTGCACATCGAAAGTTTGAAGGGGGGGGTGCAAATCGAAAAATTGAGGGGGGGGTGCAAATCGAAAGTTTGAGGGGGGGGGGTGCAAATCGAAAGTTTGTACCCGGGTAATAATTGGGCCCCCCCCCCCCCCTTGAGACGATCCTGGCTACGCCACTGATAACAACAAGGGTCTTCTAGTGAACTTCAACTTTGTCAATTATGGTTTCTTGTTTCTAGAGTCTGCTGAGTTAGACGTTCAGCCCGTTTGTGTTTTACATATTTGTGTTTAACATATTTTGTTAACATACGATATTTAAGTTGCTTTCGTGCCTGACGTTGCATTGAATTAAAGTTCACGAGTTTCTATGCCATCGGCATACCCAGCGATAAAGTGTTAACCGAAAACAACAACCGCCTTTACTTTCTCAAACGTGAATGAGGTACCCATAAAAGCTGGGTGGACTCAGAGACAGATTTGAACCCAGATTCAACATAGAGACGGTTGTGTTAGCAGTCGTATGTTCAAATATTCAATCAAGCCGTCAATAGTTACGTCATCCATCAGACGTAACCGCAGGTGTTGACGAGGTGAATTGAACCGTTTGGATTGTAGTTGTTGATTCAATTCCAGACATACAATTTTTTGTTTAATTTTATTTTGTCTTTTTTTATTATTGTTTTTTTTTTCTTTTTAATATTAAAGTATTAATTTTAAAAAAAAAACGATGAAGAATGTGAAATATTGTTTAGCAGACGTATTCGTATATCTTTGAAAAGTGTAAGCAAACTTGATACAGTTTTACATAATTGAAAAATAAAAAATTCTAAAATAAAAAATTAAAAAAAAAACACTTACCTAAACATTTCATATTTTCTTATAAAATTGTATTTTGTATAATATGTATTTACTGTACATATCCGACTTAATTGTTTAATTAATGTTTATGTATGTTAATTTTTTTGGCTATGGATTTAAAATGTATGCGAAATTTTTCCCTTATTATAATAAGATGTTTTAATGGAAAGTTATTAGCAAACTGTATCTTTATTGTTAAAAAAAATAAAAACAAATTACATTAAGAAAAAAATACATTTTTGCTCAACTGTATATAACCTTATAACAAATTGTAACAATAACGAATACTTAATATGCCCATTCAAGTTCGCTTACCATCGAGTTGTTGGCGGGTTATACATGTTCTTTATATACCATGTTGTTGGCGGGTTATACATGTTCTTTATATAACATGTTGTTGGCGGGTTAAACATGTTCTTTATATAACATGTTGTTGGCGGGTTATACATGTTCTTTATATAACATGTTGTTGGCGGGTTATACATGTTCTTTATATAACATGTTGTTGGCGGGTTATACATGTTCTTTATATAACATGTTGTTGGCGGGTTATACATGTTCTTTATATAACATGTTGTTGGCGGATTATACATGCTCTTTATATAACATATTTTCGAAGTTAACCAGACAAAATATGACGAAGTAGTCGAGAGGTTGACTGCACATTTCGCTTCAAGGCCTTTAAGGGTCATTCATTAATTACGTCCACTTTCGACGACCCCCCCCCCCCCCCGTCTAATTGTGGACTTCCACAAACATTAGTAGACCTCTCAATACATGCTGCAAAATTACGAATTCATGTATATGCAATGTGTATATTAATTAATAATGCAATATAGTGATTTGATATTTTCGGTTACATCTATTACTAGGCCTAAATATTAATTGCGAGTTAAACTTTCCAAGATGTCCGTAAGTCTACGTCTTGTTAACTTACCGTGTGAATGTGCCAGGACTATCTAAAGATGTGATCGCGCATGGACGCTGTGTACCCTGCCTCTCGATTTTTAAGGCTTGTTAACCCACTATCTATATATATAATTCTCTTCTGGGAGCCGTTAGAAAACAAGCTGCAAGCGCGCCTTACAGTCCCCTCTCTTCCTCTCTATCGCTACCACCCCCCACCCCCACCCCCTCACATGGTCTGGTGAGCTGTGGTTCACGCTGTTTACATTTTACAATCATAGAGACGGGTTTGGTGACGGCTATTAGGGGAAGATAATTTAGTTTGAAACGATTTTACTTAGAGGAGGTAACTAAGAGGAGGCTGCTTTCACGTGGGGGGGAGGGGGGTAGTGTTTTTAAGCAAATATTTTCAGTGACAGCATTGGTACTGTCGAATTCACAAATTATAAATTGCTGAAAAGTAGAAAGAAAAAAAAACATTTAAATAGCTGCGTATGATACGCAGCGGGTCGGCTCGTATGTTATAAAGAGTCAGAGATTGCAGACGGTCATGCACCTTTTTTTTAAGCTGTAGACCGAACTTTTTATTGTCATGTGTAGCTGTCTAGCTATCAACGACTATACGGGTTCAGGTAAGTTCGGCTAATCAACGTGACGTCATTATGTTACTTTTACTCAACTTAACTTTTCACTGCATGTGTTTCAATAACAAACCGCCTCTCCCCTTTTTTGTGGTCTCGCCCTATACACATTACCAAGCGAGCACATTATACACGCGCTGTTTAAAAATATAATTGTAACGTGGTTGTTTTGAGTATTTTTCTTGAAAATATGACTAGATCTACTTAATCTTAGGCTTTGTCACAAAATAATGATGTAGGCCTACTATGGTTTAGTTACAATAGTTGAAATGTTTAAAATGATATTGAAATGCCATGAATTGTTTTAGAAAAAATGTCGCTGTCACTGCCCCATCCCGTACCACTAGTAAAAGGAAAATCACTCTTTTTTCTTAGGCGGGTGGTAAACAGTTACATAACTGATAAAAAAACATAAAAAATGAAACATATCCTACAGTTCTAACCCTACGACTGTGGCATGTTATTTTCCTAATGTCTGACAGTCATTTACTTTTCTTATGTAAGCACTTAGTTACATTTTATTATAGTTTTGATTTTACCAATAAAACGTTTATTTACCAATAATAATTACCTCCCTCTGTTGCATGCTATATATAATGTTTTCAAGGGAGACAATGCAAATCTGAAACAATTAGCAAGCCGATTAAATTGTGCGAAATTGTGTAATTAATCACCTTTTAATTTTAAAATAGAGAAATATATTTAATAAATAATTAAATTGTATACACAAAACTGCAAAATGTTTAGTTATACTCTGAAAAATTATTAAAACATTGTTGAAATTGCAAATATTGAAAGCCTTATATTAGTATTTAACATTTTTTAAAGAGATGCAATAAAATCGTATTTATAAACGGTCGCTAAAAAGTTCATGCGAGTTAGGATTTTTTTCTTACACTTTTACTTACAGGCAAAATTCGACTTGTTCTGCTGCTCGATTTTTTAATTCAAAAATGTATGTAACAAGTACTGTTTTCAAATAACTTTTATCCGTCGAAAATAACACAAAAACATGACCTCAAACACGAAACATACGTTTTAAAATAACGTGACAAAATTGTAGTGGATGCTAACTAAAATATATCTTGCTTATATTCACTATCCCACCCCCGCCTCCAATTAGTTTTTGAAAGGTATATGTCTCTTTTTGCTAGTTACTGTCCCATATTCGTTTTTATTATAGTGTCAAAACTAATTTTGTCTGAAAAGCCAAGTAGTAGTATATTTCCTGAATTGTGATTGTTTATAATTGTTATAATTCATTAAGGCAACACACACAGTGCGTCTTATTTTATTTTCCTAGCTTGTATGACACCCCTTAAATTAATTTATGAATGAATATAATTGTGTAAAATAAAGAGTTAGTTATTTCCCTAAAATGTTCTCATATATTCTTAAATACCAGTGAGGCGGGGGACCACTAGAACAATCAGATACTATAATGAATTTTAGTATTTTTAAGTTACACACTAGTATACATAGTATTGAAGAAGTATTGTAATCGTGTAAAACATCTAATTGTGACGTCGTTTATGTACAACACCTTATACAACTTATCCTTCATCAAGTTACTGAAACTAATTTAAAGCAGATACAACAATGGTCGGAGTAGTCGAGTGACTGAATGCACCATTTCACTTCTCGGCCTTTTGACTGAGATCAAAATGTAGTGTTTTTATTAGTTATGTACGGAGGTCTTTAGAACGTACTACAGATTCGACTCCGGGATCCGAATTTTGATTCAGCTATTGTGGCATATAAAGGTCTGAATACATCTACTGTATTTAACATGTGTAACGGAAATGTTGTGTGTATGGAAAGTAATATTTGGTTTATTCTATCTTTTCTGGCCTGCATAACATGATCGGACTTGAGTTATGTATTATATTGGAAAATCTACCGTTTAGGCATAGTATGAGTATATAGAGTTAGCTGCCATCTACAATCACTCATTGGAACTCCTGATTTCCATTAGGCGCTATGTAATGACCAGTTTCACATAGAAACAAAACGTTGACGTTTCTAGTATAATAAGTATTAGTCATTTTGTATACCTGCACATATAATTAGAGATATTCATATTTAGGTAAAAACCCTCCTTGCGCCATTTTTTTTTCTTTTTGCATTTTTTTTACCATCTTGCTTCTGTTTAAAGTCTGTTATCATCTAATTAAACAAACAAAACAAAATGATTTTTTTTCTTAAATTATGCGATAGTAGAAACAGCACACAACCTAAGGTCATTGAGAAATCGAAATATTTCGAATGTCGTGGAATTTAGAAATAAAAACATTACTGCTCTCAATGCTTGCAATTACATAAATAATATAATACATGCTTTAAAAGTGCCCCATTATTTTAGCTTTTTAATAAACTAAGTAATATTTTTTATAACAAATTTCTAAAACGTTTTTTTTATTAAATTATTTTCAACCGAGTTATAAGTTTTAATATTAGGAAAGTCCTACATTGGTAAAAACGAATAAAAACCCACCCACCCTTCTTTGAGCTTGTCTCTCAGAAGGTCATTTGCCTTCAATGGCCTCCAGCTGGAGTTCATCTGGGCAACTGGGTTTTGAAACAGGCTCACATCGTCTGTCTTTGAATCCAAGTCAGAAAATTGCTACTTATACTGCAGATGGAGGTCTTTGATGATCTCGCATGCAATTGCCGTGGGGAACTCAGCTGTCGCTTCAGCTATGAAGACCTTACACTGCTGAAAGTGCGTCAAGTTGTAGGCCTATACTTGTTCCAAAAACATGAACAGTTTGGAACGGAGTGCCTTAATGTTGGTGTATAGATCAAAAACTAGATTTCCATGTCTTGTAGTTTTAGGTTCAGAAAATTAAAATGACTTGTTACGTCTGCAGCAGAGGCGAATTTTTAAAACCAACTATTCATCAGACATTAATGGCTGTGCTTTGCCTTTACTTTCTAGGAAGTAAAATATTTCATTTCTTAACTTAAATTTTCTACTCAGAACTTTCTTTTAACCTAGCCATCTTACTGCTGTGTAAACTGCTAGATTTTGAGATTCCGTGTTTGTATCTTTCAACATGTCTTTGAACTACCAATGGTTGAGCCCATGTAACCTTATTAAATTCACCATCTTCACCACAAGATTCAGTACACTGCTAATGTTCATATATTTAGCACACAAAGCTTGCTGATAATAATACAGTGCAAACGCATAGGTTGTAGATAGTTTTTTCTCTTTCGCTTGTCCAACTAAGCATTTCTGTATGCCACTCATGTTCTTTCCTCCATAAACAGTCAAGTCATTGATGATAGTCCAGTCCTAGCAATAATTTGCACATTTGTTTTTAACTCATTGAATATATTATCTCCTGTAACAGTGCCATACAAGTTATGTAGCGAAGCCACCTCTTCATCCACACCTCTAATGAAGACAAGCAGTAGAGGTGGAACAGCTATCCAGCGACATCCATTGCAAGTAAAAAATGGCGAAGCATATTTGCATTTTTCGCTATTTGAGTCACAATGTTTTCACTCATGTCTGCAACACGGTGGGCAACGGTATTTGCACCTAAAGCTACATTTTGAAATAGTTTTGAATTGTCTGGAGAAAGATCTTCGCGGGCCGGATAAGAGGACCTCACGGGCCGCACAGTTTAGAGATCCCTGGTTTAAATCATGAGAAGCCTATGCAATAAGTTGCCAACATGTATGAATAATAAACCAGAAATTGTGTAAAAAAAATAAATCCGGATGATAAATCCACCATAACAAAACGTTTCCTGGGATTCACTAAATACTTAAGAGCAGTTTATAAATGCGTTTTTGTGAATCAATACGTACTATTAGTCTACACCTGAAAACTTTTGATCAACAATATTAATAACCTTAATATTTGTTGTCTAATTTAATTTTGTATTATTACAGTTTATGTTTATAAATAATTAAAATATATTGACACGTTTAGAAAATAAAGTGTTTGTGTTTTTACACGTGTGTGTAAGGTTGTTAGCCACCCTAAATCATGTCGCTGAATGCACGGGTCAATATATGCATCACATATATGACAGTAACCTGATGACCATAGACAACTTATGCCTTTCAGTTAGCATTACCTTTGTACCATCTATCTCCGTTCTTTTCAACTGAGTTGGGAGACACATTACTTTTCATTCTTTCGAACATGGTAATAATGTTTTTAGCCAAAAGCCGAAATAGCAATCCAACGTTATTCAACCTGAATAATTTACTTGTCTCTGAAAGCAAAATTAAATAAGCACACAATATTCGTTTTCTAAATGTACAAATAGCATTAATAAAACAGTCAAGATCAACTTTCCTTGTTGAAGCATTTAATAATAATTTAATTTTGGTTTAATAGATCTTAAATAATGTGTGAGCTTATTTTCTTGTTTTTCTTCTTTTTAATTTAGATTTATTTAGTTAGGAATCGGTTTTTTGTCTGTGAGTTGTTTACCATTAATACAGTAGAAAATAAATGGGAAGTAATTGTGATATGCTTGTTTAAAATGCCAATTCAAATTAATAATCATTTACTTAATTTAAGATCATCCAATAGTATAATAACTGTGTATTTCCAGTAATAAATAGAACATACCATTGTCTTAATATGGGCTGATTATTTAAAGAGTTTCAAATAAAGTTTTGTATCTTAATGAGAGGTAATACGATGGTGGGGTAGAAACATGTTTGATTCTATATGTAACTGCAATGTTGCGTTAAGAATATACGGTATATATATATATATATATATATATATATATATATATATATATATATATATATATATATATATATATATATATATATATATATATATATATATATATATATATATATATATATCAATAGGCAAAACCAGTCTGTTTTTGAAGAAAATTATATGTATTTATTTTTAACACAATATGGGTTCTACGTTTAATACTGAAGCCTAAAAATACACATGTACAAGAAAAAAAGTGATTATCATGTATAGAGTGCTTGTTATGTTAAGTTAAATAACATTATGAGAGGTCAACGACATTTTAATAGTTTATATTTTTTTTGTATTATTTTTAAGGTAAATGGAAAAATACACCAGACTGTGATTGTTGAAGGTTAACATTACTTGAACGATATATTCGATTGTCTTGTAAAAGTGAAAAACAAAATGATAATGTTTGTGATTTTTCAATTACGTACTTTAAAAAAAAAAATAGACAAAAACACATAAACGTATTTATCATTGTTGATAACATGTTATTACATATATTGGAATCTTTTGACACATAAAACAGTATTTCATTTTTGTTCGATTTGCTTTATCAAACTAATTGTGTATATTAAATAGTTTATTATTTCCCTTGCAACATTTCTAAGGTAGAAAAAAAAATTATCTTCCATATTCAAATAAAATAAAAATATAGGGACATTTTATTTAATCATATGAACATAATAAAAAATAAAAAAAAATAAAAAATATGTCACAAGGAGCTCAATATAAAAATGTGTGTGAGTTCATGTATTTTTGTTATACAATCCTTAATTTTGTTATTACAAATATCATTTAAAGCAGACACTTCAATGGTCGGAGTAGTCGATTGACTGAATGCAACGATTCTCTATAGTATTTGAACTACTACTTTAATATTTACTGAAGTTACTTGCTAAGCAAAATGTGATAGTCAAACGAATTAGTACAGGCAGATTATCAAATGCATACTGTTAAAACAAAAATAATTGCATGCACGTGCGATTAGATACTGTGATCGAGTAATATCCATGCGTGGATAGATATAATGCTCTATTACATAAATAGGGGAGGTAAATACAATTGTATTGAGTAACGCATTGTTTCCGCTGTTGTATCCCTTCGCCTGTCAAGCTGAAAATGAGAATTAAGATTAAAGAAACATGTTAACAAAGTGTCCTTTGGCAATATGCAACATGAGATGATAAATGAATTATGTTTAGATCTAAAAAAAGCTTTAAAAGAAATGCAAATGAAATTATAAAATTAGCATATGTCTGTCCCTCCGGAATTACGGTGTTTACTTTAATATCATGTACTATTTCAGATAGATAAATAAAATTTCACATGTTCTAATTATATCGAAGTGTTCAAGCCTGCAAGTGTTAATATGCGTTGTAATGACATGTAGTACTATACATCTATTTATTGTACTGTGTAACAAGTGTTGGTTGTTGATGTTTCTATTTGCATGTTTTGTAAAGTGGATTGGTATAGTGCTAACTGTGACTGTAAATTTATGTTATGGTACTTGCAATGTAAATTTTAATGCTAATTTATTCAATAAAATTATATTTTTTACCACTGACAGACGAAACGCTTTTGCTTTAATAAATTAGTATTTAACAACTACCTCACTTTTAAATGATGTAAGTTGAAAGTGGACGTTTGTGAACGGTAGGGGGGGTACTAAAAATGGACGTCATAACTGGATGAACCTTTATTTAGTCACCACAAGTTTACATGCACTGTAATTATTACATATTTGTTTTTATACAATCAAAATAACAGTTAAACAATGTAGTCCCATTCATTATTTTGTCATCCAAAATTAGAAAAGACTGGCCTGGCATAACATGATATCACATGATTAATGTAATACTTTGGAAAATCTACTAGCTTAGGATAGTATGATTATAACTATAAGCCTATACAAAAAAAAACCCAAAAAGTTAGCAAAAAATGTTCTGAATACTTACAGCGATCTTTCGTTTTGCTTTAAAGAAAAAACCAAAAAAAACAAGATTGTTTAAATCATAAGAAGCCTATGCAATACTTTACCTACATGTAGGAATAATCATCGAGAAATTGTATTAAAAAAAAATCCGGATGAGAAACCCACCAAAGGAAAACATTTTCTGGGTTTCATTAAATAGGCCTACTTAAGAGCAGTTTCTAAATGAGTTTTTGTATATCAATGCATACTATTATTGATGAATGATGAACATAATATTTTTTTTGTTATTGTAGTTCATGTTTATAAATAATGAACATAAATTGACAGACTCGGAAAATAGTGTGTTTGTGTTTCTTCACGTGTTTGTAAGGCTGTTAGCCACCCTACATCATGTCGCTAAATGCACGGGTTAATATATGCATCACACAACATGCAGTAGCCTTATGACTATCCCCCCCCCCTCTCATCTATCCAAGTTGCTTGACTTGTGTAAAAAAAAAAAAAAAAAAAAAAAACAACCGACACTCTTTCGGTTTGCGTTACCTTTGTTATCGTGTATCTGTTCTTTTCAAATGAGTCCGAGGACACATTATATTTCTCATTCACTTGAAGAGATGGCATTTTACAAGCTTTTATTTAATTTGCTTGTTCTGTTTGTCTTTCTAGGTCGAAACGCCCGTGCGAAATTTCGGATACTTCTAACTGACAGATTTGTTTCAACGTTGGCGCGTGGGTCAAGACATAAAGACGATGCAGCAAGACATAAAACTTTACTTAATTGGTTATACAATTATTTTTTATGAATTAATTAAAAGTGTGTCCAATTTAGTAGACTGTCTCATCAAACTATTCCGCAATACTAGACACGCTTCATCACGCTCATTAGGTACGCAATTGTTTTTAGTATTGCAACACTATTGTAAAAAAATAAATAAATACATAACTGAAATAAAAAAAAACAACGTTTTAATAACAAGATTTTATGTAATAATGCACTAAAAAGTAGAAAATAAATTATACACTACTATTTAAATAACTATAAAGAAAAGCATGGAACATTATATCGGTTTTGTTTCTGCGAGTTTTTCCCCCTTAATTTTTTTTTTTAGAAATCAATGGGAAATAGTTGTGATATGCTTGTTTAAAATGCCAAATAAAATTGGTATACATTTACTTAAGATCATCCTATGTAATAATAACTGTGCCACCTATAAATGTGACATACCATTGCCTGAAGATGGGCTGATTATTTGAAGAGTTTCAAAAAAGTTTAGTAACTTAATGAGAGGTCATATGAGGTTGGGGTAGAAGAAAGTTTGATTCTATATATAAGTGTAATGTTCCGTACTGAACATCCGGTATATATATATATATATATATATATATATATATATATATATATATATATATATATATATATATATATATATATACATACATATATGTACCCTCAACGGGGATCTCCTACACTTTCGTACGCTTGCTACTGTGTGAAATCAACACAAAAAAGGTCCGTATCAATAAAATACAGTTCCTTATTTACATATGACAACGATACCTGCCCTAACTACGTCCTAACACATGACTGTCTGCTAACACTATCTAACTACAACTAACACTAGATTTCTCCCTACACACTTCTATGACCATCCCTAACACTATCTACTTCTAACTCTCTACATTTTTCCCTAGCGCTACCTCTCTCTAACTGCTGACCTAACTGCTGACGTAACTGCTGACCCACGCTTCAGTGGTCATCTGACCGTATCACTTGACCGGTCATCTCCTGTAATGTTGGTCTACCTAACTACGTTATGCTCTGTTTCTGCTAACGTCTACTTGACTTCTATAACTTAAACTTGCGTCATCAAATGTCATATTACTATATGCGAACAGATACAACAAGTAAATATATTTGTTATAAGATTTTGTGATCGACTATATACGACGTATCATTCTTTTTTTTTTTCATAAAAAAGGGAAGTAGATACGACTTTCTTGAATTAATAGGTATTTCCGCTGTTGTATCCCTTTGTTTGCTTGTAGGAGAATTAAGGTTGAATAAACAATCGATTTCAGGCCAGAACACACGTTTCCTTGTATGGCGATAAGGAAATAGAGATAATAAATGAATTATGTTTACATCTAAAAAGTTTTAACAGAAATATTAAATCAACATTAAAACTTCTTATTTTTTCTTATTTATTCTCTTTTAATATGATCTGAACAAGCAGTTTTAATCAGGTATGCAGTTTTAACTGATTTATTTACGTCATTTTTTTCCCTTATAAATGAAATTTATTCTTTTTTTTTTACTCCATATTACTTTAATGATTTTATAATTTAATGTAATGTGCAGTTTATCTGGTGTATACCTTAGATAACTAACATAACATAAAGAAAAAAAAATAACATAAACTAATGAAATAGATATAGAAGCATATAGAAGTAATTCGGGGAAGCGCTGTTCAATATAAAATTATTCAATCTTTAGAACAAACGTAATTAAACATTGATGTATAGACTTTTTTGTTTGGATTAGTTCATCGGTGGGCGCCCTCCACCATCCCCAAAAAGCCTTAAGAGGATTTCATCAATACATTACTAATCGTGTATTTTTAGATGCGTGCCCTCGCTTTCTAAATGTGAATTATTAATACGTAAACAAAGCTGGCGCAATAGTTTTACATTTGTAGATCAGATCTGGTTACGTAGATCCTGTTGTATGAACAACTGTACATTAAAATATTGTGACGATAAGTTCATTGTTGATAAAAATCAAAAGTGTTTTCAACAAAAGAACATGTAAGGCATATTTTCAAATGCATACAGTTAAAAACACAATTACATACATTTTGTTATCCAGTATACTCCATAAGCAGTGATATACAATACTTTATTTTATAATTTGGGGACGTAAAAACATCTAACGTTACGAGGTATTTCTAAAGAAGAAGAAATAAGATAACAAGTTGGTATTGTGTTAACTAAGACTGTAATTATATATTATGGTAATATGTATCTGTTAATTAGCGCTGCCCTAATGTTTGTGTTGTAATGTGTATACTTGTCCAGCTTCTGTGTAATTGTGTCCGTCAGTTTCGTCCATATGAAGCCGTACAGTTTGAGTGTGTCTGTCACTATAATTGAGGTGTCGTATTTTGTCTTCCTCTACATTTTCTATTCTAGTGCTAGGATTTGAAAAACATTTGTTTTAATTATTAGACATAATCGAAGACATAATAATCGCTTTTCTTTAAAATATGCACAGAAAATAATTAATGCATTTGTTTATATACATCTAAATATGTCAATGCAGAGTTAAATCGTTTAACTATTCTTAATAGAAATATATATTTTTTTTTAATTGCTTTTTTTATTTTTTGGGGAATATGATAATATTATTATTGTATCTCCCTTATTATACATTTGCAAACAAATAATTTAAGTTTACAACTATAATAATTTTAATATAGTGTTTTTAAGCCCCCTGATACAACTTACGATCATTAAAATTGGTATATGTTGTCAGTGGCGTAGCGACGTCGGGTGTAGGGCGGCACTTAATGGTGTCACCCCCCAGAGGCGTAGCGACCCTTCCCGGAGACAAACTTTCAATTTTCGATTTGCACCCCCCCCCCTCATACATTTAATTTGCATCACCCCCCTCTCAAACTTTAGATTTGCACCTCTTAAAACACTATTTAACATTAGAATTAATCACTTAAGTGAAATTTTAATTTTTCTCTATATATTTTGCAATTTTTTTTGCGTTAGTGTCACCCCCTAAATGGTGTCACCCGGTGCGGTCCGCACCCCTGCCCCCCCCCCCTCTCTCGCTACGCCTCTGTATGTTGTTGATACATGAACACGAGCTGTAGAAGTGAAGTTTGAAGAGGGTCACATGTGATATCTATAGGCCTATAACTGAGATCTAGCAACATTAAAGGATTTGTTGTCTACTATTAATGTTTATAATGTATACTGTTTATAATATACAATGTTTAACGTATAAATGTATTCCAGGCCATAAGCCCCATGCATACAATTGTCGAATAGTCGTCAGATCTCAATATGACGTTTGGTCATTACAGTTGCTGATACTTGCTATGGAAGTTTTAATGTTACTTTATTCGGTAAAATAATCGTTTCTACCACTGACAGGCGCAAGGCATTTGCTTTAGTAAATTATTATTTAACAGCTATCTCCCATTGACATGATGTAAGGCGAAAGTGGAGATGTATGGACAGTGTTTCTTCCAGACTTTTTTCTACGGGGGGGGGGATACACTTGATATTTGGGGGGGGGGGGATGAACAGTTTCCGGGGGGGGGCGGACACTGGTAAAATATGTTTTTCTATATAAATGATCTGACATGATTTATGTAATATTATTTAATATATTTGAAAACCTACCATCTAAGCATATTGTGATTAGAGTTAGCTGCCATCTACGCCTACTTATCGGAAATTCCGATTTCCATTAGGTGCTATGCAATGACCAGTTTCACAAAGAAACAAAATTAAAGTACTTGTGACTCGCAGCTCTTCTACTATATTATGCATGAGTCATTTTTGTATAACTACGCATATAATTTGAAATGTATTCAAATGTAAATTTAAAAAAAAAAAAAAAAACCTCAATGCGCCCCCCGCCACACCTCCTTGTTTTGCAGTCATTTGACTCTACCAGCGTTCTGCTTATAATTATAAGTTAATTAAAAACTAAACTGAATAATTTTTAATATTTTAATTGTTTTAAAAATATGCGATAGTACATATTCCGTTGATGCAATTTCGACCTCGTTGTTTAAACGAAGTATTTCGAGAGTAGTTGGATTTAGAAATAAAAACACCACTGCTTTATATGGTTACGATTACATAAATAATATAATAAATACATAAGAAATGTCACACTATTTTAGCTTTTAAATAAACGAAAAAAAAAAATCAAATATTTATATAATTTTATTTTTCTATTAAAGTATTTTAAACCGACTTATATTTCTAACTATTTATGCAATGTATTTAAAGTTCCCTCCCTTGCTAATCTTAAAACTTGAATCGGAATATACAGTAAACAAATTTCATGAAGCTTGGTTTAATATAATTGACGGACGTTTTTTATAGACTAGTGAAGAATACATTTATGGCTGTCAGCTAACACTAGCTTTGTTATTTCTAGATTTTATTTTTATTTTGTCGTGCTAACAGTGTATTTTTATCATTCGCTTCTTCTCATTATGACATTTCTCGCATGGTTGCTAATGTGACAGTTGTCTGAACATTTTTTTTGTGTAAGTCAGAGTACCATAAACAGTGACACGAACTTTGACGGGTCCGTAAATGAAAATTGACGTCTGAGTAAAATGTTGCCTAAAAGTTTTAGAAAAAAAATAACAAAATCAAAAGCATTTGAAGATCAGTCGTAACATTAATTAATCTGACGTTATTGCTTGTCTTTAAAATATGTAATATACAAATATATGGCTTTCAAAGTGTGTGATTATAAACATAATTTAGCAGCTAAAGAAAATATAATTACACCTCTTTCAGATCGGTCTATTTTTTTTTTTTTTTTACTTTTGTGTTAAATAAAATATATGTTGTAAGCGCCATGGATGTTTGTGATATTGTGTATTGTTAGGACAACAACATTGTCTGATACAAACCCAGATATCTGTAAAACAGTACTTCACGTGATGTATTTTTTGTTGCTGATGACTGGAAGATTTTGGTGATCTATTTTATTAATTGGTTGCTAATTATTGTACTTAACGATGTATCGTAAAAGATTGATTAGAATGTCAGTTTTGCTGTGTGTTAATTGTTATCTTTTTTGCAGGAGGACCAACACGATTTCAAGAAACAAAATTCACTTGTTAATTTTTTTATTTTTTATTTATTTATTTATTTTTTGTTGAGTTTACAAAAAAAATGCTACATTTTTTTTTAATGGAGCGAAACAACATAATCGTATTTTATTTTTTAAAAATTATTTTAAATTTAAATTTATTTTTTATTATACAATATTGATCGAGAACTTCAGCAAGACTGGCAACATTATTAAACCTAATTTTTTCAAATGTCTTTTTAAAAAGTAAGCAAACTCGATAAAGCTGTCCATAATTTAAAAAAAACAACAACCAAAAAATCAATGACAGAGATGTACAGCCATGTGCAGCTAACTTAAACAATGAAACTAGCGACAACTGGCCATATGCCAGTGCTTTAAGAACAACTCTACATATGAAGGGTTTAGTAGACACACACGTTTTGTTAAGATAGGCAAGTGTCGCATCTCCTGGGTCATAGCCTGCCGATAAGAGCTTTTTCAGCATCTCTGTCCTGGACTGGTCTCTCCAACTATCTACAGGTGTATCCAGGCTAGTTTCTCCAACTGTCTCCAGGTGTATCCAGGCTAGTCTCTCCAACTGTCTCCATGTGTATCCAGGCTAGTCTCTCCAACTTTCTCGAGGTGTATCCAGGCTAGTCTCTCCAACTGTCTCGAGGTGTATCCAGGCTAGTCTCTCCAACTGTCTCGAGGTGTATCTAGGCTAGTCTCTCCAACTGTATCGAGGTGTATCCAGGCTAGTCCCTCCAACTGTCCCTAGGTGTATCCAATCTTCTTGATGTCGAATTGCTCTAGGTCTTCAATAGTCCGCCTCTTTTTCTTTTTTCCCCAGTAGATTCCAATTGAGGGCCTGTCTGGATAAAAGCTTCACGAGTGTGTGGCCATCCAATTTCCATTCTCTCTGTATGAACTCTTTAGCTGGCAGCTGGTTTGTTTGTTGCCATGGTACATCATTTGTGATAGTGTTGGTCAGTGTACTGTCACACAACAGATCACAGATTAGTATAGATCCTTCCCTCTCTGTACACACATCTTATCCTAACTAAATTACAACAAGATGCCTTTCAGTTAGTTTTGACGTTGCATCTTCTTGATAAGTAGAAGGGAATGTAAAAGACACACCTACAGCTACATTATTACTCGTATATATCAATGTATGCTGGAGATAAATGAATCAATCAAAATGAAAATCGTGACTAATTAACTTCTAACACCTTAATGCCTGAATTATGTTCCAAGCGTGTAAAAAAATAATGTGCTGATTTTCTCTCATCATACTGACACTGAATTGGAGGTATATATATATATATATATATATATATATATATATATATATATATATATATATATATATATATATATATATATATATATATATATATATATATTAATTTGGACTTATGATTTATGTTAATTACGCTATTTCTCGAAAACGCGACATCAGGCACTTATGGACCAACATTGTTTTAATTTAATTTTTAGTCTGCGTCATTTTACTATTTTTACTGATGCATTTAACGTACTATTCAAAGTTCAAGTTTATTTATAGGCTAATTCTCTGAATGTCTTGCGCGACAAAGCGACAAAGTGACATCGCCTATAGTGTTATTATAACGAATGGGCTCTGTTTGACCCCCCCCCCCCACACACACACACAGACACAATTAATCCCACAGCCGATCCGGTAAGAAAGAACTGGGGGCCTTTTTGGAATTTTTAAACTTTAAAAAAAAAATATTTATATAAAACACATATTAAAATTCCAGTGTAGAAGTTTTATGGTAGCTACGCCACTGGCCTTAGTTGTCTCCGGTTACGTCATTTTCGTGAACTCCTATTCAAGGTCAACTAATAAAGACGCATAACTATCATTTGACTTATAGGCCTATTTGCTATACACACAAAGTACGTGAATAAATACTGTCCTAAATGACAGTGTTCAGCGGTTGTATATACTTTTCGATGCTCAATGCAGCTGCTGTGGGTACTTAGTGTCACTGCTGTGGGTACTCAGTGTCACCGGTGTTGGTACTCACTGCTATTGTTGATGGTATCATTAATATGTTTCCTATTTCGGTTCGTCGAGCTACGGCTGTAGTGCTCGAATGATTCTGCTATAGATTACCAATGGCAGTGTCGTAGCTACATATTGCCACTAGTATTGGTACTCAGTGCTGAAACGATGGGTACTGGGTGTTGAAGCCATTTGTACTCAGTGCTGAAGCTGTGGGTACTCACTGTTTAAGCTGTGGGTACTCAATGTTAATGCAGTCGGTTCTTGGTATCACTGCTGTGGGTACCCATCACTGGCGCTGTTGGTAATCGATAATGTTGATGTGGGTACTCACTGTTGAAGCTGTGGGTACTCAGTGTTAATGCAGACAGTTGTTGGTGTCATTGCTGTGGGTATTCACGCTGGAGCTGTTGGTTATCGATAATGTTGCTGTGGTTACTCAGCCTTAGCAGTGTGTACTCAGTTTCACTGCTGTAAGTGCTTAGTGCTCAAACTGTGGTTGCTCAGTGTCACTGATGTTGGTACACAATACACAGATGTGGGTACTCAATAACACTGCTGTCGGTACTAAATGCCAGTATAATCACTAATGTGGGTATTCAATTTCACTGCAAAGGGTATTTTTGTCAGTATTCGACCATACTGTATTTATTACGAGGTGTAGGTCAGAGTTATTATTATCAAGGTCACTGTGAAGACCTTTTTATTTGCACCTGGAGAAGAAAAAAAACATGGGCGACATTGTATTAAATACTATGGGGTATGGATACATTTCAAATGAACTAAAACAGAAAAAAAAAAAGTATGTAACTTTGTAAGACACGTAGGCGTCACTTTAGGAGCAGGTCAAATGTAGCTCAATTTAAAGGTGTGTGTGTGTGTGTGTTCAATATGGAAGGTATTATGTTGATACACTCATTGTTCAATATGGAAGGCATTATGTTGATACAATCATTACTTAAGTTATTGAAACTGTCATTTAAAGCAATGGTTGGACTAAATACACCGATACTCTTCTCGATGTTTTGATTAATATCGAAGTGTATTATCTGTTATGGGTTCTTTATGGAAGTCTTAGCTTTTGCCGCAGTTTTTTTTTCTAACATAAATGTCTAAGTAGATGTACTTTTTTTCTATAATTGTTCTTGACTGTAATATTATGTGTATCGAAAGCAACCGAATGTTATTCTAACTTTTATTCCCGTCCACTTCTTCGTACGAAGATTGCCAACCTCCAGTTAAGATTTATGGCTATGTTGACTACTTGTGTTTACTACTACTTTAATATTTACTTAAGCTTTTTAAAATTAAATCAATGTAATTAAAAGTATGTCTATAAGCAGTTTATCATATCAATACAGTTAAATACGTTTTTTAATTTAACATTTCGATTGAGTAGGTCCTATATTCCATGAATAGTTTATAATATTGAAGCCTAAAAATACACTTGTCCAAGAAAAAAAAATGATTACCATGAATTGAGTGCTTGGTATGTTAAGTTAAATAACATTATGAGAGGCCAACGACATTTTAATAATTTCAATCTGAAAATCTAATGTAAAATTATTACTTTTTTTAATAATGTAAATGGAAAAATACATCGAAAGGCGGAAAGGTTGATGTAACGTTGATTGAACGATATCTTCGATTGTCTTGTAAAAGTATAAAACAAAATGATAATGTGTGTAGTTTTTCAATTACTTACTTTTTTTTTTTAAATAATAGACAAAAACACATGTATGTATTATCACTTTTTGAACATATTTTATTACATTTGTTGAAATCTTTTGACGTATACAACGGTATTTCATTTTTGTTTGATTTGCTTTATTAAACAAAGTATGTATATTAAATATGTTATTATTTCCCTTGAAAAACTTTTAAGCTAGAAAAAAAATTATCACATGTAGCTCAATATAAAGATGTGTTTGAGTTCAATATAGCATTATTTTGTTGATACAATACTTAATTAATTAAGTTATTAAAACTATCATTTAAATACAACGATTACAGTGGCGGAACAAGAAAAAATGTTGTATGTTCATTTTTATGTTTTTTTTTGTATTTATATAATTAATTTTAAACACATTTCCTTTTTATTCAATGTTATTCTTTAGCAAGTACTTTTTAAGAGAAGTAATTGCTTTTTAATTTGTTCAGTACAAATCTATAACAAGCAGAGTTTCTTCTAGGCATCTCTTCGGGGGGGGGGGGTGCCCCCCGAAAAAAGTCTACCGCCCCCACCCCCCCAAACGAAATGAAAATTATATAGACAATATATACTTTCAACAGTGTCCGCCCCCTCCCCCGAAGAAGGTCTACCCCCCCCCCCCCCCCCCGGAAATTTCAAGTGACCCCCCCCCCCCCCCCCCCCGGAGAAAAAAGTCTGGAAGAAATACTGATCACAAGGAGTACCCCTATTTGACTATTTGTAAAAATGAAAAAAGTCATGGAAGTAGTTTGAATGTTTTCCTCTCTTTCACTCTACAGCTTATGTATATATATTTTTAACGCAACAGCGTGTCTTAGCTACTGTATAATATCACTACTGTAGAAAATATCCTTGTTATTTACATAACCGAAAATCTTCTTGTTATTTACATAACCACTATCAAGGTGACAGTGGCGAAACAAACTATAAAAATAAAGCTCACCCCGCACCCCCCCCCCCCTCTCCCCCGGCGGAGGTTCCTAATGCAGAGAGACTGATGATTCAAGTAGTACACCTATCCCCCAAGACAGATACACGGTGTTCATTTTTACAGCTGTTTGTGCCCAGCTCATGCGGAGAAATAACCATCTGATTTAAGGGACATCCATAAAAGACATTATGCTTTTTTTGATGACTCACGAACTATCAGACACGTCATTTATTAAGTGATTAATTGATTATACATCTCCAATTGATTCATGTACTAATAATATAAAAATAGTCTTACCTTATATTAACTTAATATCCGCTGACTAGTGTATGATAAAATGTGAGAAGTGGTGAATGTACAGCTATGAAGTTCGCTACTTGTAAGGCTAAGAGCGGGGATGGGAGGTGGTCAGAGAAAGGAACCTAAACGGGACAACAAAGCGCCGATCCATCATTAACGAAGTTGGGATGGTCTTTAACTACTTGTCCTAAAGCTTTTTCATTCGATGGAGATAATTCAAATTATACACGTTTACGATTACGTATTTTGTAAAACAAAAATTAACAAACGTACATAAAACCGAAATTATTGTTATTATATTATTGATGATTATTTGTAGAATAGAGAATATTACAGAATAAAGAATAATAGTTCTACCAAAACAAAAAACTTACATTTTACATTTTAAAATTACAACGGATATTTGGCCCCTTTCCAACGCTATCTTGAAGCAAAAGTCGTCTTATGTTGTTTTTTGTCTTTTAAAAACACCTATTACGGATGAGCATTGGTCTGACCACACTATGCCTTCATATGCCGAGAAGACAAAAACAAATGAACTCTACTTCACCTGCCCCGTGTCCCATCAAGTCCCAATAGGCAACTTTATCATCCACATCTAAAAAAAAATTAAGATTGAATTGACGTGTCTCGATCCCGTAACACCCTCATTGTATTAATTACACGTTCATCTCAGCTATTTAGGCACTTTAAAATTTTTGCTGAATTTGTGGGTTAGTTACGAAACTTAACTTATCCAAATAGGCCCTTTTATCTCAAATTAAATTATATCCCAAATTAGCCAATTCCATAGCTAAACAAATAAGCGTTTCTACAAACAATAAAAACATGAAATAGTTAAGTATATAAATGTATTATTGGAATATATTCTAGATTTAGATAGAATCTAGATTTAGATCTAGAATATAAGTCTAGTTTTTGAGTAGATCTAGATTTAGATCTAGAATATAAGTCTAGTTTTTAAGTAGATCTAGATTTAGATCTAGAATATAAGTCTAGTTTTTGAGTAGATCTAGATTTAGATCTAGAATTTTCAGATCTAGATCTAGAATCCAAATAGATAAAGTACATTTTATCAGTTTAGGCCTAGAACATTGTATTGTGTTTATACATTTATAACATTCACCATATTATTTTCAACAAAAGTATCTTTGAGTTCTCCTCTTATCGCAGAACGTGCTGACGACGTTGCCAAATATATAGCGGACAGAGAGGGAGAGAATGATCGTTAGAGATAGAGAGAGAGAGAGGTGCGTACGTGGGTTTATACATATTTAATTAGGATTTAAACAAACAAAGAATTATTTTTTTTTTAAATGATGTGATGGGACAAGGATAGTATTTCAAAATTATTGGAATTTACAAATAAAAACATTACTGCTTAAATTTCTTGCAATTACATTAATAATATATTAGGTACTTAAAAAAGCATACTAGTATTTGCGTTTAAATAAAGCATTTACTAATACAGTTTTATTGAAATTAATAATTTGTTTTTGGTATTAAGCATATATCAACTGAGTTATATAATAACTAATTGTGCTAATTAGTTTAAAGTTGTTCCCCTTTCTAATTTTTAAAACTAGAATCGGAGTAATTGTGAAGCACTATAATTTCTTTGCCAAATGATATACAATCCAATGATAAATGTATATTCTAAATCCCCCTCCCCCACCTCCCCCCCACACTCCCCATACAGGACAAAATTTGCATGAAGCTTGGTTAATTATAAATGTCGCACATTTTTATGCAGACTACTGAAGAATAAATTTATTTCTGTCAGCTACCAATAATTTGTTAATTCTAGATTTTTTTTTTAACTTTGACGAGCTAAAATACAGGTTATTTTTTTTCATTAAGTTCAATCCCTCATCATGCAATAATTTAAGGATAGGCACCACGGATAAATTTTTTTTTTATTTAACACATTTCTGGTTGTTTAATAAGTTCATATAATTAAAGTTGTTAAACTATAGACAAAAATAATATATAGCCGTCAATAGCAGTACTGGTTACCATGGAAACCGCGAAAAGGTGTGAAAACTAACACCTTTTCAAATCGCTAAGGCTTTGTTCCCATAAGAGATTTTGAAAAGCGGATGAAAGATTTAGATTTCTCAAACCAAACTATACATTTCTACGTTTACTCATTGCGATAGCTTGTACTCAATTTTTAATACAAATTTTTACGTAAATTTATGTGCAAAAATTAGGGGGTGGTGTTACATAAATATCAATATTTCCTAAAGTATTGTAGTAAACTTAATGTACAAACGTAGTTTTGTAGATGGTATAATGCTGAATGCACGTGGAATGTTTTATTCTTGTATGACAATGGGTTCCAAAGCCTTAGCGATTTGAATGTTGAATTTTGAGCAAAAATGCACAGTTGAGAAAACGTGAAAAGAAGAGCGGGAAAAGGCACGGTGCGTTTTCTCTTATAGAAAACAGAAAAAAACGTCTTGTTATATATGGAAGAACCATTTGTCTAATAACATACGCTTTGATTTATGTTGTAAGTTTTAGACAGAGTTTTTCTATGTAAGCAGAAAATATGTATACAACAGGTAATGAATGTATGACTATTGAGTATTACACATCCTATCAATCGAGCGGTATTCTCAGAACAGCTATCTTCAAACCAGATCAAGTTTTGTTTGTTAGCCGGTCTCCTCACTTTAAAATAATGTCTTTCTCTACTCAAATTGTAGCTTACACAAGTTTATTGCCTTATGATAATAGCCTACAACACAACACTGGGTACAACGCTTGAGGCTAGACACGCCCCCTCCACCCCATCCTACCCCACCGTTGGATAGTGCGTGAAGAACTGATGAGCCATAGATTACCAATGTTCATTCAACCGTGAATAACACATCTGTGTAGATAGGGTCAAGTACATGGCCTAAGTGAATGCCTCTCAGCTATCCTATCTAGTATGTACATTCGTTGCTAGCACACCCTATACGGAGAGATGGGCATACACATTAACACACGTGTTGTATACAGTCCGGTGTAAAGCCTGATGAACGCGTTCAAGCCTATCACAGGTGTAAAGCCTTATGAACGCGTTCAAGCCTATCACAGTATGCCGTAACAAGATTATAAACCGGCCGTTGGTTGAATGGCGAGAAGGGAATGAAGGGGGTAAAGGGGATGGACAGTACATTCTTCAAACTGATAGTCATATCCATGACGCATTGTATCAGCTTAGTATAAAGCGTACGAAACAGTGTTTAATATTGTTCCAGTGATAATCAACAGTGCATTTCTAAGCAAAGTTTCAATTATTAAACTTAATGTTGTTCTATAACTTTAAAACAACAAATAGAAGAGTATACGCAAATGAGGTAAACAAACGAGACAAGCTATTGTTTTGTTTATCTAGAAACAAGATGGCTGCCTAGCACACGTGGTTAGTTGCAGCATATCGTGAATTATTTTGATTTACTGTACTATAATATGATTGGTCAAGCGAATCAATGAATCTCTTCCCCTTCATAACTTTTACGCGCATGCCCTTATATGGAGTTTGATATAAAATTTTACTTTGTAGAAAACAACTTCTATCCCACTTATTTTTAGAACAAAAGAAAAGGTCACTACACCAGCGGGTACACGAGTGCTTGGCCCTTAGATTGCTGTAAAGTTTATGGTGCCTCGCGGGCCATAAATACATGTAATACCCGCTCGAAGATAGCCGCTGTCCGCGTAGTAGTGTGAAAACTTGCCGGGGGTACCATGTTTCACATCGCAATAAACGGATAACCGTAAGCTGTAGAAGTCTGAAATGTTCGAGTTAGATAGATAAAAGGTATTAGTATCGAATTAAGAAATACAAATTTTGGGGAGCAAAATTAAAATTTTATCGAAAACATGGGTATCTTGTTCCCTTAACAAGGAATCGAAGTCGCATAATGGTTAATGAGACCGATATCTAACCTTATGTTTTTTGGTGTAAGTCAGAGTGCGATAAGAGCAACATACACACATTTTATAAACAACAATGAATGTATTTAGATGTTTGTAATTGAAAACCAAAAGTTGACACCCTTATCCTTAACAGCCATCTACGGACACTTGATTACATTCAGGTTATCGATGTTAACGGTTAAAATCAGTTTCTCTTTGTTACTGTAAAACGTGACTTTAATTTAAACTTTACGAACAGGTCTCTAACGTCACATAATTAACAATCACCCCTCCCCCTCCACACACACACTCACCTATCTTATAAATAAAAACAAAAGACGTTTTGAACAACTATTTTACCGTTCTTGTTTCGTTTGTTTTTAAACAATGTATCGACTGTTTACATGGTTTATATAACTAAACGCATACATTATTTATTTAGCATTTGAAAATATGTGTAAAGTAATCATTCACGGAACACGCTAATTTTTAATGTGTACTATGTTAACATATGATTGACTGTGTTACTGTGTAATATATTTACATATATACAACCTACCTAACAATGATTTTGAAAGTTGAAAAGAAGACATGGTTACACTAGCAGAGATAATAAATAGGAGACTGTGAAATAGTCTCTGTCTCTAATTAATGGAGTCATCACTGAAGTTGACTTTAACATTGTCGATTAAACCAAAACTAAATATATTTCTAAAAATCTGGGGATTTTTCAAATAATTGAAAAAAGTGTATCTTTAAAATTACTATCTAGTCACTACATCTACAACTATTTAACTTATTCTAGGCAATAAAATTAAATGTTGATAATTTAAAAGAAGCAAAATTGGGATTTTACACCAAAAGACAGTAAGTCACGTCATAATTTTCATTGATCGATATCTTCGCTTGTCTTTCAAATAAGTAAAAAAAAATTCATAAAAAACGTTTTAATAACAAGCTTTTATGTAATGATGCACTAAAAAGTAGAAAATAAATTATACACTATTTAAATTACTATAAAGAAAAGCACCGGGTGACACCATTTAGGGGGGTGACACAAAGGCAAAAAATAGTAAAATATATAGAGAAAAACTTGAGGGGGGGGGGTGCAAATCGAAAGTTTGAGGGGGGTGTGCAAATCGAAAACTTGAAAGTTTGTCCCCGGGAAGGGTCGCTATGCCTCTGGGGGGGTGACACCATTAAGTGCCGCACCGGGTGACACCCGACCTCGGTACGCCACTGACTTGACATACATCTCTAATACACTTTTTATATACTAGAATCAACTGAACTAAATATCATAACACGAAAACTGAACAATTCATTTGTACTTTAGTAATATATGAGTCCGTATAGGAGTTTTTGTTTAAAATAAATGTTCAGTTGAGGGATCGTGTTCACATAGATGTTCAGTTGAAATATTTTGTTCACATAGATGTTCAGTCATTTCCCATTTTTTTATCGCGTGTTTAAATGACATATTTTGTCAACATGCGATAGTAAAGTTTATTTCGTATCTGACGTTGAAGTAAATTAGAGTTCACTTGTTTCTGTGACATCGTCATACAAAATGATATAGTATACAGCAATAACAACCGCCTTTACTTTCCCAAACGTGAACGAGGTGCCCATAAATGTTGGGTGTACTCGTGTTGTTGTACGGACTTAAGTCCGAATTAAAAATACGGTCGTTTGGGTTGGCATGTATGTTCTTACATTCAATCCTACAGTCAATAGTTACGTCATCAATCAGACTTAACCGTAATTGTTGACTTGGTGCATTGAACTATGATGTATTCTAGTTGTTGGATTCTTTTCAAGACAAATTATTTTATTGATTAATATATATTTTTTTTAAGCATGAAAGAAAGAATTAGGAAACATAAACAACCGAATAACATATTCAATACACTTATTCGGATATCTTTAAAAAGTGTAACTTAACTGGATAACGTTTTCTATAATTGGTAAAAATGAGGCAACACAAAAATCACATATATACTCGCCCAAACTGTTTCTAACCCCTCCCTTCTCCAGATATGTTGTTATGTATAGAGGATCTCTTTTATAGCTGGTACTCTGTTGTAAACGAAAAATGATGTGCATACAGTTATGAGTTCTACTGGTAATAGAGGAGCACGACAATACACATTACAATGGAAAAAGATGGCAATATACAGAATTCTTTGTTTGTGTTTGTTCTAAATTCAAATATAAAATAAAACGGGAGTGATCTCCACTAAACTTTCTCGAATATTCTTATATAAAACAACAGAGGATGGGAACTCGTGATATAGTTATGATTTTTAATCCATTTTAAACACTTAAACTTTTTAAAATAGAATAGAATCTCATAGAAAAAGAATTGCGCACCAAGCGAATGCCAAAACGAAATGTGTATAATAGTGCGAAATATTATTAGTACTTTATAAATTTACAAGCGTTTTTTTGAGAAATCGGAAAAAACTTAAATTACTACTTCCGGTCAACGGAACTTACTCAAATAGAAGGTAGAGGATTAGATATTTTACTTACGTGTGAAATTTCATTTATCTATTTGAAATAGTACTCTTAATAGTAGGCTTTTGAAAAATTCAAAATGAAAAAAGTACCACTTCCGGTTATCGGAAATCGCTCAAAAGTTGATGCGTATCTCCGATTTTAATAAAATACTTATATATGACATTTCCTTAACCTAACTGTAACGGTACTCAAGTTATCGTGTTTACACACACACACACAGACACACACACATAAGCCCACAGACATACGGACAAGATTGCAAAAATTATGTTTGTCCGTATCAGTGAGGTGTAAAACGTCGCGATTTGTAAACATCTCGATTTTTTTTGCACGATAACAAGACTTTCTCTATACTTCGTAGATCTAGATCTATATACGAGATAGACGAATAAGGATTATCTTTGAAATGAATAGGGCAATTACACCAATCCATGAAAACAAGTTTGTCAATAATAATCAAACGATATCTTCGCTTGTCTTTCAAACTAGTTAAAAACATAGCTACAGTTTTTATGTTTGCAATTACAGTAATAGTTTAACATAAAACAATGAAACATCTACAATTTTAGATCTTGTTTAAATTAAATGAATATTAATGGTATTTAATATATCAAACATGTATTAATTTGACTAAATATTTAAAATATTTTATTTCTTTAAAAAGATGGTATTTTAAATAGGTGATTAATTCCCTTGCATAATATCCAAAGAAGAAAAAAAAAATATTGGTAAATACATTACTACATCGGAAAAAAAAAAAACATTTTTAAAAAATATGGGCAACATTGTAACGAATCTGATGAATACATTTACAATTAACTAAAACAGAAAATATGTAACCATATAAGATACGTAGGCGTCACTTTTGGAGCTGGTCAAATGTAGCTCAATTTAAAGTTGTGTGTGTGTGTGTTCAATATGGCAGACATTATGTTGATACAATCATTACTTAAGTTTTTGAAACCGTCATTTAAAGTAGTGGTCGGAGTAGTCGAGTGACTGATTGCACCGAATCTCTTCTCTGGTTGGAAATAAAGACGTACTACAGACTCGAATCGGGGATCCGGACAATGGCTAGATATAAAGGTCTAAATATGTCTACACTCTGTGTTGTGTTATGTTATTACTAACTACAATGGTAGCTGTATCGAAAGCAGTAAATCGTTCTATTCTCACTTTTCGTCCAATCATTTCCAGTTCTTCGTACACATATTTCAAGTCTTCAGCCAAGATGAATAGCTAGTCTGTATTGTATATTTTTATTAACACTATATTAATTATAATACTTTTTAAAGCCACTTATGTTAAACGAAATTCTGTGTATAAGCAGTCATTTGAAAATAGTTATATTGTGTTCAGTAAGTAGGGGAGGATAATAATACTTTCTTGAGTTTCGTGGTATTTCCAGATTCATTTCCCATTGACTGTCTAAAGAAGGTTGTTTATGGCGAAAACACGTATTTTAGTTGACATCAAAAATGGGTTAGGATTGAAAACAAAAGGTTGCTGTCTGTTCTAAAAGTAAGTTTCAATGATATTAAATGAATAATGTTTTGATCTGGATTAATCTAGATCGAAAAAAGCTTCAGAACATACTGTAATTTTGTTATTCGTAGGTTGGAGTAATATAAGTCAGAGAACAGTTTTTTTTTTTTTCTGTTTTCAAATAATAATCTATAGACTAGTGTAAAATGTCATTCTATCGTGTTAAACCAAAGTTTATCATTTTTTTCTTTTAACGTTAAAACCAAAACTAGCTATTGTAAAAATCTTAATATTATCAAATAGGCATAGTAATTTAGCTATCGGTTGTTTTCCTTAACATCAATATTGAAAAGGAATAGAAAGGAAACTTGAAATACTAATTGTCAATATTTAAGTACTATTATTTTGTTTATAGTGTGTATATACTGTTACCGTTACGTAAAATGTAATATTAATCTAAATAGACCATTACGTTCATGCAACAATTGGATAAACGTATATTTCACGTTATATGTCAGTGTGAATAATAGGACTAACATAAAACAGATACACTTAAATATGTATTGCAATATTTTTTGACATATGAGAACGTAGTTCTGATTTGTCGAGCAATATTTCTGAGACGTAGAATATGTATGTGAAACACATTTTTTTAATAAAAGCAATAGCCCTTATACATAGTTCTGACCTGACATATTGGCGTGGCTAGGGGAGGGTAGGTTGGGCGATACTTCGGGCGCCGCCCCTGTGGGTGCGCCAACTAGAGTTGATATGACATACAGTCAAAATTAAGAAAATAGACAGACATTTGGCTATTCGGAAATATTGAATTGTTTTCCATATCAATTGTGTAACACAAAATTAAAACTGACACGTCATGTTGATAACGATATTTACATATCACGTGAAGGGGCAGGGGTTTTAAGAAATTGGAAGGTCGCCCCGTGTGAAGGAATGGGTCGCTGCGTTGCTGACCAGAACACACTATTCATTAACGAATCGATTTCACAGATGGAAAAAAAAATATGGTATAATATATTTTTTGTACTATTGTCCTGTTCTGCTTTAAAATTACAATATATACAAAATATGACAGTTTGACTACACAAGAAGAAAGCAGCCAAAACAACTCATCCAAATATACTGAAACGAGTCAAACCTACAGCACTCAACCAACCAAAGATTAATTTTACATTTCTACTCACATACTAGAAATTATGAAAGCACTATTAGAATCATTCCAATCATAGCTTGTAAACTTTCCCTATTACAATATATCTATATCAAATAAGTTGCCAATAATGCACAACGACACAATTTATTTTTCTAATATGAAAAAAAAAAAGTTTTCCTTGCAAAGCAGCACTATAATGTGTCTGAACATTTGGTGTAGAGAGAAACAACAACATGTAGTCTAATTAATGTTAAGACAACACAAGGCACATGGGCAACAGCACGATACATGTAAACATTAGCCGTTTGATTTTTTTTTTTTGAAAAGGTAACATTTACTCGATGAATAATCTACATCAATATAAACACTTTTTTTTTAAACAGTCCCCTTAAAATATTATGTCACTGTCACATCTGTTGTCGTTACAGACCAAACGAATGTTTAAAGTTAAATAAAATATGGCTAACATTTAAGTTAGCATAACAGTTACAACTTTCATTATTGGTCAAATTATATGTTTTACTATTGATCAATATGTATTCAATAATGACTATTTAATTGAACGTTTTAATCCCAATTTACAACTATGTCTAGTCCGTTTTGTGTTGCTACCGAGGAAACAAGGGCAGTGACCTAACCTAGTGTAAAGCGTATATATTTTAGTTATTGCCTCCCTTAGACCAGTCTTTAAAGTTTAAACTGTCGCTACATGGTTCCTAAGATCGTGTCCGTGTCTGTAGTACAGGTCTGTCACAGTCACCCATCGTCTCACGAGTTCGGCCTATCTGGTGATGTGAGTTGTCACGTCCGACTGACGTTGACTTTTATTTCTCCTTCACCACAGCGTTTCTTTCAAAGCTACACGAAAAGGAAAATGAGTTTTTTGATTCTAGAGTAAATAGACATCTAATGAACAAAAATAACGACGTTATTAATACTCAATGATAATGATACCTGCATTACTACCTAATGTATTTATTTAATCTTAAAAGTGGTATGTATGTAGAGTGTTTCTTTCAGACTTTTTAAGGGGTGGGCGGACACTGATCAAAGTATATTTTTATATAAATAATGTATCGGGAGACTTTCTTTTTCTTAAATATAAAGAAACATTTAATATGTATTGTCTTTTTAATGAAAAGGGACCAAACACGAAAAAGACAATTCTCACTCGTCATTCATATATGTACAAAAGAAAACTGTAGTTTTTAATTTAGCAAATACAGATATGTTTTAAACAAAAACTAAACGCATGTCTACATTTGTATCATTATTATAACACTGTAAATACAATTTAAATATGTTATAACACACAATTTATGTCTGTTTCGTTTTATTTATTTTTTCCAAAGCATTTACCAAACCTTTTATGACTATTAAATAGTTGATTACGTCACTTGCAAACACTCCAAAAAAAGTAATCGATAATAATGTATTATATGTATTGGTAAACTAAAATAACATCGTGTGGCCGACAGTGTTCCTAATCATTTAGACAAAATTAAAATAAATTAAAATAGAAAATGTGTAACCATGTAAGATACGTAGACGTCACTTTTGGAGCTGGTGAGATGTAGCGCAATATACAACTTAGTGTGCTATCATCAAGATGATATTGCACATAGCGTCAATGTGTACTTACACGGTTAGTTAACTCGTATTAATATAAATTGTATTATAAAGGCAAGCAGTTTACCTGTATATAGTTTACAATGTTTTTCACCCTTTGGTTTTATATAGATATAGACTCGACTATTTAATTGTGTTATTCAATATTTACTTTGAATCATGTTTAAATGATTTAGACATCAAACAGTCATAACATAATGTATAGTTAACCTTGTTAGTTCTACTACATTAGACTATAAAGGTTGTCAACTCACAAACTCACATATCGCTACCACCCCCACCAGTCTGGTGAGCTATGGTTCACGAATGTTTACATTTATAGAGCCGGGTTGAACTAATGACGACTATAAGGGGCAGATAATTTAGTATTACACGATTTGAAACTAAGAGGAGATAACAATTTCTGCTAGATCTTTTCATTGCCGTCTGTAAACGGCTGCTTTCACTGGGCGGAAGGGGGGTGGGGGGGGGGGTTGTGTCGAAGTCACAAGTTATGAAATGCTGATCAGCAGAAAATAAAACATCGTGTAAAATAAAGTGTACACGTTAACACCCGCACAACTAATTTGGCTTGCTAGATCCTGCCTAGTTCACAACTATAAGTCAAACGATGCATCTAATGAGTAGTAAATATCAGTCTTAAAGACGCTGATACATAATCATTAAGTTGTATTTGCCAGGTATTGTATTTAAAACCGTTTAATTATGACATTATCAGCAGTCTGTAAACATAAACAAAACGTGTTAAATGTTGTTGTTTATGGAGCCTTACTGATCAGCTAATACATGGGATATTTTAATTATTGTCAATAAATAACATTACAATAGAAACCTCATATTAGGGCATATCAAACACAGTTTAAACCTTTATTGCAAGCCTTAAAACAATTGACGCACTACATACATAATTTCGTTTTTAAATAACCATGTAAAATACAGGGAGAGAATAACTAAACAAAGACTACAAGAAGTGAGGTGGCAGACAACAATCCTAGATACCATCAGAGAAATGTTTTCATAGTTGCCATGACAATAATAACACCTCGTAATAAATATATATATATATATATATATTTAAGTGTCGTTTGCTTGTTGTTTTTAAATCTAACGATCTAATATTTTTGTTTGTTTGTTTGATGTAGTTGGTGGAAATTGTTCTGTTGGTTGATATAAATATAATTTAGGGTATAATGGGTGTATTCCATTGTGCTACCCTGGCGAAACTAGCAGAATTGCAGGTTTTTCTAGTTTTTGTTTACTTTTTTCCCCTTTAGCTTTGTACATTTGTCGTTGTCTTTTTTTTTGTCGGACTCTCTGTATATGTTATACCATATAGGTACAATCTGTCTATTATTGGGATTGTTAATTTTCTATATTTAAATCACCCGTAACAGCCACAGTTTGTGAACATTTTCTGAAGGAAACAGTAGACAGTGAGAAAAAAAAAATGATGAAAGAGATCCTACAGTTCTAACCCCACGACTGTCGCATGTTTTTTTCTCAATGTCTCACAGCCATTTACTTTTCTTATGTGAGCACTTGCTTTTATCATAATTTTAGTTGATTTTACATTTTATTATAGTTTTGATTTTACCAAAGAACAGGTTGATTTACCAAGAGTAGTTACCTCCCTCTGTTAAATGCAATATTCATGTTTTCAAGGGAGACAATGCAAATCTGTTACAAATAGCAAGCCGGGTAAAATATACAAAATTGTGTAATTAAGCTCCTTTTAATTTAAAAAGCAGAGTATAACGTTTTATAGAATATAATAATTGTATACAAAATCCTTCAAAATGTTTAGTTTTACTTCGATTAATTATTAAAACTTTATTGTAATTTCAAAAATTGAAAGCCTTATATTTGTATTTAAAATTTTTAAAGACATGCAATAAAATCCTATACATTAACGGTTGTTTGTATGGTTATATGTATCAGTTGAATTTTTTTTCTAATACTTTTAAAAGCAACATTTGACTTGTTCTCTTGCTCGATTTTTTACGTCGGGAATGTATGTAACAAGTACTGTTATAACATAACTTTTATCCGTAGAAAAGGACACAAAAACATGACGTAAAACACGGAACACACGATTTAAAATATGAGGTATGAAATGATAAAATAAATAACGCCTCTAGGTACGTAAATCTCGCTAGAGGTCATCCATATATGAGGTCAAACATATTTTAAAATTATTTTGGACAACCTCCCCACAAAAGTCCACTTAATTCGCAAAAGTCTATTTTTTCAGACCCCCCCCCACCCGTGTGGACTGCATATATGGATGACGCCTTACATTCCCATGTGTATTAAATTCTCTTACTAATTTCAAAATGCACATATTAAAGTCCTGTCACATTAACAACATCCTCTCGGTCAACTCGCTTTCATGATTTTATAAAATAGAAGTTTTAAAATACTTGGAAACCCAGCCATGTTGCTTGCATCAAAAACTACGAGATTAGCACGTGAAAGGTGGGGGTTAAAAATACTTTGTTGATCACTTCCCCCCTCTGTTGGCTCTGATCTGTATATGATGTAGGAAGGTGAATATGAAAATGATGCATTTTAGAGAGCATCAACTGCAACGTTCTCCTAGCTGTTTAAAAACTCTAAGTATTGTGTTTGTGGCCGTGTTTTTATCTAACTTTCTTTTGACAAATGTTAATGTATAACTGTACTTGTTACATAGAAAACAGAAATATAATCTTATATCAAAACATGTTATGTTTTTTTCATTATCACCAACAGAACTAGACTTGCCAAAAACATGAGCAACTAAACGTCCTTAAGTTAATTAAAAAAACAGACTGGATCAAGATATTATTTTCAACTAGTGGCTTCTGAAAACACAGTTTCAAATTAAAGTTATTGACTGTGTTTATGGAAAATTGACAATAGATCTTGATAGAAATGAAGATCACAATATTTTCGTAGAGGCAAAAATTTCACTTCAACCCCACCAGAAGTTGATAAATCAAAGAAAGAAAAACGCAGGAGTTAAACAATGTACAACAACAAATTTTAAGCTGAGTACGCCAAAATATTGAAGATGATTGTGAATTCATTTTTTATTGGGCTTAAAATATGATATTTGATAAATGGTGGAAAACCTACGAAGGGGTTAATTTTTCAAGATGACCGTCGTTGTCATAGTTACCAGGATTTTCTCTTCAATTTTTTTAGTGGAAATGCATATGCAGATGTACCTTTAAAAAGCTGTAAAAATATGTTTTCTAACGAGTATTAAAAAAAGTTGTTTTTTTTTTAAACCTTCGCCTACCCCTAATGATTCAAATATTAAAACAAATGATAACATTAATTGGTATTTTGAGACGCTAAAACCAAATGTACATAATCAAACAAGATCTACAAGACACAGACACAACGTGTGAAGCCACTGACATTTTAATGACAGGAGAATATTAAGGACATGGATTGTTTTTGTTTGGAGAGTAAAAGCTGTAACGTCTGTCTAGACTAAAATTGTTGTGTTCGATACGTTTGGTATGTCTATTGCTCTGATTTATTTATTGTACCTAATGCTTTCTAAGATGAGTTCTAATGCTAGTATGTAAAGGGATGTGAGGTGGTGGGGGGGATTGTCTAATTAATTTTATTTCTATCAGTGAGTGGCTGTGTGTGTTGTAAAATAGTATTTTTATCCAAATTGTTTTCTTTGAAAATTAAGTGAAGATATGTGTGCGCTACTCGGTGGGAAGTTTTCTCCTGGTCTAAGCATACTGGGGTGTTTTTATCGTGTGCATACTGAATAATATCTCTGATTAGGTGATTGTGAATGTGTATTTTCCTCCCTGTGATATTGCATTGTTGGTCAACATGAATCAACTTGTGTGTGAATGGTTCTAATTTGGAAATCTAGGATTTTGGTATACTTGTATAGTAGGATGTTTAAAATATAAGTAGGTCTATAAATGTGGGTTAAATTAGGGTCAGTCTGGGATTGCCGAAGAAATGTTATAACAGATGTGTTAAATTTTTTATGGCACCGCTACACGAATAGGGCTCTATTTTTTTTTTTTTTTTTTTTTTTTTTTTTTTTTAATTTTTTTTTGGAAAAAAAGAATTCGACAGAGGATAATACATATCCATAGGCCAGGGGCCGGCAACCTTTTGAAGCGGAAGAGCCAAAAGTTACAATTTTCAACATTTCCCTGGTTTTAAAGAGCCACTAACATTTTTTTTTATTTCAAATATTTTATTTTTTTATTAAGATTATTAGTATTTGTTCAAGGAGCTGGAGAGCCGCATCTTGATATCAAAAGAGCCGCATGCGGCTCGCGAGCCGCAGGTTGCCGACCCCTGTTCTACATTCAGAGGACTACATGCACTATCGATCATTCAGACTTCATCAAATGTCTTCTAAATGTGTAACACATATCGCAACTGTGTTTAAACCATAATGGCATAGCCATTTTATATAGAAAGCAAAGAAACATATTTAGGTTTTTATCATTTTTTTATCATAATATAATATGTTAAAGATTGTACGTTTTTAGAAATAAAACATTGTGTCTCTTTTATTTGGATTATTCCTAATGCCTTAAATGTACTTAATTTGTCACTTAAACACCAAATTATTTCCCTTGCAAACTTTCAAAATATGAATTAAATTTTTTTGTGAACTAAAAGAACAACATGTACACTGCAGTAAGCCTAATCTAGTATACACATTTAAAATGAACTAAAATAGAAAATATCTAACCATGTAAAATATGTACCTGCTACTTTGGGAGCGGGTCAGATGTAGTTCAATAAAAAGTTGTGTGTGAGTTTAATATGGAAGACCATATGTTGATACAATTCCCAATAAAACATTCACTACATTGGTCGGAGTAGTCGAGTGATAGATTGCCCCATTTAAATTATCGGCCTTTTTGGCTAAGATCAACGTGTTCTATATGTCACGGGTTCTGTACAGATGTCGTAGTTGTGGCCGCAGTTTTTTTCTCACGTTAGTCAGGTACCCACCTGAGCTGGGTGGACATAAGGACGTCCTACATATATGGCATACTGTTTGGTTAACTTAGTTGTCAGTTCTGCTACATTGAAAAATCCAGGTGGTTAACTCGCTAGTTGTTTTGAAAATATACATTGATGATATAATTTTGTTTCATGTAAACAATAAACCTCGGCTAACTTATCTTCATCAAATGTTACAAGAGGTAGCACGTGAAATGTGTGAGTCGCTATTGAGCTCGTTCATCACTTCCCCCTTCTGTTTACACACGGCTCTCCCTATTATGCAGGAAGGTAAACAACAACACCATGTCTTTCAGTTAGCATACACTTTGTTAAGTCTTATTTCTGGTTTGTAGAATTCAGTTTACCGATCAGTTAGTTGTATCTTTTACTTCAAGGTAACGGAATGCTACAGTTACCAAAGAACATATGTTTGCGAATATTGTTTTTGAATTGGCGCAATATTATTATGATAAACGTTGGTTTTAACAGTATTAAACATAAAACATTCAGGAGAAAAAAATGAATACAGCAGATGTCTCTAAAAACGCATAGCATAAAATTAAAATGTATAGATTCTAATGTTAACAGTGTTATTAAAAAGGCAATGAAAAACCATAATGTTTGGTACGTTTCATTTTCTTTAAATTGGATGTTCAAATTGTCAAAAAAAAAAAAAAAAACCAAAGTAAAACCAGTTTTTTACAGAAATGTCAATGGCCAACATCCCGATGTTTTTGCTGGTTACAAATTATTTAAGCAGAGCAATAAAAAAACCTAAATATTAATGTATACTATATAAGTGACAATGAGTATATTATATTACCGCTTATTACATTTAACATGTAAGAAGACAATTTGTGTTTATGCAGAAACAGGAATTTGATAAAAAATGTGTTGTACTGTTATATGTGTTTGATTTATTTTGACCTATTTTGCTTTAGAATTACTCCAAATATGTAATACAATAATGACATTTAATCCTATACCTCTATTTTTTAACTTTTTAATAGGGTTTGATTGTTGATGTTTCTAATGATGTTTTTTTTTGTTATATTTTTTAATTAAATCTCTAATGTTTTATTTGCTTATTTTATAAAGTGGGTTGGTAAAGCTTTGCTTTGGTAATGTGTAGGCCTATATGTTAATCAGCGCTGTCCTAATAGTTGTACCACAATTTGTTTATATGTCCAGCTTCTGTGTAATTGTGTCGGTCAGTCTTGTCCATGTAAAGCCGTACAGTTTGTGTTTGTCTGTCACTATAATTGGGGTGTCATATTGTGTCTTACCTATACGTTTCCTAGAATGTTTTATTTCTCTGCATTGATTTAACCACCCCTGCCTATCCCTTATTATGTAAATATCTCTACTATCTTAATTTATTAAGTTATCTTTGGTATCTTAAAACATTAATCACTATAAAGCTCACTTAAGAACATTGTTTGAATAGACTTATTCGTATGTCTTTAAAAAAAGTAAACAAACCCAATACAATTTGATATACACAGCAAAAAAAAAAAAAAAACAAAAAAAAAAAAACAATACAATTAAAAAAAAAATATAAAAAAAAAAAAAGCAATGCGAAAATTTACCGCTATTTTGTATACGGGCCCGACCTGTTTGTTTAATAATTATTTATTTACACGGCTGGTGGTATAAACTTGTAATAGTAAAATGGGGAATGGGAAGTAATTAGTAAAATATATCTATTGTTAACAGAGACAGTTGAATAGAAGACTTTACATTGATACATGCTCCCCCTCACATAGATAATAAATAGAAGACATTACAATTGTGAAATAGTCACTATTTTGGCGTTTCGAATTGACGATTTAGTCAATACTAAAGATATATATTTTTTAATCTAGGGATAAGCAGCTTCTGCCTTTGTTGTGGTCATGGATGATACTTGCTACCTCCTCCCCTAAAATGATATCACACCTCACTTTATAAAACCCCTTCCTCAAAATTACATTACACAACAGGTTATTGTGGGGGTTTTAATGTGTTTTTTTTTTTCTTAAATCTTAAATATACTCGACTTTCTTAACAATGCAAAGTAAAAGTTAAAATTCAATTACTAGTTTTTACTGCAAAAAAAGGTGTTGCCCTTTGTTTTCTCTACGTTGTCACCAAACCTTCTACCCCTTCCCCTCTCCAGATATGTCGTCATGTTTAGAAGATCCCTTAAATATCTGTTACTATGTTGTAAGCGAAAAATGCATATGGCAGTAGCGTACACAGGGAGGAGCAGGGGGAGCGGCCGCCCCCCTCTGGCCATTTTTAGCAAAGTTGCGCCTTTTTGGAAACTTTTTAAACTCAAAGTTTTAAACATCGATATTTGTTAAAATATTATCTTTGGTCGGCACATGTGAAACGTAATTCTCTGTGAATATTGTTTTTGCAATTACCAGTAAAAGTGTGTGAGCAATACAGTGATCTAACCCATACCTTCTCATTATGTCAAAAAAATATCTTTAAAGAACACTAAAAGTCAGTAGCTAATTAAAAAGTGCATGATCTAAAATGTCAAATATTTTAGTTATATGTAGGTTATTATTACGAATCTTTCACTTCTTTAGTTAAAAGCTGGGTTTTATACCAACTCTGATTTAAAAAAAAAACTTTCATTATGCTGTAAAAGTGTAGCATTTATCATGACAATATATTTAATTCTGATTGAAGATAAAATATTTTTGTAAAAACAAATAGCGTTAAACAACTTTATTAGATTCTTAAGTAGTTATTGATTTGTTTTGTTATTTATAATAAAATATGTAGACATATACATATTTATATTAAGATATTGATTATTTCCCCTTTTCGCTAGCCCTAATAGATGTCCCAGGAATTATTATGCATTTTTTTTACAATGATTACGAAACAGATTATGCCGTTTATTGATTTTGGTTATAGTGTGATTATATATATATATATATATATATATATATATATATATATATATATATATATATATATATATATATATACTTATATAGGAGATATTACAAATTCGGCGCCTTTTTTGCTATTTCCGCTCCCCCTACACCGAAAACCTGGATACGCCTCTGGCATATGGTTTAACACATTATGCGCTCTACTTGTAATAGTGAAGTCAAGCATTACACATTACAAAGAAATGATGGCAGTTTACATACTTCTTGGTAATTTGGAGAAAATTTTCTATTCTAAAATCAATTGGGAAATAAACATGTATTTTATTTGAAGTGAATGATGATAATAGTCGAAATCCCTGGAAATATGGCTACAGACCATTGTTTAAACGATATCTTCGCTAGTCTTTCAAGCGAGTTAAACACAATTCTGTTGCATTGATGTTTGCAATAACAGTAATATTTCAAACATCGAACAAACGCACATCTAGGATTTTTACATTATATTTACGACACTTTAGTTAAGTCTTTAGTAGTATATTAGGTCACTTTTGGAGCGTAGGCGCAGGCGCAACGGGATGTGGAGCAGGAGCAGGAGCAGGAGCAGGAACAAAGGCTATATAGGAAAATACTCCCTGCCTGGGTGAGCCGCAGGGACAATGACATATAACAAAATACTCACCCTCCAGGCGCAGCCTGCCGCAGCCTGGGACAACGAGATATAGTAAAATACTCCCTGGGTGAGCAGGAGGTACACCGACATATAGTAAAATACTCACCCACCTGGGTGAGGGTGGGTGAGCAGGATGTACAATGAGATATAGTAAAATACTCACCCACCTGGGTGAGCAGGTGGGTGAGGGTGGGTGAGCAGGATGTACAATGAGATATAGTAAAATACTCACCCACCCTAGGGTGGGTGAGCAGGAGCGGGAGTAGGTCAGTAGGTCACCACCGGTGACCTTGTGACGTAATTAGTAACATTATGACGTAATCATTGACCTAGTTACGTAATTTAATGAGTTTTTTAATTAGTTTTAATGAGTTTTTTTTTTAAATTTTAATTAATTTTTGACCTAGTTACGTAATTTTAATGTTTTTTGATTAATTTGATTTTAATTACTTTGTTTGTGTTTTGTTTGTTTATTTTTAATAAGTTTAATTAATTCGATTTTTTATTTATTTTGTATTTGTTTGATTTTAACTTTTTAATTATTTTTATTTTGTTTATTTTTAATTTAATTATTTTATTTTTAATAAGTTTAATTAATTTGATTTTTATTTATTTTGTATCTAGTTACGTAATTTTAATTTTATTTTATAATTAGTTTGAATTTTTATTGACTAGTTATGTAATTTAATTACTTTGATTGTTTAATTAGTTTGTTTACTTGTTGTTTAATTTAATTACTTTGTATAATTTATTTGTTTGAAATTCATTTTAATTAGTTTGCTTTTAATTTCTTTGTTGTACGCCGTTTGAAATAAAAGACTAACACTAGCGTGTACTAGAAAGTGTCATTGTGTATAACATCCATTTAACCACAGCTGTTACTTATTAGCGACAGCTTGTACTTATCGATCCGCCTGTGATCCTCCCCGGCGCTCCCCGTGGTTGCTTAATAGCGGGCTCACTGAAGCGATCACAACAGGTAATTAATCGAAGCCATTAAGTCCCTCTACGCGTTAAGTGTGGCGACAGCTGGTGCTGTAATTACTCACGGCTCTCGGCTTTTTTCATTAGACTACAGCTGTACATGAACTATGTTCACATATCGTACGCCCGGTCATTCTTTGAGCAAATTAAAAATTTTTGTTTCCACATGTCCTGCGAACCGTCCCTGGCTATGTATGAAAGATTAATGGTTGTAACTATTCGCTTATAGCGAGGGTCAGCGAAAACAAAAAATATATTTAAGGGTCGGAATTTTCTTTAAACCACCGTTAAGTCAGGTTTTGAGACGAAACGAAGTCTCGGTAGGTTCGTGTTTTTTAATGGGCGACAGGGCGACTTGGTGCGTTGGTACGTAGGTATGCGGGGTAGACATGTTTTTTACAAGTCTGGAAAAGTAATTACGTTTTTATGACCGTTCCGATTTTCTTTTGATCTGACCACCATTTGACCACACTGAGCCAGATAAATTTAACAATTGTCGCAGCGGGGTTTATTTTAAGTGCACCCCGTGCACGCTTGTTTACATTTTAAAAGACGTGTCGCGTGTCTTCCCCTTACGGCTTCCCTAATAGAGAAACGAGAGGAAAGACAACTGTTCTAAAATTAGAACAGCCTTGTCTACAGACACGAGTATCGTCCCTTGTGAAAAAATTCGCGTCAGAATCCTTAACTAAACAGTCAATTTCTTTAAAAAGTTAAAAAATAATTTAGGAAGACAAGGGTTAACAAAATATATATCTTAGTCTTGCAGCAGATTACCTTCCCATGTTCGCTTTAGTATTACAGTTTTCATCAATCTTCTTTTTGACTTGAACTTCTTTAATTTTTAAGAAAGTTAACTTATACATAATACATTACGGCTAATGACAATTTTTTTATTTTTACCACTCAATGTATTTTCTTTTTCTATATCTTACATTGTCATCTTAATTTTTGGTCACCTTAGGTGGTGGTAAGGTGGTAAGGTGGTGGTAAGGTGGTGGTAAATTTGCTTAAGGTGGTGGTAAGGTGGTAAGGTGGTGGTAAGGTGGTGGTAAGGTGGTGGTAAGGTGGTGGTAAATTTGCTTAAGATTATAAACTTCAAGTTTTAAAAAACAACAACGTTATAGTACGTCGTGTCAAATGACACACCGTTTAAAATGTCTACATTTAAAGTTCACCAAAATAATGACGTAAAAACTAAATATGATATGACGTTAGCATACATATCATTCAATCTAATCACTCTAAAGTACAAATCAATAATTTTTATTGATTAAGGGGCTGGGTGAGTTATTTTTATTCGGGTGCCCAGGGAAGGTTTGGAGTTGGTTGGTGAGTTATTTTTATTCGGGTGCCCAGGGAAGGTTTGGAGTTGGTTGGGACAGAATTTATACACGACTCGGTGACGTTTTCACCGAGGCAGGTTGGAAGCTAGACCATGCATGTTTTGGAATTGTTAGGGGTCGAGTCTATAGTAGGGTCGGGGGAATTTTGTTAACACAGAGGGCTGTTTCGAAGTTGGTACATCCATGTTTTAGAATTGATAGGTAGAGAGACCATACTAGGGTCGGTGAAGTTTTCACCGAGGCAGGTTACAAAGTTGGGACAGGCATGTTTAGGAATTGTTGGCAGTTGAGTTCATACTAGGGTCGGAGATGTTTTCACCGAGGCAGGTTGCAAAGTTGGTACATGCATGTTTAGGAATTGTTGGTAGCCGAGTTCATACTAGTGTCGGTGAAGGTTGGTTTTGAACTCGGAACATGCATGTTTTGGAATCGGTAGGTGTAGAGTCCATACTAGGGTCAGAGGAGTTTTTGTTAACACCGAGGCAGGTTGCAAAGTTGGTACATGCATGTTTAGGAATTGTTGGTAGCCGAGTTCATACTAGTGTCGGTGAAGCTTGGTTTTGAACTCGGAACATGCATGTTTTGAAATTGTTGGTAACCGAGTTCATACTAGGGACGGGGGTGTTTTCACCGAGGCAGGTTACAAAGTTCGTACACGCATCATTGGAAATGTTAGGGAGAGTTAAACTAAGGTCGGTGAAGTTTTCACCGAGGCAGGTTACAAAGTTGGTACATGGATGTTTAGGAATTGATGGTAGTCGAGTTCATACTAGGGTCGGGGAATTTTGTTAGCACTGAGGCAGGTTGGAACGATGGTACATGCATGTTTGGGAATTGTTGGTAGCCGAGTTCATACTAGTGTCGGTGAAGGTTGGTTTTGAACTCGGAACTTGCATGTTTTGGAATTGTTGGTAGCCGAGTTCATACTAGTGTCGGTGAAGGTTGGTTTTGAACTCGGAACTTGCATGTTTTGGAATCGCTAGGTGTAGAGTCCATAGTAGGGTCGGTGAAGTTTTCACCGAGGGTGGTTTCAAAGTTAGTACAGGCATGTTTTGGAAGTGTTAGGGGCCGAGTTCATACTAGTGTCGGTGAAGGTTGGTTTTGAACTCGGAACATGCATGTTTTGAAATTGTTGGTAACTGAGTTCATACTAGTGTCGGTGAAGGTTGGTTTTGAACTCGGAACTTGCATGTTTTGGAATCGCTAGGTGTAGAGTCCATAGTAGGGTCGGTGAAGTTTTCACCGAGGGTGGTTTCAAAGTTAGTACAGGCATGTTTTGGAAGTGTTAGGGGCCGAGTTCATACTAGTGTCGGTGAAGGTTGGTTTTGAACTCGGAACATGCATTTTTTAAATTGTTGGTACCTGAATTCATACTAGGGACGGGGGCGAGGGCGGCGGACAAAGTTGTCGATGTAGGTAGGGTGCAAGAGATATTCAACGAGGAGTGGTGTCTACAAGTTATGTATCCCAGTCTGTTGGAGTGGTTTCTAGGGGGTTGTGATATTAGTTGAATAAATATTTGTCTGTAGGATTGTCATACAGCCTTTGTCTCTTAAATGGAATAGGTATAGTGTGGGTAGTAGTACGGTCTGTTTATCTAGCGGTTGGTATTGAGGTTAGTGTGATGACACAAGGTTGGATGGGAGAAGGGGGAAGGGGTTGCGGACAAAGGGAAGGGGAAGGGCGAATAGTGATAAAAATAACTCACCCAGCCCCTTAATCAATAAAAATTATTGATTTGTACTTTAGAGTGATTAGATTGAATGATATGTATGCTAACGTCATATCATATTTAGTTTTTACGTCATTATTTTGGTGAACTTTAAATGTAGACATTTTAAACGGTGTGTCATTTGACACGACGTACTATAACGTTGTTGTTTTTTAAAACTTGAAGTTTATAATCTTAAGCAAATTTACCACCACCTTACCACCACCTTACCACCACCTTACCACCACCTTACCACCTTACCACCACCTTAAGCAAATTTACCACCACCTTACCACCACCTTACCACCACCTTACCACCTTACCACCACCTAAGGTGACCAAAAATTAAGATGACAATGTAAGATATAGAAAAAGAAAATACATTGAGTGGTAAAAATAAAAAAATTGTCATTAGCCGTAATGTATTATGTATAAGTTAACTTTCTTAAAAATTAAAGAAGTTCAAGTCAAAAAGAAGATTGATGAAAACTGTAATACTAAAGCGAACATGGGAAGGTAATCTGCTGCAAGACTAAGATATATATTTTGTTAACCCTTGTCTTCCTAAATTATTTTTTAACTTTTTAAAGAAATTGACTGTTTAGTTAAGGATTCTGACGCGAATTTTTTCACAAGGGACGATACTCGTGTCTGTAGACAAGGCTGTTCTAATTTTAGAACAGTTGTCTTTCCTCTCGTTTCTCTATTAGGGAAGCCGTAAGGGGAAGACACGCGACACGTCTTTTAAAATGTAAACAAGCGTGCACGGGGTGCACTTAAAATAAACCCCGCTGCGACAATTGTTAAATTTATCTGGCTCAGTGTGGTCAAATGGTGGTCAGATCAAAAGAAAATCGGAACGGTCATAAAAACGTAATTACTTTTCCAGACTTGTAAAAAACATGTCTACCCCGCATACCTACGTACCAACGCACCAAGTCGCCCTGTCGCCCATTAAAAAACACGAACCTACCGAGACTTCGTTTCGTCTCAAAACCTGACTTAACGGTGGTTGAAAGAAAATTCCGACCCTTAAATATATTTTTTGTTTTCGCTGACCCTCGCTATAAGCGAATAGTTACAACCATTAATCTTTCATACATAGCCAGGGACGGTTCGCAGGACATGTGGAAACAAAATTTTTTAATTTGCTCAAAGAATGACCGGGCGTACGATATGTGAACATAGTTCATGTACAGCTGTAGTCTAATGAAAAAAGCCGAGAGCCGTGAGTAATTACAGCACCAGCTGTCGCCACACTTAACGCGTAGAGGGACTTAATGGCTTCGATTAATTACCTGTTGTGATCGCTTCAGTGAGCCCGCTATTAAGCAACCACGGGGAGCGCCGGGGAGGATCACAGGCGGATCGATAAGTACAAGCTGTCGCTAATAAGTAACAGCTGTGGTTAAATGGATGTTATACACAATGACACTTTCTAGTACACGCTAGTGTTAGTCTTTTATTTCAAACGGCGTACAACAAAGAAATTAAAAGCAAACTAATTAAAATGAATTTCAAACAAATAAATTATACAAAGTAATTAAATTAAACAACAAGTAAACAAACTAATTAAACAATCAAAGTAATTAAATTACATAACTAGTCAATAAAAATTCAAACTAATTATAAAATAAAATTAAAATTACGTAACTAGATACAAAATAAATAAAAATCAAATTAATTAAACTTATTAAAAATAAAATAATTAAATTAAAAATAAACAAAATAAAAATAATTAAAAAGTTAAAATCAAACAAATACAAAATAAATAAAAAATCGAATTAATTAAACTTATTAAAAATAAACAAACAAAACACAAACAAAGTAATTAAAATCAAATTAATCAAAAAACATTAAAATTACGTAACTAGGTCAAAAATTAATTAAAATTTAAAAAAAAAACTCATTAAAACTAATTAAAAAACTCATTAAATTACGTAACTAGGTCAATGATTACGTCATAATGTTACTAATTACGTCACAAGGTCACCGGTGGTGACCTACTGACCTACTCCCGCTCCTGCTCACCCACCCTAGGGTGGGTGAGTATTTTACTATATCTCATTGTACATCCTGCTCACCCACCCTCACCCACCTGCTCACCCAGGTGGGTGAGTATTTTACTATATCTCATTGTACATCCTGCTCACCCACCCTCACCCAGGTGGGTGAGTATTTTACTATATGTCGGTGTACCTCCTGCTCACCCAGGGAGTATTTTACTATATCTCGTTGTCCCAGGCTGCGGCAGGCTGCGCCTGGAGGGTGAGTATTTTGTTATATGTCATTGTCCCTGCGGCTCACCCAGGCAGGGAGTATTTTCCTATATAGCCTTTGTTCCTGCTCCTGCTCCTGCTCCTGCTCCACATCCCGTTGCGCCTGCGCCTACGCTCCAAAAGTGACCTAATATACTACTGTCTTTGTCTAATTTTACAAATAGGTTTTTTTTTTCTTTTTTTTTAAAGTTGATTTACCAAAAAGGTTTATATTAATACAGAATTAATTCCCTTGTATAATAACCAAATAAGAAAACAAATATATTTTAAAAAACTATATGCGACATTGTATCGAATCCTATTGATACATTTAACGTTAACTAATAAAGACATTATATAACCATGTGTGATACGTAGGCGTCACTAAAAGACATTGTCAAATGTAGCTCAATTTAAAGTTGTGCGTGTGTTAAATATGGCAGGTATTATGTTGATACACTCATGAATCAAGTTATTGAAACTGTCATTTAAATTAGTGGTCGGAGTAGTCGAGTTACTTATTGCACCGATTCTCTTCTCGACATTTTGACTAACATCAAAGTGTACTATCTGCTATGGTTTATGTACGGAGTCAGGTAACCCATCTGACCTGAGTGGACTAATTGCCCCGTTCATTTTTTTTGGAAAAAAATGTATCATAATTATTCATCAGTTATTTTGGACGCCAAATTATATTAGTAAAATAAATCATAACTAATTACGTATATAACAACTTATTATAAAAAAGCCCAATTAACAACACACTGCTACCAATTTTACGCCACCAAACACAAATTAAACGATGTAGGCTACACGTGTTTTTATTTAGTTTAAAATATGAGTTAAATTATCTTTTTTTTTTAAATAAGTACTGATATATTTTAAGAAAACAAAATGTAGTTCGCAAATAAAAAAATTAATGTGTATATACGTATATATTAATTATACTCCCCCTTGATCATTGTCACGTAGTTAGGTACATTGTTACTGCTCTAGTTGTGATTGCTATTGTATAAGGTTGGCAAAGAAAATAACGTACGCGGTATCTGCCCTGAAATATTACGGTACAGTAAACTGTAATTACTTGTTTATTACTTATTTGTATTTTTTAAATAAACTCATCTCTGAACTAATGTGTATGTAACAGGATAATACACATTTAAAATGCTACAGACGATTTGAACCCCGGGGCTTTGACTATAATTGGTTTGTAGGTAACGATGTTATGTTATTTTACCTCATTGTCTTTGCTAAGATGTGGTTTGTCCACACAATTGTTTTATACATATAGGATATTTGAATAGGCCTACACATGTTTTACTCATATGCATTTATTCCACATATATTTTAATAATTAAAAAAAAATATATGTAATTAAAGTTACAATGTTTTTGCACCTTAATTAAACTATCCTTTTCCGGTTAGGTCCGACTCTTTTTTCTCAAAATAAAGCACATAAACCAACAAACACAAACGCGAATATATGCTTCATATCGTTATCTCCATAAATCAGTTAAAAATATAATAATATGCTAAACATTCGTTTTACTTAAGTTATATTGACAAAACTCATACATATTAAAAATGTCAAACCTAATTAGTTTTTTGTTCATATCGATTTAAACCATGAATCCAATTTGAAAACAAACGAAAACGGTATGGCTATCTTAAGTTACTTTTAAAGACACCCGAAGTTATCTGTATATCTTAATTCCCAAGGACAAACAAAATGGCTTTTTTACACATTCTACAGTGAGTGACCCGTAATATAATTGTGGTGACCCGTGGGCTACTGCTGGTGACCCGAGGGCTTTTGCTGGTGACCCGTGTGATCTACCGTGAGTGAATATTTCAATGTGATAACTGATCTAAGTTGTCTCAATCAAACAGGAAAGAACACGAGGGGAAACAATGAATTGATCCATTTCAATTCCCTTACTAAATTTCTTCTATGCCGACACAAATGTAAACTCACTAAGTAATAAAGGAAACAGTTTAGATGTAGTTTTATTGCTAGATGTTATTAAAAAAATATGTAATGTAAGATGATTAATTTCAATATGTCATGTGATTGCTTACATAATAACAATATATAAGTAAATTCAAACGTTATATAATTTGGAGATCGATGCTATGCAACAATAACTCATGTTTCATAATCCATTTTTTTGTAATGCTAAATGTGTTTCTCGATTTTTTTCAAAAGTAAGAAGTGTAACAGTATGCACTTAATGCAATGTTGCTCTAATTTATTTTTTCGGTTTCAAAATAATGTGTATATTGTGTCCTTCATCCGGCCGCTATATTTAGTTTATACAAACGTTTAAAAAAAGTAACGTAATGAACTTTGGGACAGTAACATTTGTGGTACCAGATCTTTACTGTTATTGAGTTCGTCATCAAGTGGTCATTAGGCTACGAAATAAATTAGTACCACTATACTTACGATGTCGTGTTTCAAATCAATTGAAATATAACTGTTGTGTAACTACCTGCCATGTTTAGCTGTATATGTTCCAAAAACATGTATTTTGTTTTGTTTTTTAAAGTGCAGTTTTCTTCACGGGTCACTAGCTACTCATTCATATATTTTCATGGAACTGTTCGCAGGTTGCCAAAGGAAGGGAAGGGTGGGGGTGTGGAATAAGGGAAATTTACACAAACTCTGCCAAACGGAAGAGGGAAATTTTGTTTCCGACTTTAGCAGAGCTCTTCTAAACGTGTAATACACTTCATGAATGTTTTTATTTCAGTTATATATAAATTTTAAATAAAAAATAAAACAACAAAAAAAAACAACATATCTTCAGTTTTTTATACTTTTGAGTTACAACATATTTTAGTAGCGTGAATATATATATATATATATATATATATATATATATATATATATATATATATATATATATATATATATATATATATATATTCAAAAAGCTTATGTCAATTTTGTTTTAATAATTTCGAATGTTTGCCAATTGAAAATATATTTATATTGCTTCTTTGCAAACTTTCTGAACAAGATTGAAAGCTATTAATATTAATACATAGGGCTTGCTTGTCTGCCTTGGTAAACTAAAAAAAAAACAATATGCACACTACAATGCAACTACTCGTATAGACACATTTACAATAAACTAAAATAGAACATATGTAATCATGGAACATACGTAGGCGTTGCGTTAGAAGCGGGTCAGATGTAGCTAAATATAAAGTTGTGTGTGAGTTCAATATGGCAGACATTACGTTGATGCAATCCTTCATCAAAGTATTGAAACTAATTTAAAGTAGATAAAACAATGGTCTGAGTAGTCGAGTGACTGAATGCACCATTTCACTTCTCGGCCTTTTGATTGAGATCAAAATGTAGTGTTTGTTATTGGTTATGTACGGAGGTCTTTAGAACGTACTACAGATTTGACTTCGGGATTCGAATTTTGATTCAGCGATTGCGGGATATTAAGTTTTGAATACATCTACTGTATATAACATGTGCAACGGAAATGTTATGTGTATGAAAAGTAATATTTTGTTTATTCTATCTTTTCTGGCCTGCATAACATGATCGGACATGATTTATGTATTATATTGGAAAATATACCGTTTAGGCACAGTATGAGTATATAGAGTTAGCTGCCATCTGCACTCACTCATCGGAACTCCCGCTTTCCATTAGGCGCTATGCAATGATCAGTTTCACATAGATACCAAACAAAACTACCGTAGACTGTTGCAGCTTTTCTATTATATTATGTATGAGTCATTTTGTAGGCCTATACCTACGAATATAATTGGAGATTTATTCAAATGTAGATTTAAAAAAAACATCCTTGCGCCCAACCCCCCCCCCCCCCTTTTTTTTTGCAATCATTTTAACCTGATTGTGATGTGTTAAAAGTCTGTTATAAGATAATTATATAAACACACAAACTTATTGTTCTACAATTATGCGATAGTGAAAACAGAATTATTAAATCGTTAAACATTATATAAACGAAGTTTTTCGAAACTAGTTATGTTTAGAAATAAAAACATCACTGCTTTTTCTGCTTCCGATTACATAAATAATATAATAAGTATTTAAGAAATGTCTCACTCATTTAGATTTCAAATAAATAACTTAAACGTTTTTTTATTAAAAATGTATAGTACTTTTTATTTTATTTAAGTATTTTCAACCGAATTATATTTCTAACTATTTATGCAATATATTTTAAGTTCCTTTCCTTGCTAATTTTTATTACTGGAATTGACGCACAGTAATTTTTTTTTTTAAAGTAGAATTATTTATTTATCAATTGATATACAATCCAATTTATAAATGTATATTCTAAATTTTCCCCCTACACACACTAGACAGAAAAAAAATTGCATGAAGCTTGGTTGATTATAAATGTCCGAAGTTTTTTTTTTTTTTTTTTTTTTTATGCAGACTTGTGAAGAATACATTTATTGCTCTCATCTAACACTAACTTTGTTAATTCTTGATTATGTTTTTTAAACTCAGTCGAGATTAAAGCCACTTTGTTTCTTCTCATTCACTTGAATTTCTCACTCATTATGCAATAGTTTAACAAGGAATCGGACTCGCATGATTGCTAATGAGAACAATATATGAACAGATTTTTTTTTTAAGTCGGAGTGCGATAACAACAAAATAAACAGTGACATCATTATGGACTCCGTCTGTCAATGAAAATTGACCTCAAAGTAAAATATTGCCTGAAAGTAAAAAAAAAAATAACAAAAATAAAACCATTGTCAGATCAGTCGAAACATTGATTAATCTAAAGTTATTGCCTGTCTTTAATATATGTAAATTTCAAAGTTGTATGCGTCATGCATGTTTGTGGTGTTGTATTGTTAGGACGACGATACGAAATCCAAGTATCTGCCCTACACTAGTTCATGTTTGTTGGTTGCTGATGATTGTCCTAATGATTTGTCTTAGAAGATTTGGATGACCTCTTGTATTTGTTGGTTGCTGATGATTGTCCTAATGATGTGTTCTAGAAGAATTGCGTGAACTCTTGACTTGATGTCTATTGTTTAACCCAAGTCAAGTCAATGTATTAAGATGTTTGTAAGTGAAACCAAAAAGTTTACATCCTTATCCTTAACAACCATCTACCGACAATTGAAAGTCAGGTTATAATTGGTGACGGTTACAACTCAGTTTCTCATATTTACTGCAAAACGTGTCTTTACACTTTATGAACCTGTCTCTAACGCCACTTAATAAATAATCCGCAACCCCCCCCCCCCCCCCCCTCTCACTAACATACACACTCTCGCTCCCCTTATCTCTGAAATGAAAGCAGAATATTTTAGAGCGAATAATTTAACATTCTTGTTTCGGTTTGATTTTAAACGATGTATCGACTGATTTCCATGGTTTATAAAATTAAACTAAGAATTATTTATTTAGCATTTGAAAATCTGTGTAAAATAATCATTTACTGAACACACTAATTTTTATTGGTTTGCTCCTGCGTATTTTCTAATGTACTATTTACATTCATGTATTCAAGTTTTGACAAGACTTGGTCCATTTATTAAAAGGACTCAGACACACTCAGTTTAGAATACATTTCATTATTTTATTGTGTAACAGGACATGTGATACACCGAAGCCGAAATCTTTACTCTTTGGTTTTACTTTATTTAATATTTTTTTTATTACTACAAGTTTGTAGAATAATGTATAATCTCTAATTAATTAATTATCTGATTTAATGGGCATGATTTTATAGCTTACATCTCAATCTATTGGAATCTAAAAATAGGTAGACTTACCAGTTCTGTCTTATTATAATTGAAATAACATGACCTACTTAACATACAACTCCTTTATATATTTGTTTTATATTAGAATCAACTGAACTAAATATCATAACACGAAAAATGAACAATTCATTTGTGTTTTAGTAATATATAAGTTCAAATGGGGGTTTTTGTTTAAAATAAATGTTCAATTGAGAGATTGTGTTCACATAGATGTTCAGTTGAGAGATTGTGTGCACATAGATATTCAGTTAACGGGCTGTAATCACATAGATGTTTAGTCCTTTTCTGTTGTTCATCTCGTGTTTATGTGACATATTTTGTTAACATACGATAGTGAAGTTTAGTTCGTACCTGACGCCTGACGTTGAAGTAAAGTAGAGTTCACTTGTTTCTGTCACATCGTCATACAAAGGGATAGAGTATTCAGCACTAACCACAACCGCCTTTACTTTCCCAAACGTGAATGAGGTACCCATTAAGGCTGGGTTTGCTCGATGTGTTCTACGGAGTTAATTCCGAATTAAAAATAGGGACGTTTGGGTTGGTATGTATGTTCTAGCATTAAACCATACCGTCAATAGCTACGTGGTCTATAGGACGTAATTGTTGACTAGGTGAATTTAATTTTGTGTATTCTAGGTGTTGGATCCTTTTCAAGACAAACAAACCATTGCATTGTTATATATCATTTTTTTTTTTACATTTTGAAAGTTTAAATGAGGAAACAATACTAGTTGTGAGTACAAATTGTTTGACCGACTTATTCAAATCTCTTTAAAAAGTGCAAGTTAATTCGATAAAGTTTTCTGAAATTGGTAAAAAAAAAAAAAATAAACACACAAATCATATATACACTTACCTAAACTTTGATCCTTATATTAAAATGTTATTTAGTAAATGTTTATTTACTGTACATGTCCGACTTAAATGTTTTTTTTTTAATCTATTTCAAATCATTTAATGGCTAGTGCTATTCCGTTTATAATGTTTGTTTCCCTTATTAAATAAATCTGGAGTGATCTCCCCTAAATTATCTCGAATATTCTTATATTAAAACGTCGATATTTGCAAAAATCTCGTTTTTTTTCTTTTTTGAATTGTGAATATCGTGCAATTTTTTAAATACTTTGATTCGATATGACATGACATGGATACATAGTGTAGTCGAGTGAACAGCTGAGTCTTTTTAATCGTATTGTCGTGGTTTTCAACGGGACAATTTTTGCTTTACACAACTAGCTGTCACCCGATGACCGTAAATAACTACCGCCCCTTCCCCCCCCCCCCCTACCCTCCATCCATACACGTTGATTGACTTATGTAAAAATAAACGATCTTTCGGTTACCATGAACTTAATTAAATCCGATCTCTATTCTTTTCAACTTAGAAGACATTCTACTTCTCATTTACTTATGTCAGAATTTAACAACGTCAGATTAATATTTTCGCTCAATATTTTAAGGGTGATTTATGCACATCAGATACAGATCAGCTGGCTAAAAACATTTTTTTCCCGCCTGAGACATGTAATTAACAGCGTCAGTTGTGTATTCGCTTTAGTATTACAGTTTTTATCATCGGCTTGTGAGGACTGATACAGATTTACAATAGTAATATTTCTTTCTTACTTGTAGCCTACTTTCATTCATTTAAGATGGTTTACTTATACATAGATCTAAAACAAAACGTCTAAACATATATAAATAAATAAATAAATAAATAAAACAACCTGAAAATGCAAATGTGTAATCAAATGATGATTCAAGGGATTTTTTTACCCTCGGCGTGGTGGGTGAGAGAGGGGGACGGGGTGGTAGTTGTACACAGCATCAAAGATATGAACATCAATGGCGAAACGAGTAGTGAACATTAATCAATAGATATCTTCGCCTGTATTTCAAAATAGTAAACAATATAGCTACAGTGTTAGTGTTTGCAATTACAGTAATATTTCAACATAAAAAAATGAAATATCTACAGTTTTAGATATTGTTCAAATAAAATAAATATTGTTGGTATATAGTGTTTCAAACATTTATTAATTTGACAGATTTTTTTAAATATTTTATTTATTTAATAAAATGATATATTAAATAGGTAATTATTTCCCTTGCACAATATTCAAAGAAGAAAAAAAAATGATTGGTAAATACTTATCTGCTTTGGAAATAAAACAATAAAAAATATGGGCAACATTGTAACGAATCTAATGGATACATTTAAAATTAACTAAAATAGAAAATATGTAACCATATAAGATACGTAGGCGTCACTTTTGGAGCTGGTCAAATGTAGCTCAATTTTAACTTGTGTGTGTGTGTTCAATATGGCAGGCATTATGTTGATACAATCATTACTTAAGTTATTGAAACTGTCATTTAAAGTAGTGGTCGGAGTAGTCGAGTGACTGATTGCACCGAATCTCTTCTCTGTATTTTGAATAAGATCAAAGTGTTCTATCTGTTAAGGATTATGTACAGAGGTCTTAGCTGTAGCTTCAGTTTTTCCTAATGTTAATCAGGTTCCCATCTGAGCTGGTTGAAAATAAGGATGTACTACAGACTCGAATCGGGAATCCGAACAATGGCTAGATATAAAGGTCTAAATATGTCTACATTCTTTGTTGTGTTATGTTTTTTTTAAAGGTTTAAGTATGTTTAATTATTTTTTTTATTTTCTTAATAAGCCTACGCATTGATTATAAAAGTAATTATACGCAATTTTTTTGTGTATGTATGTTTTGAAGAACTATAAATATTAACAATTTAAAAATCCAAAACTAGTCTTTGTAAAAATGTTATTAGTATTATCAAATCGGCAATTTAGCTATCGGTTATTTCCTTTAACACCAGTAATGAAAAGGAATAAAAAGCAAACTTTAAATACTAATTGTCAATATTTAAGTACTATTATTTAGTTTATAGTGTGTATATAATGTTAACGTTACGTAAAATGCAACATTAATCTTAAAAGTCCATTATGTTCAATCAACAATTGGGTAAACGCATATTTCACTCTATAGGCCAATGTGGATAAAAGGAATAACATAAAACAGATACACTTAAATGTTTATTGCAATATTTTTTTGACATAGGAGAACGTTGTTCGGATACTTCTGAGACGCACAATATGTATGTGAAACACATTTTTGTTTATATAAAAGCAATAGTCCTTAGACATAGTGTTGACCTGACCTAGTTGAGTGGCTAGGGGAGGGTAGGTTGGGCGATGTCTTCGGGCGCCGCCCCATGTGGGTGCGCCAACTAGAATTGATATGACATACAGTCAAAATTAAGCAAATAGACTGCCATTTGGCTAGTCGGAAATATTGAATTGTTTTCCACATTAATTGGGTAACACCAAATTAAAACTGACAAATGTTGATAACGATATTTACATCTCACGTGAAGAGGTGGGGGTGTCAAGAAATTGGAAGGTCGCCCCGTGCGACGGAATGGGTCGTTACGTCACTGACCAGACCACACAATTCATTAACGAATCCTTTTCACAGATGGAAAAAAAATGTGGTATAATATGTTTTTTTTTATAATATTGTCCTGTTCTGCTTTAAAATTACCATCTATACAAAATAGGACAGTATAACTACGCAAAAAGAGAACACTACCAAAACTAAAAAGCAAAGAAAAAAAATACCAACAACTCATCAAAATATACTGAAACGAGTCAAACCTACAGCACTCAACCAACCAAAGATTAGTTTTGCATTTCTACTCACATACTAGCAATTATGTAAGCACTGTTAGAATCATTCCAATCATAGCTTGTAAACTTTCCCTATTACAATAATACTATATCAAATAAGTTGCAAATAATGCACAACGACACCATTTATTTTTCTAATATGAAAAAAAGTTTTCCTAACAAAGCAGCCCTAAAATGTGTCTGAACATTTAGTGTAGAGAGAAACAACAACATGTAGTCTACTTAATGTTAAGACAACACAAGGCACATGGGCAACAGCACGATACATGTAAACATTAGCCGTTTAATTTTTTTTTCAAAAGGTAACATTTACTCGATGAATAATCTACATCAATATAAACACATTATTTTAAAGAGTCCCCCTAAAATATTCTGTCACTGTCCGATCTGTTGTCATTATAGACGATCTGAATGCTTAAAGTTAAATAAGATATGGCTAACATTTAAGTTAGCATAACTGTTACAACTGTTATTATTGGTCGGATTATATGTATTCAATATTGATCAATATGTATTCAATACGGACTGGTTAATTGAACGTTTTAATCCCAATTTACAACTATGTCTAGTCCGTTTTGTGTTGCTACCGAGGAAACAAGGGCAGTGACCTAACCTAGTGTAAAGCGTATATATTTTAGCTATTGCCTCCCTTAGACCAGTCTATAAAGTTTAAACTCGCTACATGGTTCCTAAGATCGTGTCCGTTTTAAGTCTGTAGTACATGTCTGTCACAGTCACCCATCGTCTCACGAGTTCGGCCTATCTGGTGATGTGAGTTGTCACGTCCGACTGACGTTGACTTTTATTTCTCCTTCACCACAGCGTTTCTTTCAAAGCTACACGAAAAGAAAAATGAGTTTCTTGATTCTAGAGTAAATAGACATCTAATGAACAAAAATAACGACGTTATTAATACTCAATGATAAAGATACCTGCATTACTACCTAATGTATTTATTTAATCTTAAAAGTGGTCTGCATGTAGAGTGTTTCTTTCAGACTTTTTAAGGGGTGGGCGAACACTGATCAAAGTATATTTTTTTATATAAATATTTTATCGTTATAGGGGCGGGAGACTTTCTTTTTCTTAAATATAAAGAAACATTTAATATGTATTGTCTTTTTAATGAAAAGGGACCAAACACGAAAAAGACAATGGAAATATCGAACTAACATTAAATTATTGATATTCTCACTCGTCATTCATATATGTACAAAAGAAAACTGTGGTTTTTAATTTAACAAATACAGGTATGTTTTAAACTAAAACTAAACGCATGTCTACATTTGTATCAATATTATAACACTGTAAATACAATTTAAATATGTTATAACACACAAACTTTATGTCTGTTTCGTTGTTTTTTTCCAAATCTTTTACCAAACCTGTTATGACTATTACATACGTGATTACGTCACTTGCAAACACTCCCAAAAAAAGGAATCGGTAATAATTTATTATATGTATTGGTAAACAAAAATAACATCGTGTGGCCGACAGTGTTCGTAATCATTTAGACAAATTTAAAATAAATTAAAATAGAAAATGTGTAACAATGTAAGATACGTAGACGTCACTTTTGGAACTGTTCAGATGTAGTGCAATAAAGAACTTAGTGTGATATCATCAAGGTGATATTGCACATAGCGTCAATGTGTACTTACATGGTTAGTTAACTCGTATTAATATAAATTGTATTGTGAAGACAAGCAGTTTACCTCTGTATAGTTTACAATGTTTTTCACCCTCTGGATTTATATAGGCATAGACTCGACTATTTGAATGTGTTATTACAGATTTACTTTAGATCATGTTTAAATGATTTAGACATCATACAGTCATAACATAATGTTTAGTTAACTTAGTTGTTAGTTCTACTACATTAGACTATTAAGGTGGTCAACTCACCAACTCACATATCGCTACCACCCCCACCAGTCTGGTGAGCTATGGTTCACGAATGTTTACATTTATAGAGCCGGGTTGAACTAGTGACGACTATAAGGGGCAGATAATTTAGTATTACACGATTTGAAACGAAGGGGAGGTAACAAGTTCTGCTTGATCTTTTCATTGCCGTCTGTAAACGGCTGCTTTCACTTGGCGGAAGGGGGGGGGGGTGTCGAATTCACAAATTATGATTTGCTGATCAGCAGAAAATAAAACATCTAGATAGAAGCGTCTGCTACGTTGCGTGTCAGCTCATGTAAAATAAAGTGTAAACGTTTACACACGCACAACTAATTTGGCTTGCTAGATCATGCCTAGTTCACACCTAAAACCCAAACGATGCATCTAAGGTGTAGTAAATATCAATCTTAAAGACCCTGATACATAATCATCAAGTTGTATTTACCAGGTATTGTATTTAAAACCGTTTAATTATGACATGATCAGCGGTCTGTAAACATAAACAAAACGTGTTAAATGTTGTAGTATATGGAACCTTACTGATCATATAATACATGGGATATGTTTTTTTGTCAATAAATAACATTACAATAGAAACCTCATATTAGGGCATATCAAACCTAGTTTAAACCTTTATTGCAAGCCTTAAAACAATTGACGCACTACATACATAATTTCGTTTTTAAATAACCATGTAAAATACAGGGGAAGAATAACGAACCAAAGACTACAAGAAGTGAGGTGGCAGACCAGAATTCTAAGTACCATCAGAGAAATGTTTTCATAGTTGCCATGACAATAATACTTTTTAAAAATTAAGTTTGGTGGTTGTTTTTAAATCTAAACGATCTAATATGTTTTTTTGTTTGTGTGATGTAGTTGGTGGATAATGTTCTGTTGGTTGATATAAATATAATTTAGGGTATAATGTTTCAATTCCATTGTGCTACCCTGGCGAAACTAGTATAATTGTAGGTTTTTCTAGTTTTTTGTTTACTTTTTCCCCTTTAGTTTTGTACAGGTGTCTTTGTCTTTTTTTGTCGGACTCTCTGTATATGTTAAACCACATAGATACAATCTGTCTATTATTGTGATTGTTAATTTTTTTATATTTAAATCACCCTAACAGCCACAGTTTGTGAACATTTTCTGAAGGAAATAGTAGACTGTGAGAAGAAAAAAATGATGAAACATATCCTACAGTTCTAACCCCACGACTGTCGCATGTTCTTTTCTCAATGTCTGACAGTCATTTACTTTTCTTATGTAAGCATTTGATTTTATCAAAATTTTAGTTGGTGTTACATTTTATTATAGTTTTGATTTTACCAAAGAAAATGTTGATTTGCCACGAGTAGTTACCTCCCTCTGCTAAATGCAATATTCATGTTTTCAAGGGAGACAATGCAAATCTGCCACAAATAGCAAGCCGGGTAAAATATACACACTTGTGTAATTAAACACCTTTTAATTTAAAACAGAGTGTAAAATTTTTATAGAATATACAAATAATTTACAAAAACCTTCAAAATGTTTAGTTTTACTTCCATTAATTATTAAAACTTTATTGTAATTTCAAAAATTGAAAGCCTTATATTTGTATTAACATTTTTTAAAAACATGCAATAAAATCTTATTAACATTCTTTCTTTGAGTGGTTGTAAGTTGAAATTTTTTTTCTAATACTTTTGAGCAACATTTGAATTGTTCTCTTGCTTGTTTTTTTACGTCGGAAATGTATGTAACAAGTACTGTTATAAAATAACTTTTATCCGTAGAAAAGGACACAAAAACATGACGTAAAACACGGAACATACGTTTAAAAAAAAACGTTATTGTTGAGGTATGAACTAATTAAATAAATAACGCCTCTAGGTATGTAAATCTCGTTAGAGGTCATCCATATATGAGGTCAAACATATTTTAAAATTATTTTGGACAACCTCCCCACAAAAGTCCACTTAATTCGCAAAAGTCTATTTTTTTCAGACCCCCCCCCCCCCCCCCGTGTGGACGTCATATATGGATGACGCATTACATTCCCATGTGTATTACATTTTCTATTTAATTGCAAAATGAACATATTAAAGTCCTGTTACTTTGACAACATCCTCTCGGTCAACTCGCTTTCATGATTTTATAAAATAGAAGTTTAAAAATACTTGGAAACCCAGCCATGTTGCTTGCATCAAAAACTACGAGATTAGCACGTGAAAGGTGGGGGTCGTAAAATACTTTGTTGATCACTTCCCCCATCTGTTGGCTCTGATCTGTATATGATGTAGGAAGGTGAAGATGAACATGATACATTTTAGAGAGCATCAACTGCAACGTTCTCCTAGCTGTTTAAAAACTCTAAGTATTGTGTTTGTGGCAGTGTTTTTTATCTAACTGTCTTTGGACAAATGTTAATGTATAACTGTACTTGTTACATAGATAACCAAAATATAATCTCGTATCAAAACATGTTATGTTTTTTCATTATCATCAATAGAACTAGACTTGCCCAAAACATGAGCAACCAAACGTCCTTGAGATAATTTAAAAAAACAGACTGGATCAATATATTATTTTCAACTAGTGGTTTCTGAAAACACAGTTTCAAATAAAGGTTATTGACTGTGGTTATGGAAAATGGACAATAGATGTTGATTGAAAGGAAGATCACAATATTTTTAGGCAATTAAATCCTTGTTATTTTGAGTGCTTGGTAACTCTAATTATCGATCATAGTAAACTGTACATGCCACAGTAGGGATTATTTTTCAAACTCATAGATACCATGTACTTCTAAACTGTGAAGACTACATGGTCCACTGAACCTGATCTCCATGTTTCATACATTGATAATGTGATGCCAAGATAAAGATTTGAAGTCAAAAGGCCATTTATATATACATGTGACAAGAATTCAATACTGGCTACAATGCAAAACCAAACTTGAATATAGGCAATTGATAGCGAGAGCTCACATTTAGGGATTATATCAAAGAAATATCACCTCAAGACCTGGTCGTAGAGGCAAGAATTTCACTTCAACCCCACCAGAAGTTGATCAATCAAAGGAAGAAAAAAACGCTGGAGTTATGCACAATGGACAATAAAAAAAAATAAGCTGAGTACCCCAAAATATGGAAGATAATTGTGAATTCATTACTTATTGGGCTTAAAATATAATATTTGATGAATGGTGGAAAGCCTACGAAGGGGTTAATTTTTCAAGATGACCGCCGTTGTCATAGATGTAGATGTAGGCCTACCTTTAAAAAGCTGTAAAGAAATGATTGTTTTATAACGAGTATATTTTTTTTTACCGGCGCCTACCCACAATGATTAAAATATTTTAAAAAATGATAACATTAATTGGTGTTTAGAGACGCTAAAAGCAAATGTACATTATCAAACTAGATCTACAAAACACAGACACAACGTGTGAAGCCACTGACATTGTAATGACAGGAGAATATTAAGGACATGGATTGTTTTTGTTTGGAGAGTTAAAGCTGTATCGTCTGCGTAGGCTAAAATTGTTTTGTTCGATAAGTTTGGTATGTCTATTGCTCTGATGTATGTATTGTACCTAATGCTTTCTAAGACTATTTCTAATGCGAGTATGTAAAGGTGGGGTGGTGGGGGGGGGCATTGTCTAATTAATTTTAGGATCTATCAGTAGGTGGGTGTGTGGTTTGTAAAATATGATCTTTATCCAAATTGTTTTCTTTGAGAATTGTGTGAAGATATGTGCGCTACTCGGTGGAAATTTTTCTCCTGCTCTAAGATGAGTATGCATGCTGGGGTTTTTTTTAGCGTTTGTACACTAAATAATATCTCTAATGAGGTGATTGTAAATGTGTATTTTCCTCCCTGTGATATTGCATTGTTGGTCAACATGAATTAACTATTAACTTGTGTGTGAATGGTTCTATTTTGGCAATCTAGGATTTTGGTATAATTGTATAGTAGGATGTTAAAAATATTAGTAGGTCTATAAATGTGGGTTAAATTAGGGTCAGTCTGGGATTTCCGAAGAAATGTTATTACAGATGTGTTAACATTTTTATCGCACCGTTCAAACAGGAAAAAATGTCAATGATGGCTACACGAATAGGGTTCTATCAGCTGTGAAATTTTTAAAATTAATCTACATGCAGAGGTCGACATTCAACATCAGTCATTTAGAGTTCATGAAATGTCTTCTAAATGTGTAACACATATCGCAACTGTGTTTAAATCATAATGGCATAGCCACTTTATATAAAAAGCAAGGACACATATTAAGGTTTTTATCATTTTTCAATTAATAATATAATATGTTAAAGATTGTATGTTTTTAGAAACAAAACAGTGTGTCTCTTTTATTTGGATTATTCCCAATGCCTTAAATGTACTTGATTTTTCAATTAAACACCAACTTATTTCCCTTGCAAACTTTCAAAATATGAATTAACTTTTTTTGTGAACTAAAATAACAACATGTACACTGCAGTAAGCCTAATCTAGTATACACATTTAAAATGAATTAAAATAGAATATATCTTATCATCTAAAACAGGGGTCTCCAAACTACGGCCCGCGATGTCCTCTCATCCGGCCCGCGGAGATCATTTTGTCCGAGGAAAAAACGTTTGTTGGTGATGGCGGAGGAACTTTGCCCAGAGAATTCAAAGACATTTCTGGAAGAAACTGGCCCCCGAACTGAAATTTGATAGTTAATGTGGCCCTCGGACTGAAACGTTTGGAGACCCCTGATCTAAAATATGCACCTGCTACTTTGGAAGCGGGTCAGATGTAGCTAAATATAAAGTTGTGTTTGAGTTCCATGTATGGAAGACCATATGTTGATATAAATATCAATCAAGGTATTAAAACTGCCATGTAAAGCATTCATCACATTTGTCTGTGTAGTCGAGTGATTAATTTCCCCATTTAAATTCTCGGCCTTTTGGCTAAGATCAAAGTGCACTATATCACACAGGTTCTGTACAGAGGTAATAGCTGTGGCCGCATTTTTTCTAATGTTAGTCAGGTACCCATCTCAGCTGGGTGGACATATATGACATAATGTTTGGTGAACTTAGTTGTCAGTTCTGCTATATTGAAACATCCAGGTGGTCAACTATCTAGTTGTTTGGAAAATATACATTGATGATATTAGTTTGTTTCATATAAACAATAAACCTCGGCTAACTTATCTTCATCAAATGTTGCAAGAGGTAGCACGTGAAATGTGTGAGTCGCTATTGAGTTCGTTCATCACTTCCCCCTTCTGTAGACACACGGCTCTCCCTATGATGCAGGAAGGTAAACAACAACACCATGTCTTTCAGTTAGCATAAACATTGTTAATTCGCATTTCTGGTTTGTAGAATTCAGTTGAACGACACGTTAGTTGTATCGTTCACTTCAAGGTGTCGGGATGGGACAGTTACCAAAAAACAATTATGTTTGAGAATATTGTAATTTAATTGGCGCAATATTAGTATGAAAAACGTCTGTTTTTATTGTATTAAACATAAAACATTCAAGAGAAAAAAATCAAAACAGCAGATGTCCCTAAAAATGCACGACAAAAATTAACGTTACTTATGTAAATACTGTTTTAAAAAATTTCTTATGCAAATACTGTTTTAAAAAAAGCAATGAAACACTATAATTGTTGGTATGTTTTATTTTCTTCAAATTGTTTGTTCAAACTGTCAAAAAACAAAATCTGCGTTTGTAAACAAGTTTTTACAATTATATATGTGGCCAACATTCCGATGTTTGTACTGGTTACAAATCATTTAAGCAGAGCAATAAAATACTGTTAAATAGTAATGTACACTATATACGTTATAATGAGTATATTATATTACAGTTTATTACATGTAACATGTAACATTAACCTAAGTAGACAATGTGTGTTCATGCAGAAACAGGACTTTGAAAATAAAATGTGTTGTACTGTTACATTTTTTTAAAATATCGTCCTGGTTTGCTTTAGAATAACTACAAATATATAATATAATAATTACATGCAGTCATATAACTCTATTTTTTAACATTGTAATAGGGTTTTTTTGTTGGTGTTTTTAATGATGTTTTTTTTTTAATGTAAGTCTCTAATGTTTTGTTGTTTTTTTTTACACTGTAATAGGGTTTGTTTGTAGATGTTTTTATTTTTTTTTAAATTTATATCTCTAATGTGTATTTCCTTGTTTTATAAATTGGGTTGGTAAAGTTATGTTTTGGTAATATGTATATTATGTCAATTAGCGCTGTCCTAATGACTATACTGCAATGTTTATACTTGTCCATCTTCATTTTAATTGTGTCTGTCAGTCTCTTTTGATGTCAAAATGCGGCTCTCCTGCTCCTTGCACAAATATTAATAATTATATTATTCTATTTTCAAAATTCAAATAAATACTACACTGTAAAGAAACACAACTTAAAACAGGATAAACACACTCATTAGAGAACAGTGAGAATAGGTGCAGTAGAAAGTATACGGACAGCCGTTTGGGCACCAGGCCCAGTCCTTACAGCAGTGCTATTGACAGCCCCATGGCAACAATTCCATGCTTGCCACTGCCAAGTGCCGAATTTTTTAAAATCTTTGAATGGGGAATGTTATTTTATTCAGAATGCATTTCCCTATTGGTCAGTAATCATTACTTTAACCTGAGTGACGTAGTTGTTTTTAGTTATTGGCTTCCAACTGTTGAGCCGGGTGCAGGACGATGGGGTACGAGTTTACCCTGTGTTCAGTGGGGTGGAAGATAAGCCTGGTGAGAACCCAAGGACAGAAGTGACTGATACGCGGTGATCAAACCAGTTGGTCCGAGTTTGCCGTGTTGAGACTTGCCTGGCTAATGGCAGATACCTACTGAGCCTGTGATATCCGTAAAGACAGAAAAAGAGTTAACAGCTTCTAAAGTAGATTGGGATAGTCCTAAAGTTATATTATTTGATTACTAATGTTATTACCCTGGCGAAACGTGTATGTTTTTATATGAGTAAATATTGAAAGCTATTTATTTTAAATAACAAATGTAATCTTACTAATTTTAAACAAAACACGCTCATCAAACGAATGTAAGTTTATAGTGGATGAATAGAGAAAAAAAATGGATCCATCATAGCTTTCTTGTGCCCGCTGTGTTAGGGTGTATATATGTTTACAAATGTACATCTGTGTTAGGGTGTAATAAAATGTGTACATATGTACGACTATGTTAGGGTGACATATGTGTATATGTGTACGGCCTGCATAACATTTAAACAATGTTTTTGAAAGTTGAATAGAAGACATGTACACACGGACACATACAGTAATTAGACAACTTTACATTGAGACATGCTCACCCTGACAGAGATAGTTGATTAGAAGACTTTACATTGTGAAATAGTCACTCTTTTGCCGTTTCCAAATAATGGAATCAGCACTGAAGTTGATTTTAACATTGTCGATTAAACCAAAATTAAATATATTTTTAACAATTTGGGGATATGCAATTTCTGCCTTGGTTGAGGTAATGATTAAGGTGCTTCATCATCCCCTAAAATTATATCACACCTCATTTTACCAAACCCCTCCCTCAAAAATAATTTTTTTATATATGTTTTCTACTTAAATCTTAATTAAGCTCGATTTTCTTGACAACGCAAATAAAATTAAAACTCATTTTCTAGTTTTTACTGCAATAACGTTTGATTTATTTTTCTCTCTATCATCATCAATCCCTCCTCTTGTACACCTACCCTCTCCAGATAGGTCATCATGAATAAACGATCCATTATAAATATATGGTACTCTTTTCTGAGCGTAAATTGATATGCATACAAATCAACACATTATGGGTTCTACAATACACATCACTCATCACCAAAACAAAAGGATAGCAATGTACATTATTATTGGTAATTTGAAGAAAGTTTTCTGTTGTCAATACGTATTTTCATTTTAAACAATTGGGGCATTTCACCAAAAGATGTTCTACATCAATCAAAACGTAGAACGAACGATATCCTTGCTTGTCTTTCAAATGAGTAAAAATCAACGCTATTGTGTTTTCTTTTTTGCAATTACAAAAAAAAAATAATATAAAGCAAATACACATCTATTATTTTATGTGCATTATTTAGAACACTTTATTATTAAATAAATGTCTAATTTTAGGGAAAATTAATACGTTTTTTTTTTTATTTATTTGTTTAGAATTTGTTTACCAAATGGTCTATTTAATAGGTAATTACTTCCCTTGCACAATAACCAAACAAGAAAAAAATATTGGTAAATACCAGCGTCGGAAAAATTAAACAAAAAAATACAAAAAATATGGGCGACAATGTATCGAATCATAATGATACATTTAACATAAACTAATATATAAACTATGTAACAATGTAAGATACGTATGTGTTACTAAAAGAGATGGTCAAATGTAGCACAATTAAAAGTTGTGCATGTGTTAAATATGGCAGGTATTATGTTGATACACTCATGAATCAAGTTATTGAAACTGTCATTTAAATTAGTGGCCGGAGTAGTCGAGTTACTTATTGCACCGATTCTCTTCTCGACATTTTGACTAAGATCAAAGTGTACTATCTGCTATGGGTTATGTACGGAGTCAGGTAACCCATCTGACCTGAGTGGACTAATTGCCCCGTTCCTTTTAAAAAAAATGTATCATGATTAAATCATCAGTTATTTTGAACGCCAACTGAGTTACTGAGTTAGAAGACACATTATATTTCTCATTCACTTGAAATGCCTAAATGCAACAGCCTCATAATAGTTTATAGTAGACGTATACACACTTTAAAAACAGCAGGCTTTAAAAAAAAATTGTCTGCCTAAAACCTGATGTAATACCTATTGTGTATTAATTGTAATATTCTGCTTGACTTTGAAAGTTACATTAAATAAGCACACATTATTCGTTTTTTTAAGAATTATCAATAGAATAAAACTCAACATTGAATAGCAGCTTTTACTCTTTAATCATTTAATAATAAACTGCATTTGGGTTAGTACATATTAAATAATGTGTGAACATTTTTTTCTATTTCTTTTGTTCTTTGTAAAATGAGTTATTTAGTTATGAGTCGGTCTTGTGTTTGTGAGTTGTTTCCCGTTAGGCATGTAGAAAGTAAAAGGGAAATAGCTGTGATTTACTCGTTTAAAATGCATCATCATATTAATATTCATTTACTTAATTAAGGTCACCCTATCGTATAATAACTGTGTATTCCGACACATACATATAACATAACATTACCTGAAGATGGGCTGATGATTTGAAGAGTTTCAAATAAAGTTTTGTAATTGAACTGAGGGTGGGACCTATCTGATTGTTCTGCTTGTAATATACTTTTCGTGAGTATAGTAATACATGTTAAAGTGGTTCATATCCTTTAGCAGTGTTGCTCATGGTTGTTACATTGCAACTAATCCTTCGAACAGATGGTGAGAGCAGCTTCTATAGCAGCAAAATGTACGATCCTACTCAGATGTCCCGACCTCAACCACAGTCAACTGGGGGGAATGTCCAGACATGTACTCAGCTCCGTCTTCAACACGTTTTTTATCAAAGAAAAATGGGCCCCAGGCTTAAGAAGTCACATAATCAGACAACTAATTAGTCAACATAAAATACTGAACTACGAACGACGGACGTGTGGACAAGTGGTTTCTTACAAAATGTGAACATCTTAGCAAATCTGTTATGTAGTTGGTTGCTTATATTAAAATGATATGGACACGTATTAGATTTTAGGTTAAATGTTTTATTATGTTGATTTTAACGTAGACTTTCAGCAAAAACGAACTTTGGACATTCAATTTCCATCACTTATTGAGACCTAAAACACATACTTTTTAACTAAACATGATAATGTGGTACGCTGAAGTTTGATCATAGTGATACTTTGACCAAGTGTACTCTATTCCTTTATGGAAAGGTTTTACTTAAGGGGCGATCCATTAATGACGTTAAAAAAAAATTCAGATTCCCCCCCCCACCCTCCGTCTACACTTGTCCACTTTCGACAGACCCCCCCCCCCCCCTCCCACCACCTACCACACATAAAACTTATTGCGGACGTCCACAAAAATGTAATAAACCGCTCAAAAATTACTATTGTAACCATGTTTAGTATTAAGCCTAAATGTTAAAAGCAGAAGGTAGACATGGAAAGAAAAAAATTAGTAGGTTTTATTTTTAAACGTCGAATTATGTTTTTTTGTTTAATATTAAGGATTGTCTCATTTCCTTTTATTTATTTTTTATTATTTTTTTTTATTTGAGGGTGGGGGCTAACACATTATAATTATCTATACTCGTTACACTATATTATTTTCTTCAATCGTTGAACGTATTTTAAAGATTAATATTAGCATTTATGACATCAATAAGTCGCAAGGCCTCTTAGGACTTTGTCCAGATATTTGGTCAAACGTATGTTTTGACGTATGTGTGTGCTAATGATTAACTGTATAATTCCCCTATTGTCGTATCTTATGTGTTCAAAGCACATGACACTTATAAAACTACAATTCATTCTTTACTGGTTATGTAATTAGTAAGGTTCGGCTGCACCAACTGCGGACTTAGCCGATAAATTGAAACTATTTTTTTAACAACAGGTTCACACAATCAATACAAATTATTTTACATTGTAGAACTTGATGTAGTCAGTCAACGACCAAAAACATTTTTAAATATCCCTGCATACACACAGTTGTATATCAAATGTTGTCAAACAGATAAGACCTACATTAAGACCGACAAATAGGCCAACATTTTAATAGCATCATACACATGCGCCCACAATTCAGTAACATCCGACACATTGGTCTACAATTATTTATCATGTCTCAAATCAGTCTACAGTATGTGTATCATGTCACACATACCATATACATTGATTAAATATATATCACACGTAACAAGCAACACACGCAGTGTAAATATAAGGAATAATATTTTGTGTCTGCATCAGTGATTAACGTCATTACAACAGGTGATTTGTTCTGACAATTAAACCCCATCTTCTTTATATCTTTGCAAATAAGTAGTAAACGTAAAGTTAAACATGGGCTATTCTCATTGTAAATCATATTGACTTATTCGCCTATCTTAAAAAAGTGCAAACAAACTCCTTATAGTTTTTCGGTCTTTAAAAATCCACATATTGTAAAGAAAAAAATACATATAACCTAAAAAAATAATCCAGTTTTCCTTATATTTTAATATATTTAATTTTCAATTCAGACTTACTAATCGGGTTCCTGTATATTTTATCAGATCATTTGCACGGCTAGTGACATAAACTACAATGAATTTGTATCCCGTGTACTGATTAGTATATATAATGGGAAGTAATAAATAAATACGTATTTTTAGTGAAAGAAATGTGATATTTTTCGTATGATTTACGTTTACAATATACCCAAACATATTACCAACAATCCAACACTTCTACTAATGTAAGGACATCGTGTAAGACATTAAGACTGTGATAGTTGAACTTTAAACTTATATTTTGCATTTGCGCAGTGCTACCAACAACGGTAAAATACAGTATCCATGCAACTGTCTATAAAGAATGTTTACATGTCCTATTTTAGCTTTTGTTTATAGATTAAATGATGTAACTCTTGTCTAGATTTGGTTCCAGCAAAAAAAATGAGAAAAAATTAAGAACGTGTGCTTCTCAATACCATGTGGTCGATCATAAAACATTTTACATACTTAATAAAACATACATAAAACTTACAAATATTACATATTCATTAATTTTGTAAACACAGCATTTATTCAATAACCGTAACATTAATGATAAGACTAGTTGTTAAAATGAGTTGTATTTTCAAAAAAAAAAAAAAAAAACAAAAAAACAACAACAATTTATCACTGTAGTCTTTAAAGCCTACATTCTGATGTTAATGGCTTCATACCAAGGCACACATTTTCAAATATATATATTTAAATTGCATTGGTTGAAGCTTTAATATCGGTATACAGTATACACCATTTGAGACGAGGTATTAAGATTCTGTATATTTATCTTAAACTTTTACTCAACATGATTGTTAGAATCTTCAGCTTTTAACCGATATTATACCAAGGTCTCACATTTTTAATAATTTTTTGATATGGTTTAGCTTTTGGGCACTGGATGAAAGAATCACTATAGATTTTTCTTTTTAAATAACAACATTTTGAAATATCGTTTTTTTTTTATATAAATTGGACTCAAGCAACGAACGGCCCCATGTAAATTTATTGAAAAAAAAATCATGTAACACGAACTATGGCTAATCACGCAAAAATTAAGCTGCATACTGATTTTGTATTGTTAGACAATGATTACATTGTTTAGGACAGATACAAATAATGATAATGTTCAATTGGGTTAGCCATACCATGGTCTAAAATGCAGAAATTATGTTCAACGTCTAGTTTTCTTTCAATCAAAGTGAATAACACTTGGAAATAAGTAAAGCTGTGACTGGAACATTTAATTGAGATATAATGTACAGTTGGCGAATTGTGATCAAATACATTTTAGTTGACTGGATGAATCAACATACATGTTCAGTCCGTTTTTTTTTCATCGCGTGTTTATTTGATATATTTTGTTAACATGATGGATATTACTGTTGCTTACGTATCCATCAGACGCAACCGCAGGTGTTGACTAAGTGAATTAAAAGCTTTGGATTCTATTCTAGACATACATGTGTTTTTGTTTAATATTGTTATTCTTCTTTTTATTTATTTTTATTTTTTAATTAAAATATTTATGAGAATTATTAGCGATTCTCTGGTAATATTTATTAATCGACTTATTCGCATGTCTTTGAAACCCGAAAGCAAACTCAATAACATTTTCAAAAAAAGGCAAAAAAAAAACAATTTCTAGAAACAAAGACACACTCACTTAAACAATTCAAATTTACTTATAAAATGATTTTGGTAAATAATAATACACTGTGCATGTCCGTCTTAATTGTTTAACTAATGGTTTATTTTTAAAAAAATAATTTATAGGCTAATGATATACATTGTGTTTGAATTATCTCCCTTATAAAATACAAATGTTTAAATGGAGAGTAATTATACACTTTTTCTTTATTGTTAAAAAAATACATTAAAACAAAAGTACATTTTTAGCTAAAATGTATATAGCCCAATGATAATTGTAATAAAAATTAAAATATAATTTGTTCATTTTAGATAAGTTAACCTCGAGTTGTGAGCGGGTTATACATGTTCAGAACGTGTAAACTATACCTACGGCTATGTATCGATCCTAAGGCGACTTTCTATGAAACGATTAAGTTTTATTTAGACCCCGAGTGTATACCAGTCTCATCTCTAATGATACATTTAAAAAATGTTCAAAAATAACTAAGGGGTGTAGCAAGATGTGCTGACAAGCACAACCACTCAAAGGACTGTCAGGTTTCCATAAAGAAGTAGCTGCATGGGCCATGAGATAACACCATTAGTTAACAAGTAACTGGTTGTACTCACGCAAGCATGGCGCTAGAATTAAATGCGGCCATCTAACTTATAGTATAGTCCGTTTTTATACACGTTTTTAAATTGCAAGCATTGTTTTCTTAACGGTTTAACTGTATGATTTTTTGTATAGAGCTGTTTTTTTTTTCTTTGTTTGATCAAAATGTTTTTTTTCATAGTTCAAGTGTGTACGTCTTTTAACATCGCTTCTTGCACTTTTGACTTCGATTAAAGTGACATGTCCCGATAATTCTATTAGTTCAAGTCTATCTACGATAAGACTATTCGAGTCACATACGACCTGAGTTAGCACTAGATTTTAACATCTTGCCAACACAGTAATGCCGTATGTAAGTATAATAAAAAAAACAATAACTATCGAGTTGCGCCCATTCATGATCCATCTACGGCGAAAGCTGTTGGGAGGAGACTCTATGATAACGATCCACGTTGCTTAATGAATTCATGGGCCCCACACTTTTCAGATAAGCCAAGTCACCAACAATCTCAATTGAAATTTCAGATGAAATGGACCATCATCAAGACCAACTGCCAGAGGAGTAGCGACCCCTACTGGCACCCAGTGACACATTTGCAATTTATTTTTTTATATTTATAATTCAAAACTGCAGCAAAATGAGCTTGTCATTGTTTTTCCCCACCCATTTTAGCGACCCTTTGGTCGGCGACCGGGGACATATGTACCCCCCCCCCCCACCCGTCGCTACGCCTCTGCCAACGGGCACTGAATACTTCCAATTTTGATATTGGTTGCTCTAAAATAAATATATATATATTATTTTAATTTGGTATTTTAAACGAGCATTTCACAATTACTTCCCATATTAATTTTTCCAAACAAACGACGGGAGACAACTCAAAGACACAAAATCCGACTAATAGATAAATAAACCAAGTTCAATAAAAAATAATACAATCATTTGATGATTGATCCATTGACATTAATTTGTTTATTATAAGGTATCTAAGCATACTTAACTTACATTGAACGGCGAATAAACGCTTTGGATACATTTAAAAAGCTAACAGTTGGTACTTATTTCATGAAGATTTCAAAGACATGTAAATTAAACAGTTTAAAAAACCTAGCGTAAATTCTCATAAATATTAGCCAAATAATTGTTTTTAATCAGCTTATCTGTTATCTGTATCTGATGTGCATAAATCTACCTCAAAATATTATGAGCGAAAAGATTAAACTGAGGCTGTAAAATTCTGACATAAGTGAATGAGAAATAGAATATCTCATCTATCTCAGTTGTAAAGAACAGAGTTAAAATTTAATTAAGTTTATGGTAACCTAAAGATCGTTTATGTTTACATAAGTTAAGCTACTTGTATGGATGGGTGGAGGGGGGTAATAAGTTTGTTGTTACACAGTGTAACAAACTTATTGCTACATAAATACAACGTATACATAAAAACGTTGTCTTTGTTGATTTTCATATAAAATACCAGCGTTGCTGTCAAGTGATATTGACAGAAACATTCGAATAACTTAGTATTTAAATAAAGTAAGGTAATTTGAAAAAAAAAAAAACACAAAATCATGATTGTATAAGTACACATTATTGTAATATTTTTTCCACCTCATGCACTTTAAATACTAGCAATGTAGCTAAAACAAATGCATTGTCTGGTGTTTAAAAGAAGTTTATGTATTCAGTCTCGAAAAACAATATTCAGTAGATTTAGTATTTAGCAGAAAAGCTGGACAATTTAAGGTGTCAAAACTTAATTTAAAAAATGCCACGATCTGTCAACCCTTATTATTTTATATTATTTCGTTATTATATAAATAGTATTTTGTAGATTCATGTTAATATTTCAAACTTCCCGCTATGGGAAACGCTTCCCAAATCAATGCTTAGTGAAAATACAACGCAGACATTTCCTACCTAAGAACATTATAACGAGTTTTATTTCATGCCCTAGTAAAAAATACCTGAGAACTCAATCCGAGGTATTATGTTTTATTAAATTTCTATAATTCGATAGTAATTTGGGTCATTTTTTTTTCCTTCCTCGGGGTAGGTAATAGTGTTAATGACCCAACACCTCATCGAGGCATGATAGTGTAGTTAATAGCGACACACACTCATACGCTGCTAGTAATTTTAGTACAGAATTGTTGACTGTATGACATCAGGAAAAATATGTTTTCGAATACATGAAAACATGACTATACATTATACTTGACTCGACTTAATCGAATGTCTCAAAAAATGATAACACGTGTTTACTGCTTCTATTTTTTTTTTTTTTTATAATTACATTATTTTAATAATAACAAAAATATACCCACACTTTTCATTAATTGTTTTAAAATATACCTAACATGTTTAAGAATAAATTAAAACAACATATTTATATCGCTCAATTATTGTTTTTAATGATTTGCTTTGATATTCATTAGAATATAAGTTAAGTTGTCTGCCCTGTATAATCACTAATTACAATACATCGATATTCTTCAAACACTGTCTGTAAAGTTAAAATACAATTTAAATTATACAAAAAAAAACACAGATATATTCTGGCTAAAAGAAGATGTTTGTGTGTCGTGTGTGTGTCGTGTGGGGGGGGGGGGGGGGGAGTCAGATTTTTGCCAATACACCACTATGTGAAAGGTCGATGTGGCTGCCAGAAAAAACAAACACTATACCACATTATATGTTTGTTGTGCTATTGTTATATAAATGTAAAGCAGAATAAATCGGACCGATTTTTCAAGTAATCAATTTTAGGACATGTAACCCTTACAAATTGAATGTGAAAATAAACTCGTTATAAAAGCTACTGGCTACTTACATTAACCACACATTATTTGCACATGTGGAGTTCGCATCTAAAGCATGAGTGGTTTACATAAGTAATTAAAAATTAAGTAATTAAGTAATCGTGCGAAACATTGAAATGTAACGTCATTTATTGAGAATACCTGATACAACGTGTAAGGTAAACAGAAACAGGAAAAAGATGTACGTCTATATAACATTAGTTTTATTAATAAATTAATGCACCCTTTATGTACCGGACACTTATACCATTTCAATAGAAAAAAAAGAATAATTCATCCCATTATAAATGTAATTTTTAATGTACACGCTACAAGTTTTGAATTATTGCAATGTATACAACATATATTAATCGGATGAAAGTGTTTTCTAGTTTTATAAAAGCCTAAGATGTGTGGGGAGTGAGGAATGACTATAATTTTTGAGTTTATGGGTGGGTATCAGGAGGGTGTTGGTTTAGAATTACATGGTCCTTGATGAAGTTGTAAATGGATTGACCCGAACTCTACTGGTTATTTAAAATATAATGTCAGATAGTTAAGGTGTAGTAAAATATAATAACATGAACACGAGCTGTATCGGTAACGCATTGTTTAAACTGACTTCATAACTTGTCTTTTAAACGTATAAAACAAAAGCGAATGTGGCATTGCAATGACAAATTTATTTTAAATAAAAAGCTAAGAAACATATAAAATTGTTATCGCATTTAATATAAGAAAATCATTTTTATAGCGTTTATTTTGACCTATAAAACATATTGTTTAATTTCAATTGTCTTCAATTCAATTCGTAAAAATGTGCCAACTTCCCTTGCTAACGTTCGGAATAAGAATACAATTATTGATAGGTAAATAGTAAACTACGCGTGTGTATTGGTAAACAAAAATACAAGTTTTTAAAACTAAAGTGAACCTTATCATTTAGAATTTAAACGCATTTAAAATGACCTAAAAAAGATAATATGTAACTATGTAACTAGGTAAGATATGTAACCGCTTTTTCAATGTGGCAGACATTATGTTGATACAATCTTTAACTAAGTTATTGAAGCTGTCATTTAACGCAGACACTGCAATGGTCGCGCATAAGCTTTAATCACGGCAAACTTTATAGTATAAATGTTTATCTATAGGTTGTTAATAAAACAGTTGGATTTAGCATTGTTTTCTCTATAGTTTGCGCGGTTATATAATGGTGTCAGCCACGCCCTCTTGTAATAATTGTCAATTTGTACTTAAAAGGCTATTTAAATAATCGTTATTAAAAAAAAAAGCATTTTTGTTCTGCACATTGTGCAATTCTTTGCCATTGTGTCAAGCCTCTAAATGGCGTCACCCGGCGTGTTCCGCACCCCCCGCCCTGCCCTCGCTACGTCTCTGTTCTGAGCTGAGTGGACTCAAGGACGTCTTACAGACTCGACTCCCTGGATCCGAACTTAAGACTTTCGGGTGAGCAATTTGCGGTATATAAATGTCCAAATATATACATTATATATAGCATGGTGTAACTGATTGAAATCTTTCTTAGGTGTGTCGAAAACTATCATTTGGTTTCTTCCATCTTTTCTTCCTATATTGTCCAATTCTTTTTACACATATTCAAGGCTTCAGACAAGACTTATGTCTCTTTATAAATACTTTTTCGTACTACTACTTGTGTGAGAATGTACTATTATGATTTAGTTAGGCCTACTTTACTTTTTATGCCAGAGTATTACAATAATTCATTCGTATGTGCAACTATTTAAAAACATGTATGATGAGATGTTGTAATCGAGTATATTATATGAGAGGCGGGATTTTATGTACATTTTTTTAAAAAGTAGAACGTTGATTTAAAAATGATACTGGGACGAACTGACCATTTACGCGAGACGAACAGAGATTCTTCCAGGCATCTCTTCGGGGGGGCTTCGTGCCCCCCCCCCCTCCGAAATTTTTTTATGTGTCCGCCCCCCGGAAGAAAGTCTACCGCCCCCCCCCCCCCCCGAAAATTTCAACTGCCCCCCCCCCCCCCCGGAGAAAAAAGTCTGGAAGAAACACTGGAGACGAACAGCGGACCACTGAAGTCTTCTCAGTTGCAAGTTGGGTGCAGATGTCGTTAGCGGTTGATCATTGGATCGTGTAGGGGAAATTCGGGTAGCGGAGTTAGACAGTAACGTGTAGAGACAGTCAAAGTAGAGAATAGGAGGGTACAGGAGTGTAGAAGATTGATTATGTGCAGATAAAGACATATTATAGCATGTTTTGAATTGTACTTGTATTTGATTTTACACGTTATGCCAAGCTACATACGATTAAGAAAAGGCGATCCCGGTTAAGTAACGTCCGACATATCAGCCTACAATTATATAACGTGTCACACATCGGTCTACATTTAAATAGCATTACATACATCACGTTACACTTACGTATTATGTCACTCAAAAATGCCATATACATTAACTATATGTGTATTACTAGTCACAAATTATTTAATGTAGTGTACATATACGCTATAAAAATGTGTATCTATATCAATGCCAGCGTCCTTACTACAGGTGAGTTATTATGACAATCAAGTGTCCTCTTCTTCATGGAATAATAGTCAAGGCATCTATCAGACCCAACATTTTTTTTTTTAATATAACACCGTTAACCCTTAAAGTATTAGCTTTCCACTTAACTTTTTATTTAAAACGTATTTTTTTCGATGTATATGTAGGACGTAATGATTTGTTTTATGTTTGTTGTATAAGATCATTTACACAGCTAGTAATAAAAACTAGAATGGCTTTATTTCCCTTATAAAAATGATGGTATATAATGGGAAGTAATAGCAACATAATTAAAATAAAGATGAGTGTCCAATATAAATTGTGTATTTGGAAGTTAGAACATACCATCATGTGACGAAGTAGTCGAGAGGTTGATACCGCGTCCCGGCCTTTAGTCAAACATCACGTTTATATTCTTGTATGGCTTCTGTTTACAATTTACCCAAACATCCTACCAACTATTCAACATATCTACTTATTTAGGACAGCGTGAAATACTTTAAGACTGTTAGAGTGAAGCCAACTTAACCTTCGCACTTATATTTTGCATTTGCATAGCGCATCAGTATACATGTAACCGTCTATACATAATGTTTACTTGTGCTTTTTGAGCTTTTGTCTATAACTGTACTAATATAACTGTTTGTTGTTTCGAATACAAGCGATAAATAGACTGTAGAAATATGTAAAGTCTGTATTTGATAGATTTGATCATACAAACACGATTCTAGATTTAAGATAACGAAACTCGATTCTAGATTTAAGAATACAAAATTATCAATTGATTTCTTTTACTGAACTATTTTAGTCCTTTCAAATGCAATATTAATATTTGTTTATATGTGATGTGTTACGGTTTCTTGTTTCTACTGGGTTCGACGTTAGGTTAAGTGTCTCATTTAAATCAATTGGTTCACAATCTAGAGCTAGTAGATTAAACACAGACTAAGATACGCATAGTCAATTTGTATACCATTTAATAGTTGCAAATTTTTTATAAATATAAGAAAGTATTAATACATTTATTTTATTTTAAGTGTAGATCATAGTAATAGTAGATCATACACATTTTATCTTATTAAAATGATTTTAGCAATGATTACATTGACTTTGGAGCATTAAAAAAATATTAATTAATTCTGCTAAGCAACAAAACAAAGTAAAGCATTTTGTTGTACCGTGTCATCTATCTACAGAAACAAAATGCGTGGATTGTAGAATTGTTCCAAGTGAAGTAACTGTGTTTTTTTAAACTTACTCATTTTTAACAAAACACACACTTCAGTTCACACTTTGATCAAACGAATGAAAGTTTATTGTCGATGTAGAGTTAAATTGATGGATCCCTTACAGCTATGTTGCGCTCGATATGTTAGGTTGTATATATTTCAATTATACATATCGCTATTCTGTCCTAATGTATTAGGGTGTATATTATATTTACCTACGTACGGATGTGTTAGGGTGTCATTATATGTATGAATATAGACGGCTAAGTTATGGTGACATATGTGTATATGTGTACGGCCTGCATAACATTTAAAATTGTGTGCTAATGTGTAATATGTTAACAGATGTATGGCAGTGTTACGGTGTAATATATTTACATATGTACAACCTACTTAACAATGTTTTTGAAAGTTGAATAGAAGACATGGACACACGGACAGAGACAGTAAATAGAAGACTTTACATTAAGACATGCTCACCCTGACAGAGAGAGATGACTAGAAGACTTTACATTGTGAAATATTCACTCTGTTGCCGTTTCCAATTAATTGAGTCATCACTGAAGCACTTTAACATTGGCGATTAAACCAAAACTAAATATATTTCTAAAAATGTGGGGATACGCAATTTCTGCCTTGGTTGAGGTGCTTCCTCCTCCCCTGAAATTATATCACACCTCATTTTACCAAACCCCTCCCTCAAAAGTATTTTTAAATATATTTTTAGTGCAAAAACGTTTGATTTCCTTTTCTCTCTATCAGCATCAATCCCTCCTCTCCTATCCTCTCCCCTCTCCAGATATGTCGTCATGTATAGACGATCCATTATATATCTGGTACTCTTTTGTAAGCGAAAATTGATATGCATACAGCTCAACACATTATGGGTTCTACACGAAAAAAATAAAAAAAACAATGCACATCACCAAAAAAGGATAGCAATGTACATTATTATTGGTAATTTGAAGAAAGTTTTCTGTTCTCAGTAGATCTATGTGTTATCTTTTAAAAGAATAGGGACATTACAGAAAATGCAACGTAAATTGATCGATATCCTCGCTTGTCTTTCAAATGTGTAGAAATTAATAATGTTGTATTTGTTGTTTACAATTACAGAAAAATTTTAGAGAAAAAACAAACGCACATCTATTATTTTTGTATATTATTTGAAACACTTTATTGTAGAATATACGTCTAATTTAAAAAAAAAATTAGTAAGTCTCTTTGATTTTTTGTTTTTGTTTAGATTTCCTTTACCAAATGGTCTATTTAATAGGTAATTACTTCCCTTGCACAGTAACCAAACAAGACAAAAATATTGGTAAATATCAGCATCGGAAAAATGAAACAAACAAATAAAAAAATATGGGCGATATTGTATCGAATCATATGGATACTTTTAACATAAACTAATATATATAAACTATGTAACAATGTAAGATACGTATGCGTTACTAAAAGCGATGGTCAAATGCAGTGGCGTAGCTACCGTAAAGCTAGCGTAAGCAAGGCATCGGGGCCCGAGGCAAATAGGGGCCCTATTACCTCTTTAAAAAAAATTAAACTTTTTCATTGGAATTTTAATATTTGTTTAATTAAGATAATTTTAAAAAGAAAATGTAAATACATTTTATTTTCTACTCTAGAAAAATTAAAAGTTCCAAAAAGGCCCCAGTCCTTTCTTACTGTACAGACAGTGGCATTCAGTGGGCAGGGGGGGGGGGGGTCGAATAGGGCCCATCCGTAATAATTACACTACTAGCGTTGTCGCATTGTCGGGCAATCCATTGAGAGAATTAGCCTATAAATGAACTTCGACTTTTTTGTGAGATTGTACATGTATCGCAACAAACATCAAGTTACTAGGAAATTACCTACACCTTGCTCGTATCTGTCTGCCCTCCCTGAAATTCCATCCTACTAAGCATTCATGATAACAATTGATCCATTTAAAAAAATATAATAGCATCCATGGACAGTGTTTTCATAACAAGATAAGTATAACATTTGACAATTTTTTTCAACTATTTTTTTTTTACCTTAAAAACATATCATTTGTTGATCTAATTTATCTTTATTTAATATGGCGCTACTAAAACTATGAGTTTTTGGTTTTCAACCGATCGCCAAGAAATGTGTAAAGTAGCTGAGAATATTGCATAGCAGTGTTTTTTTCCCCAGACATTTTTCTAGAAATGTACCTGAAAGAAACTCTGACATTTAGGAAGGTTTCTGCCATTACATTTTTATTTCATTTCGGATGTCGGGGCCCCAGCAGTAAGGCCGTGTGGTTTGCCACCCAGAGTTTTCCAGCGGCTATCAGAGCATCCGGGGTCTGTTGATTGGGTGTCCGGCGCAGAAGGTCAGGGTCACCACTTAATTCGCGGGCAAATTGCAGAGGCGCATCAACCGGCGGTCGTGTAATTCGATGCACCCCGGGCTCCCACATGAACACTAAGGCGCCTATATTCGTTTTAATGAGCGCAATCCACTAGGAATACAGAGGACCTCTAAAATCAATTACTAAATCGAATAAGGGGTGTCTTCCAGCGCATCAGCAGTAGTAAAAGTTGGTCGCCTCGAGATGGCCAGCGGCTATCTGAGTACAAGGGATCCGTTGATTGCAGGTCCTGCATGGGTACTACTTATTCAACGATCAAACTGCAGCAGGGAAAGATGACACAAAGCACAAGAACACCCTACACTAGGGACACGGGGGCCTCTACGTTAGATGATTTAAACCGAACCAGGGGTTGCATCCGGCTACCTAGTGTAACCAGTAACCCCTGCGACGTCGGTAGGCGGTCGCCAAAAGGTATTCAACCTCCCTATTACGGAGGGTGATTAACGTGCACTCAATGCTTTTATACAGCACGCCCATAGGGCGTCTGAGCGGTAGTGTCGACAAACCCGCGCCCCGGCAACACAGTTTCGAAAAAAAATAGCAGTGGCGATTTTTACATTTGAACTATCTCATTTTTAGCAAGCAATGTCACACGAATTATGTTTATACTTTTAAAGGCATATGCGTGCTTTATTCAATTTGTTTCCAATTTATTCAATATACTTGCATTGTTAATTAAATAGGTAATTACTTCCACTACTAAAACTTTCAGAAGAAAAAAACAAAACAATTTAACACTTACATTGCTCAACAAGACTAATAGTAAAGTAGACTTAAATTACTATAATCACTATTTTGTTTTGTAATTCGATGCTAGAAATGTTACTAACATTTAAACACATTTCAAACAAATGATTAGTAACAGTAGCAGTGTTGTATATTTATGTGAAGAAAGCATTGGATTAGTAACAGTAGCAGTGTTGTATATTTATGTGAAGAAAGCATTGGATTAGTAACAGTAGCAGTGTTGAAAGCATTGTGAAGAAAGCATTGGATTAGTAACATTAGCAGTGCTGTATATTTATGTGAAGAAAGCATTGGATTAGTAACAGTAGCAGTGTTGTATATTTATGTGAAGAAAGCATTGGATTAGTAACAGTAGCAGTGTTGTATATTTATGTGAAGAAAGCATTGGATTAGTAACAGTAGCAGTGTTGAAAGCATTGTGAAGAAAGCATTGGATTAGTAACATTAGCAGTGCTGTATATTTATGTGAAGAAAGCATTGGATTAGTAACAGTAGCAGTGTTGTATATTTATGTGAAGAAAGCATTTGATTAGTAACAGTGGCAGTGTTGTATATTTATGTGAAGAAAGCATTGGATTTGAAACAGTAGCGGTGTTGTATATGTATGTGAAGAAAGCACGTAAAATCAGCATAGAGACCGGATATTATTAGGAGCTAGTTGAGATGGTGTAAGTTGTGTATAGTAGGTTAAGAGAGAATAGAAGATTAGTTGAGATGGTATAAGTTGTGTATAGTAGGGTAAGAGAGAATAGAGCTAGTTGAGATGGTCTAAGTTGTGTATAGTAGGGTAAGAGAGAATAGAAGTTTTTTTAGTGTGCAAATAAAGCAACATTATAACATGTTTTAAAATGGATATGTGTTTGATCTTACACACTGTGCCAGGCTATACACCAATACAAACAGATAGGTCTACAGTGTGTGTGTATCTTTTTACACATACCATTCCGTGTGTATTAATTATATGTTTATCGCAAGTAACTAGTAATAACTTGGTCATTACAATGCAAGCCAGGAACCCTTCGATTTCTGAACTAAACACAATCCACACAGCATAGAAAACGTCCAACTATCTTCATTAACTCATCTTTAGGCAATAATTTTTTATGTATTTTTTTTAATAGTGGGTGCTCTAAAATAAATATATATTATTTTGATTTGGTATTTTAAACGAGCATTTCACAATTACTTCCCATATTAATTTTTCAAAACAAAGAACGGGAGACAACTCAAAGACACATAATCTGACTAATAGATTAAAAACAAAACATATTTAAAAAAAATAATACATTCATTCTATGTATGATCCTTTGACATTAATTAGTTTATTATAATGTATTTAAGCATACTTTGCTATCATTGAACGGTGAATAAATGCTTTTGATACATTTAGAATCCTAACAGCTTGTACTTATTTCATGTAGATTTCAAAGATATGTAAATTAAACGTTTAAGCTATTGTTGTTTATCCATAGTGTAAATTGTTTGCTAAATAATTCTTCTTAAATAAAACAAGTAATTAAAAAAAGTCTAGTGACAATTTTAGCGCATTTTCCTTATGTTATCTAAAAATAGCTCTGTCGTAGCGTAAATCAAGAGCAGGGTTAGTAAAACCATTGGTTAGTTATTAAAACGTTTTTTATAAAAAAAAAATTCAGTATTTTACATGTTTTATTTACAATAGAGTAACATGACTAAAAACCATTGCGCGCCTAGCTACCGATCGTGATGTCGCAGCCATTGAACGTGATGGCGCAGCTATTGAACGTGATGACGCGTGTGGTGTGGTTGCATAAAATGCCTACAAATTCGGTCCAAATTTTAATTAATTCAAAAACATTTTTGTGACCAAACGAAAGGATATTTTTGAAACTTTCTTCGGCAATATTGTTCTAAATTATAGCAGGAATCGATTGGTACATGTTTCAAGTCGCTAAGTGGTCTGGTTGCCGAGATATGGGCCAAAAACTGAATTTTTTCTAGGTTTTTTGGCTTTTCTGAGAAATCCATGAAAGAAACCCGGAATTTTTATGGCCTATGTTCATCCTCGTAACTTGTTTAACATAATTGTTTTTGTAACTAGTCATCGATATTGCTTCGTTGAGGAGGAGATACGACTTAAAGCTGCGGACACACATCCATACATTCATCCATCCATCCAGAAATGACGGGTTAATAAACGCAATTCTACAGAATGGAAATTGGGCTAAAAAAATCACAGTATGGTTATATTATGCTACTGTTAAAGACACCCGAATTATTGTGTATATCTACATTTCTAAATTTACAATGACAAAAGAAATGGCTTGTTTTTTGTTGTTTTTTTTTTCACATACGATAGTGAGTGACCCGTAATATAATCACATCCCCACATATACAGATAATGTCTTAACATGCAAGTAAATATGCTGAAATTTTAAAAATCGAATTAAGGTGTAAATGTAGTTGTAGATTTAAGTGTAGGGGTTGATGTAGATACAATTGAGGTTGTAAATGTAGAAAATAGTGAAAACAAAGATGTAATTAATGTTTTTGTAGCTGTAAAGTTGTGAATGTAAGTGTAGGGGTCGATGTATGGGTAATACACCAGTCATGTTTATGATAAAACACTGAAAAGCCTGAGAAATATTTCCACATAATTTTCTTCTATTATCAACTTACAGGCAGAATACATTCTCGAACTAATATCAAAGTGCACATATTAATTTCCTGTTACAGTAACAAAATCCTCTCGGCCAGCTTGCTTTCATGATTGTATAAAATATATGTTGCTGCTATTACTATTTTAAACGTCTTCGGAATCTAAGCTAAGTTACTTGCATAAAAAAAACAAAAAACTTCGAGAATAGCACGTGAAAGGTGAGGGTCGTAAAATACTTTGTTGATCACTTCCCCCATCTGTTGGCTCTGATCTGTATATGATGTAGGAAGTTGAATATAAACATGATAGCATCAACTGCAATATTCTCTTAATTATTTAAAAACTCTAAGTATTGTATTTGTGGCTATGTTTTTTTCTTAAAAGTTTAATTTTAAAAAAAATGTAGCCTACACGGCAAAAGAGCTATTGGATATTTTATTAAATCGTCTTTATTGCCTTTATTGTAAGATACAATACTATATTTACATGACTTTCAAAATTTGCTAACACAAACCTATTTAACTCAAACTTTTATTTTTTTCTTCCATAAGGTCTATGCATGATAGCATCAACTCTCGTAGTTATTTAAAAACTCTAAGTATTGTGTTTGTGGCTATGTTTTTTTCTTAAAATGTGTATTAAAAAAATTGTAGACAGTCATCTGATAGAATTAGCGTAAGTTAAACCGGGTTTATTGTCTTTATTTTAAAATATAATAATATATTTACATGACTTTCATAATTTGCAAACACAACCCGATTTAAGATTAAAGTAACTAAAAAAAATGTTTTCTTTAGTAAGGTCTTTGCACACATTTATTGTAGAAAGTAGGCAATTTGAATTTTGAAATATTGTGTGTTGTTTTAACTAGTTAATTTCGTATTTTTGTTTGGCTAGCTAATTGATACCGATTTGTATTGTCTCCCCTATAAACCTTGAAATTAGTTGGTAAACAAAGGGAAGTAATTATTATTTGTAAATATATATCTCCATGGGTAAAATGAAAACAAAACTACAGTGTATACAACTATATAAACACATCAAAGATTACATTAAATATAAGTAAAGTCAGTGAAATAAATGGGTACAGAAGATAAAACGTGTATCGTGATCATTCAATTAGAGCAGTGAATTGAGCGAGGGATGTTCTAGTGAGTGAGTAATAGTTGGCCTTATGTACTGCTAATATTTAGTTACGTTATTTTTAAGCCATATAATTTAGTCATAAGTATGTTACACAGTGGCGGGGGGGGGGGGGGGTTAGGGGGGGGTCATAACCCCCCTTAGACCCCTCGGTATATATAAAAAGCATGAGGGGGGGGTGCAAATCAAAAGTGCGAGGGGGGGGGTGCAAATCGAAATTTGTCCCCGGGTAAAAATTGGACCCCCCCTCCCTTGAGACGATCCTGGCTACGCCACTGTGTGTACATTCGCATTATCATAAGCAAATAATCAAAAATATGATGTATGATGCTATATTTTGATACATTGTAAGTATATCTTATCAGTGGTAGTATTTAATGTAATTCCTTTTTTGTAATAGGTAGGGGAGGACAATTGAACTTCATCGAGTTACGCGGTATTTCTGCTGTTTTGTCCCTTTGACTGTTTATTTTAAAATGATAGTGGAATTGTTTTGGCATACATTAGTATGAGTTTATTGCACTGATTCTTTTAAACGTATTAAAAAGCATGTATTCAAAATTAAAAATGCTAGATACTACAAGTACTGAATTGTAAACGTTAGCTTCATGTTTTTGATTTGAAAATGAAATAAACTATTACACAATACAAAGGCAGCCCGAAGTAAACATTTATGTAGACATCTATAAATAGAACAACACATGCATGCGATAGGCAGCAAATTAAAAAAAAAATAGTTTCTACTACTTTATTTTCTATCAATTAAACCAATCACAAATATATGCACCATGCGTTTTAAAAAAAATTTCTACTAGTACATTTAAAATAATATTTATGTTGCTCTGATTTTATTACATAGAGTTTGTCGTTGGTCGATGTTAAGATACTACGTAATGTAACACTACGTAAAATATGACAAGACTGGATTAACATAGTCGATTATTATTTTAATTGGTAAGAGCAATCAGCTTTGACACCATTTCGTACTGTATGACAATCTGTATAACCAAATAGTGAACAACTCGGATGTACGGAGTGAGTTTTACCAGTAACACGGTGCTACTGCTGAAGTCAACGTGACCCTTGCTATTGTACTTTGTCTAGTTTTGTTGAAGCTGCTAAAAAGAGTCTGAATACGTGGAGCGATCGTTCGATTAAAAGAAGAAAACAAACACTTTTTTTTTTCTTTTAGATAAAACTTTTTTAAACCGATTAATTAAATTATTGGATACAGTTTATGTTTAGATAAGTGAAAGTTTAGTTTATAATAAAATACTTGGTTGTTTTAGTTTTAATTGTTTAAAGCATGATAAGCCAATGCAATAAGTTGACAACAGGAATGAATAATAACCGAGAAATTGTCTCCGAAGAAAAAAAAAAGAAAAAAACTAAAATCCGGATGAGAAACCCGCCATAGGAAAATATTTCCTGGGTTTCACTAAATACTTAAGAGCAGCTTCTAAATGAATTTTTGTGAATCGATACGTACTACAAGTCTACACCTGAATACTTTTGATAAATAATGAACTTAATATTGTTGTGTAGTTGTTTTTTTTTTTAATTATTATTGTAATTCATGTTTATAAAATGTTAAAATATATTGACCAGCTAAGAAAAATAGTATTTTTGGTGTTTTTTTCCCCGTGTGTGTAAGGTTGTTAGCGACCCTACATCAGGTCGCTGAATGCACGGGTCAATATGTGCATCACACAACAGACAGTCCCCTAGTGGCCATAGATAAATATCCCCCTCCATTTATCCCAGTATATCGATTTATCTAAAAAAAAAACAACTGATGTCTTTCGGTTAGCATTACCTATGTTAAATCGTATATCTGTTCTTTTCTCTTCTTCTTCTTCTTCTTCGTTCTTAATTATTAGTGTTGAAGGGGATCAAGATTTATCTGCCAGTGGGTTTGAACTCGAGACTTTGTTCGAATTTATCAACCATGAGCTTTTTGCCGACTCAACCACGCCTCCTATGCGCCATTGCATTGACTCCGATTTCAGCCTGTTTTTCTTTTTGGATTTGCTTCCATAGCCTTTGTCCAACCAAGAACAAACTACAAGGCAGCAGTTGTTTAATTTTGTAGTTGTCTCTCCTAGAAGAGTGGCTGTCCCCAGCTAACGAGCCTCATCTGCCAGAGGGTTCGAACTCGAGAATTTTCAGTTTAGCAACCATGAGCTTTACCGACTCGACCACGCCGACCCCTTCAACTGAGTTAAGAAGACACATTATATTTCTCATTTACTTGTATATGGCTAAATGCAACAGCCTCATAATATTTGAAAGTAGACGTATAAACATCAGTTAATAACAGCTAGCTATTTTAAAGAAAATGTATATGTGTAGGCATCAAAGCACTACAATTAACTAAGTAGTGCTTAGACTAAATAATTTGCTTGTCTCTGAATGTAACATAAAATAAGCACATGTTTTTCTTTTTCTAAATGCATCAATAGCATTAATAAAACATTGAACATAACTTTTTTTTTAGGCATTTAATAATAGTTTTAAAATGTGTTATTAGATCTTAATTAATGCTTGGGCACTATTTTCTATTTTTTTTTTTTGTTCTTTGTAATTAATTTCTTTAGTTGTGAATCGGGTTTTTATTTGTGAGTCGCTTCCCGTGAGTCATTTAAACAAGTTAATGGGAAGTAATTGTGATATACTCTTTTAAAATGCCAAATCAAATTAATATTCATTAAGATCACCTAATATTATAATAACTTATAATAGAAATAGCAGCTAAACGATCATACCTATGTCCCGACCTCAACCACAGTCAACTGTGGGGAATGTCCAGACATGTACTCAGCTCCGTCTTCAACACGTTTTTTATCAAAGAAAAATTGGCCCAGGCTTAAGAAGTTACATAATCAAACAACTAATTAGTTAACATAAAATACTGAACTACGAACGACGGACATGAGGACACGTGGTATCTTACACAATGTGAACATCTTAGCAAATATGTTATGTAGTTGGTTGCTTATAAAAATAATGATAGGGACATGTATTAGTTTTTTAGGTTAATTTTTAATTATTTTGATGTTAACGTAGACTTTAGGCTAAAAACGAACTTTGGACATGCACGTGTACTGACTTATTGGGGCCTAAATCACATGCACATCAACTATACATGACAATATGGTACGCTGAAGTTTGATCACAGCGAGACTTTGACCACGTGTACTTTGTCCAAATATCCAACTATGGTAATGATTAACTTAAGGCGTCATACATTTATAACATCCACAAAAATATCGGGTTATGTCGGCGCTCATTTGTCTGCGCTATACTGTCTGCTCTCTTTTGTCGTGCGCTCTTTTGTCGGGGTACCAGCCACAGAGCCTCTCGACTACACATTTTAACAAATGTTAGGTCTTTGAGTACTCAACAACTTTCCAAATTTTGCCGAAGTTGGGATGGTCTCAACCACTTTTCCTAAAGCCTATTGTGAAACACTCAAGGGAGAGAATTCAAATTATACACGTTTACTATCGTATTTGTTTATGGTTATCTGTAATGCCAAACGATTGTTTTGACGTATGTGTGTGTTATTGATTAACTGGATTAACCCTCGATTGTCATATTTAATGTGTGCAAAGCCCCTTACACTTATAAAACTGCAATTCATGTTTTACTGGTTATGTAATTTTTTTGTCATCCCAAGGTAGAAAAGACTGGCCCATCATAACATGATCTGACATGATCTATGTAATATATTGGAAAATCTACCATCTAAGCATAGTATGAGTATATAGAGTTAGCTGCCATCTGCACTCACTCATCGGAACTCCCGATTTCCATTAGGCGCTATGCAATGACCAGTTGCACATAGATACAAACGAAAGTATCCTAGACTTTTCACTAGGTGGCGACACGAATTTTTAGGTTAATATCAAAAACAACAAACCTTTCTTAGCCTAACTGTTTATTTTTAATTTATAAATACTGGATAGGTTTCAAGAAATTGAAATTTCTTAAGAGCAACAGCTTCAATTATTTTTTTGACCATGCATTAGAGCAGGCGAACTAATATCCCGTTTATACATTAAGACTTTAACTAAGTTATTTAAATTTGTTTTTCTGTTGCCTTACATATGCGTCCAAAGTTAGAAGACTGAATCCTCTTTAGTCTCTCCTTAGCCCACAATTTGTTGGCGCTTTGCTCCCCTTGTTTTCTTTTCTAAAAGATGTATCTGACATCTCTTTTAGGCCAATGCTCTGCAAAAAGTTTTCCTCCATTTGTAGACAACAGTAGTTATGGTCTTTTACAAGAGCCAACATATTGGCTGGCTCAAACAGCTGAAAGACTGGTCTTTGTGCTGCATCTTTCATTTTGAAATTGTTTTAAAATTTCTGGAGAAAGATCTTCGCTGGCCAGATGAGAGGACCTCACGGACCGAAAAAGTTTGGAGACCACTGGTTTAAATTTTGAGAAGCCAAACATGTATAAATAATAAACCAGACATTGTGTAAAAAAAAAATAGAAAAAAAGAAACCAAAATCCGTATGAGAAACCCAACATAACAAAACATTTCCTGGGTTTCAATAAATACTTAAGAGCAGTTTATAATTGTGTTTTTGTGAATCAATACGTCCTATTAGTCTACACCTGAAAACTTTTGATGAATAATAACATAAATATGTATTGTCTAATTTAATTTTGTATCGTTATAGTTTATGTTTCTAAAAATTACTATATCTTGACAAGCTTAGAAAATAGAGTGTTTGTGTTTTTTCCACGTGTGTGTAAGGTTGTTAGCCTACATCATGTCGCTGAATGGACGGGTCAATATATGCATCACATATATGACAGTAACCTGATGACTAGAGACAACATGTGCCTTACAGTTAGCATTACCTTTGTACCATCTTATCTTCGTTCTTTTGGAAGACACATTATTTTTCATTATTTCGAACAGGTGACATTTTAAATGGTAATATTTTTAGCCTAAAGAAAAATAGAAAACCACACAACATTAATCATCTGAATAATATTCTTGTCACGAAAAGCAACATTTAATAAGCACGCAATATTCGTTTTCTAAATGTATCAATAGCATTAATAAAGCATTCAAGATCAGCTTTCATTGTTTTAACATTTAATAATATTTGAAATTTGATTTACTATATCTTGAATAATGTGTGAGCATATTTTTCTTTTTTTTCTACTATTTAATTTTGATTTAAAAAGTTAGGAATCGGTTTTGTGTCTGTGAATTATTTCCCATTAATACAGTAGAAAATAAATGGGAAGTAATTGTGACATGCTCGTTTAGAATGCCATTTCAAATTAATATTCATTTACTTAATTTAAGATCACCCCATCGTATAATAACTGTGTATTTCCACTAATAAATTATAGAACATAACATTGCTTTAATATGGGCTGATTATTTTAAGAGTTTCAAATAAATGCTTATGAAAAAAATTCTGTCTCTGTCGAATAGTTAGAGGCGGGCACATACGAATCGTTCAGCGGGCGCCATGGCGCCCGCGTGCACAGGGTTGGGAACCCCTGGTTTAGATCATCCACTCTCTGTACATATTATCCTAAGTGGTTCACAGAAAGAACCGCAACGGAAAAAAGCGCAACGGAAAAAAGCGCAAATCAAAAAGCGCAACGGAAATAAGCGCACACGGAAAAAAGCGCAAAGAGAAAAAAGCGCACACAGAAAAAAGCGCAAAGAGAAAAAAGCGCACACAGAAAAAAGCGCAAACAGAAAAAAGCGCAAACGGAAAAAAGCGCAAAGAGAAAAAAGCGCACACGGAAAAAAGCGCAAAGAGAAAAAAGCGCACACAGAAAAAAGCGCAAAGAGAAAAAGCGCACACAGAAAAAAGCGCAAACAGAAAAAAGCGCAAACGGAAAAAAGCGCAAAGAGAAAAAAGCGCAAACGGAAAAAAGCGCAAACAGAAAAAAGCGCACACGGAAAAAAGCGCAAACGGAAAAAAGCGCAAACGGAAAAAAGCGCAAACAGAAAAAAGCGCAAACGGAAAAAAGCGCAAACAGAAAAAAGCGCACACAGAAAAAAGCGCAAACAGAAAAAAGCGCAAACGGAAAAAAGCGCAAACAGAAAAAAGCGCACACATAAAAAAGCGCAAACGGAAAAAAGCGCAAACAGAAACAGAAAAATGCGCAACCAGAAAAAACACAACGAAAAATGTGCAAAAGAGAAATTTAGCACAAAGACCATATGGACTAGATGACACATTTATACATGACTGTTAGGGCTGCTGTGAGAATGTCGTGTTTGATCACGTGATCTACTACCATTTAAAGCGTACTACTCTGCCACACATCCATCTACCCACCCACACACCCATCCATCCACCCACCCACACATCCATCCACCCACCGACACATCCACCCACCCACCCACACATCCACCCACCCATCCACACATCCACCCACCCATCCACCCACCCACCCACCCACACATCCATCCACCCACCCACACATCCATCCACCCACCCACACTGCGTATAAGTATTCGCATAGATTTAGAGTAGCGTCCCTTTTGTTTACATGTTTTCATTACCCTTCAAACAAAAGTCTATTTTAGTTATATTGAGATTAAAGAATGTAAATAAATAGTATACACAATTCTGTAGAATAGGAACGATTGGGAGGGAAGTGACATTTAGCGCAGTAAATTTAGAGGTTAGGTAGGGTATAATAAATGGTGGGGTTAGGAAAGTTAAGGGGTCCATTCTCTAATAGGCAATCTTTGTCTCTTTCGTACTTTCGTGTTGGTTTATTGTCGAACCTGTCCTCGACTCACATCACAACAGTTGGGTGACGCTTACCGTATAATGTTAAAATAAATAGCAATAGCATGTAATTGAGTTAGTTCGAAGTGAGTTTTCATACAAGCCCAACGCACTAATTAAGGTTGTCGCAAAATGTAACATATATGTAACATATGTCAATGATGTCAATGAAATTTCATTTTAAAAAAGATGTCTAGTACAGTTTACGAAACTTACGAACTTCGCTGATACTTTTTTGGTGGGTAGTTTGGTAAGTATGTAGGCGGGTAGGTGGGTAGGTGGGTAAGTGGGTAGTTAGGTAGGTAGGTAGGTAGGTAGGTGGGTAGGTGGGTAGTAGGTAGGTAGGTAGGTGCGTCATGATGTGAAAAAATATTAAATACAAAATTGTTATTTTGGTGCGAATGAATGTTGTTACGAGAGATATGACGAATGCATGTTTGATGACGCGGATGAAAGAGAGTGAAGTTTTGCCATAGGAACGGGTTGTTATAGTATGCAAGCTAGGTAGTTCGGACGGGAGAATGTGAAAGATACTTCGTGTAATGTCGAATACTTCGTGTAATGTCGATAGTTTTATGTTTATACGATAATAGTAGTTGAATAATTATTGACCAAGAAAATAATAGGCATTGTGTAAAGTGATTATCGCCTGTATCGTGGTGATGGGAATGCAGATGGTAGTGGTACGCTTTAAATGGTAGTAGATCACGTGATCAAACACGACACTCTCACAGCAGCCCTAACAGTCATGTATAAATGTGTCATCTAGTCCATATGGTCTTTGTGCTAAATTTCTCTTTTGCACATTTTTCGTTGTGTTTTTTCTGGTTGCGCATTTTTCTGTTTCTGTTTGCGCTTTTTTCCGTTTGCGCTTTTTTCTGTGTGCGCTTTTTTCTGTTTGCGCTTTTTTCCGTTTGCGCTTTTTTCTGTTTGCGCTTTTTTCTGTGTGCGCTTTTTTCTGTTTGCGCTTTTTTCCGTTTGCGCTTTTTTCTGTTTGCGCTTTTTTCCGTTTGCGCTTTTTTCCGTTTGCGCTTTTTTCCGTGTGCGCTTTTTTCTGTATGCGCTTTTTTCCGTTTGCGCTTTTTTCTCTTTGCGCTTTTTTCCGTTTGCGCTTTTTTCTGTTTGCGCTTTTTTCTGTGTGCGCTTTTTTCTCTTTGCGCTTTTTTCTGTTTGCGCTTTTTTCTCTTTGCGCTTTTTTCCGTTTGCGCTTTTTTCTCTTTGCGCTTTTTTCCGTTTGCGCTTTTTTCTGTTTGCGCTTTTTTCTGTGTGCGCTTTTTCTCTTTGCGCTTTTTTCCGTTTGCGCTTTTTTCTCTTTGCGCTTTTTTCTGTGTGCGCTTTTTTCTCTTTGCGCTTTTTTCCGTGTGCGCTTATTTCCGTTGCGCTTTTTGATTTGCGCTTTTTTCCGTTGCGCTTTTTTCCGTTGCGGTTCTTTCCGGCCACCCTCGTGTTCGCATCACCATCCTTGTCTGTGAACCTCGACTTACTTGTCATGAAGCCGCTTTCGGTCAACCAGCAGACGAGCTCTTTCACCGTGGCCTTGGGCTCGCAGACGGGAGTAGCGTAGTACGGAAACCCCGCCTGTTTGCACAAGTCATTCAACTCCGTCACGTTTAACCACTTCCGGTTGATCGAAATTGCGAAAACGTAAAATCGAAACTCGTCGCTGTAAATAATCTCTTTCTGAAGAGCTGAGCTCACGTTTTCGTGTACTCCTCCACCGCCGTACAACTCGCCATATACACGTAGCTCTATGTCATCGTGTGTCTCATTTGTTGAAATGTCATGTTCAGAGGAGATTACATCAGTACCTAATCGATGATCAGTTGTGACATAATCCACAATTCCGTTATTTCCATCAATGACCTTACCAATAATCTTAAGCTCGCAACATTTCGCACCTTCTCCGATTAAGTTACCTCCATCATTGTCCCTGTCATCATCGGCATCACAACTTCTTCTACTTCTATCTGTGTATACTGTCCATCGGGAGTCTTCCCCGATCAAAGAGAAAAGTCGGTTCACATGTCCATGATAACGACTATGGAATTCTACCAAGTCACATTTTTGGAAAGACTTTTCTCCGTCAAGCACCCTTCTGCGACTTGCCATGTGGATGTTGATACCATCGTTTGTGAAAAACTGAAAACTGGCTCCATGAATCTGTATGAGTATATAGGTTTATATATATATATATATATATATATATATATATATATATATATATATATATATATATATATATACCAACAATTTAGCAAAAGTGTGTACTTTAAATTAAACAAAAGGGGTGGGCGTGATCGAGTCGGTAAATCTTATAGTTGCTATACCGAAAAGTCTCGAGTTCGAACCCTCGGGCAGATGAGACTCTTTAGTAGGGGACAGCCACTCTTCTAGGAGAGACAACTCAAAAATCAAACAACTCTGCTGCCTTGTAGTTTGTTCTTTCTTGGTCTGATAAAGGCTATAATAACAATTGCAAAAAGAAAAGCAGGCTGAAATCGGAGTCAATGACCTCAATGGCTAATAACCAATTGTCACGTAAGCTGAATTGTGTTGGAGGGGATCGCTTCCAACACTAAAATTAAGAACGAAGAAAAACAAATGTTTTTTTTTCACGTTTACTGAAGCTACTTAAGAAGCTGAATAACACAGTTTTACAAATACAAATAAAACTAATCCATTTTAGTGTTTCATCAAACAAACTGAAATATTTCAACTAAAAACATTTTTTAAACACTCACCTTTTCTGTTGCTACCCAGTCAGAACACCTCAAATCCCGAAACGTTGTTGTTTTCATTATTTTTGACATTGGAACAAATTCCATTTTGTGTTTGTTTCCCGCCATGTTTCACTAAGAACTATATTAGTAGTATTAGGCCAGCCGTACAGCAAGAGTATTTACTTTCTGCTTCTTCAAATTTATTCAATTAAAACAAATAAACCCTAGCATAACCCGTATCGCCGAAACAGCTTATGATGCAACAGGCGTCAACTTTTAAAGGTAATCACGGTACTGTTTCTATGTATAGCTATGACGAATAATTTGAGCAAAGGATCTATGTTTAGCCAGCACAGAATCAAACGTCGATCGATCTAACAGTACGCAGGTAGGTCTATACTAGTCTATAGAGTACCATAACACAGAACAAGTGGCTTAGTAGGTGTATGTGTTTGTGTCAGTGTTTCAGGTCTCTGTCTGGTGGGGGTGGGCACTACCTCCCCCTACCCCCTACCCCCTGCGCTCAACACACCAGCTGCACCCCTGACGGAATAGAAATTTGAACATTTTTTAAACTTTAGGTTCTTACTATTGGCCATCCTCCCCCCCCCCCCCCCACAACCCGCTTTAGCAAAATGTCTTAAATACTTCCTAACTACTCCTCAGTTTATGAATTGAGAGGGGGGGGGGGGTAAGCCAAATACCTGAGCACCTACTCATAAATAAGTTCAAATAGTGGCAGAATAATCGAGCTACCCCCCCCCTCCCCCACCTCTCGATCTCACGTGTCATATCTGGTTACACTGGTGACCAGAGGCGTAGCGACGGGGGGTTGGGGGTACATATATCCCCGGGCGCCGACTTTAGGGGCGCCAAAATGGGTTAAAAAACTTAAAAGCTAATTTTAGCTGCAGTTTTGTATTCTAAATGGCGGTCCACGGAGCCTGAAGTAGAGTTCTCCTATTTCGATTGGAGGTCTAGAAAAATCTTACTTAAGTATGCGTAAGCACTTATTGACGACGCCCCCACCCCTCCCCCCTTTTTTTTTCTTGTCAGTTCTCAAAGTGTCGTATTACGACAATGATTTAAAAATAAACCGGGAGTGATCTCCCCTAAACTTTCTCGAATATTCTTATATAAAACAACAAGGGATGGGAACTCGGGATATAGTTATGATTTTTAATCCATTTTAAATACATAAACTTTTAAAAATAAAATAGAATCTCATAGAAAAAAGCATTGCACACCAAGCGAACGCCGAATAAAGATGTTCATAATGGTGCGCAATATTATTAGTACTTTATAAATTTAGATGCGTTTTTGAGAAATCGGAAATAGCGTAAATTAGTACTTCCCGTCAACGGAAATTACTCAAAATTTAACAGAAGGTAGAAAATTAGATCTTTTACTTACATGTGAAATTTCATTTATCTATCTGAAATAGTACTCAAGTTATAGGCTTTTGAAAAATTCAAAGTAGAAAAAGTACCACTTCCGGTTATCGGAAATCGCTCAAAAGTTGATACGGATCTACGATTTTGATAAAATACTTATGTATGAAATTTCATCAACCTAGCTGTAACGATACTCAAGTTATCGTGTTTACACACACACACACACACACACACAGACACACACATAGACACACAGACATACGGACAAGATTGCAAAATTATGTTTTTCCGTATAAGTGAGGTGTAAAACGTCGAGATTTGTAAAAATCTCGATTTTTTTTTTGCACGATTACAATACTTTCTCTATACTACGTAGGCCTATATACGAGAAAGTAATGACATATAGGCCTATATTTTTAAAAATACCATTAGTCATTAATCTTATTTAATATTAAAGATCATATTTTAAAATATGTTGCGAATTTTGAATAAACCGCATATAAATTTCTTTATTATTAAATTTAGTCAAGCATGTAAATCTAGTATCAACATCTTATCCAACATTTTAACAACATGACATCATTATCCAAAATGGCGGGTCACATACCCAAACAATGGGTTTCTATGCGGAGACGTGATAGCTTAATTATCTGAATAATTAAGATTCTTGGCGCTCTGATTAGAGATAATTGTACCGAAAACAACAGTTTACTTTAAATAAAATATAATGTAAAAATATATTTCTTTTTAGTAAGTTTTTCATTTGTTCTCCAATGAATTTCAAGTTGTTTATGTTTTTTTTTTCTTTTTTTTTTTTTCTTTCTGAACTTTCTTGTACATCTAGAATTCTAGATCTAGATCTAGATGTCTATGTCGTTACAGAGTACTTTGAGAGTTCAGAGTAAATAGGAAGTATTGTAATCGTGCACAAAAATCACATGAAGTTTTGAATATTTGTCTTAATAGTGTAAATAAATGGCAAGGCTCAGTAAAGAAACCATGCATATTAAATTTCTGATTTCCTGTTTGATGGGCATATTTTATTATTTACAAGTTAGATTTCTCAATTTCTTCTAGATCTAGGATGTTAGCATAAAAAATGTGGTAAAAATTTAAGGTGGTAGGTCACAAATCATAGATTTTCAAATGTAATTTCAAGAACGAAAAACTGCTACTGAAAATTGTTTTTGCTAAGCTGTAGTTGATTTATATCCATTTCAGTTAAAAAAAAAATCTGTGAACCCTCATCAAACAACTAGCTGTATGCTGCAGAAAGTCCACCATGAATAAATATAGCAGGCAACGCCAGATCGGCGAAGGAGCCTTTGGGAAAGCGGTGTTGGTGAAGAAGAAAGACTCTGCTAAACAGTATGTTATCAAGGAAATAAACATCATGAAGGTAATTACATCCTGCAGAAGTGGAGTTGTCAGTAATGTCTTTTGTTTTATCCTTAGATTAACATTGTCTTTGGTTCCAGTATTTTTGTATCTTTTGTTTAACATTATACCTGTGACTTCCGCAGAAGTGGGATTTAATACTCCTCTTTTTTCTTTTCTTTTCTTTCATTTTAAAAAAATGTAATCTTAGCTAGTATTTTCATTAATATTTAATCCAACTTTTTATTTTTTTCAAAACACAGATGTCACCCAAAGAGCGAGATGAAGCTAGAAAAGAGGTAACTGTTTCATTACCACCCGAACATACAATTTCAAAACATTAATAAACATTATTTTGTGTTATATTTTTTCCAAATATAAAGATCAATCAATATTATAAAAGAATAAATTGTTCAAGGAGTCAAATTTGTCAGTTAATTAATTAAAAAAGATAATCATTAATAAATGTTTGGGCATTCAAATTCAATAAACTCATGTATTCCACCATCAGAAAAAAACAACGAAGAGTAGCATTAGTCTTTTCTCTTTATTATGACAAACATTTTTAGCCATGCTGCCCTAATGAGAAAAATGCTTACAATTCTACAAGCTTATACAGCCTAACTGTCACAGCTAATCCCACTTTAGCAGGCATAGATACATTTGTGTGAGCACCATTTTACACTTAGTGAAATACTGTAATAATCCCAGGACAAAATGGCTGGCTCACAGGTAGAGGGGTTTTATGCAACCGGCTTAGCAATGTGTGATTAACAATGAGTTGTTAACTATTTGATTATGTTGAATAGGTTGCTGTGTTGGCTCAGCTGAAACACCCAAACATTGTGGCATATGTTGAATCATTTGAAGGTACTAGTTAACTTAGATATTGCTGCATTTCAACATGTATTTCCATTTTTAAATTTTCACCATAAGTAAAGATTTTTTTTAAAAACTAAATATTTTGTTTTGCTCCTAGAAAAGGGAACTTTGTACATTGTCATGAACTATTGTGCTGGAGGTATGTTTTATGTTTTATATTTTTCATTGTCATTTTTATTTTTACTAAGTTTAACCATATCAACACTGTTATGAATAAATAGGTTAAAGCTCTTATGTGCAAAAGTGTATTGTTTACCTTTTTAATACTTTATTAAAAAAAAATTTCATGCATCACAATAGGCTATCTTACCAGCGTTTTTCAAACTTAATGCTCACCCTTGTTCAAAATGATTACGTTGTTATTTTTGTTTTGTTGATTCTGATGTTCGTTGCAATATTTTTCAAGTAGACTAATCAATAATGTCTTACAGGTGATTTATATGGAAAAATAAATGAAAGAAGAGGTCAGCTGTTCTCCGAGGACCAGGTGAGATGGACATTTAATGAGCAGAAAACTGGCTTTTATTTCTTTATCTTAGTTACTTCATTCTTTTATCCAATATATTTTAAAAGTGATAATGACACACTTTGTACAAACTAATATTGGACAATTAATATAAAATAAACCACAGTGAGTAATTTGATGCAGTTTTTTTAAAAATTAATATAGAATTAAATTGATATAAAATAAAAACTATTTGTAATTATTCTTTCAGATTCTAGATTGGTTTGTTCAGTTGTGTCTGGCTATCAAACACATTCATGACAGGAAGATACTTCACAGAGACATCAAGTCACAGGTATTTTCTCTTTGAGCTTTTTATATTTTCCCTTGGGAAATTAAGTTACAGGTATTTTCTGTCTCAGGTTTTTTATTTTCTCTTGGTACCTCTTTTTTACTTAATTACCTTTGTATATAACATCTTCACATTATTTTTTGTTACAGAACATCTTCCTTCCTTACATTACTTTTTTTACAGAATATCTTTACTTACATTACTTTTGTTACAGAACATCTTTACTTACATTACTTTTGTCACATAATATCTTCATTACTTACATTACTTTTGTTACAGAACATCTTTACTTACATTACTTTTGTCACATAATATCTTCATTACTTACATTACTTTTGTTACAGAACATCTTTACTTACAATACTTTTGTTACAGAACATCTTCCTTACCCACACTGGCACTGTTCAGCTTGGGGACTTTGGTATAGCAAAAGTTTTAAACTCGTAAGTGCACAGGTTCATATTACATATTTTGTAGCATTATAAATTTAGATAATCTTGAACCCCCCCCCCCCCCAATCTACAACTTTGTTAGTTTAAACAATTCAAAATGATTAATAATTTTGTCAATTTATACATTTTTCCATCAATTTTCTCTAACTTTCTATTAATTAATTTAAAACTGTTTTTTTTAGATTTATAAATTTGGATCATCTTAATTATAAATTATAATAATATATTTTCTGCAACTTAAATCACCTTTTGTAGGACTGCCCAGCTAGCCCACACCTGCATTGGTACACCTTATTATTTATCTCCTGAAATTGTAGAGAACATGCCTTATAATAACAAAAGGTAAAAACTGGTACTATGCCCATTTTTAATTTTGTAAAAATTTTTTTATGAAAAAAGCATTATAGTTTATTAACAAGCTGCAGCTATTAAGTGTTTGTTATAAAATTTTTAATGAATGTACTCTTTCAGTGATATATGGTCTATGGGTTGTGTACTATATGAGCTAACCACACTGAAACATGCAGTTAGTAACGTTTTTGCTTCTTTTGTAAATAGAGACTACAGGCTAATTTTTTTCTAGTATTTGTTTGATAAGATTTAACTCATGGTTTATGAGATATACTCATGCTCATACATTTTTACCCCTCAGTTTGAAGCTTCTAATATGAAAAATTTGGTGCTAAAAATTATCAGGTAAACTTTTTTGCTGCAGTGATTCTAATTATGAATTTTTAATATATATATAAAAAAAAAGATCAACTGATTTCCACAGATGAAATTACTTTGAAATTCTTATGTGTACCTTTTTCTTTAAGGGGAAGTTACCCTCCTGTTCCTCCACAGTTCAGTTACGATTTAAGGGGCTTGATAGCCCAGCTGTTTAAAAGAAATCCAAGGTGAGGCTGTTTTGTAAATTAGTATAGTTGCTCTTTCAAAACATGTGATATTTTATTACATCATGTGATATTTGTTACAAATGTAGGAATTTTCAAGTACTGTCAGCCCTTATCAGTTTCACCAAGCTTGCTGTTAATGTTGCTTATTTTATCTAAGCAACGTTGATGACTGAGGATTGAAATCAGAAAAATCTCTGCAAATATTACTTTTAAGTTTAGCGATAAAACTGAGGTTGATTAATTCAATCAAATAGAAAACCAGGATTTCAGTGGCAGAGTATTGGTAGCCCGACTGACTTGCAGCCAGGGACCCCAAGTTGTCAAGTCCCCCAAATGTTTTCTTACGACTATAAGATAATACAGAACAGGTCTGATGATAAATAGTCATAGATGCCTTAAGCCAGGGAGTTAATCTATGTGAGGGTCATCATGGAATAATTGCAAAATTTTTTTTTTTAAGTCGTAACATTTTGTCAGAAATTTATGGTAGAGAAATATTTTTTTCAGAGATCGTCCTACTGTCAATTCAATTTTAAGGAAAAATTTCATCATGCAGCGAGTTAGAAGGTTATTGTCTGCTGAGGTAAGCCTAGGTTCTGAAACAAACATTTTTTATTGTATGTTCATCTTTTCCTGTTGAATAGAGGTCTTGAAATTAGGTTGATTTTGTTAAATCAATTTTCCAAAATATATGCATTGATATTTTAAAACACAATTGATATTTGGGAACTTATGAGCAACAGCTGTTAACTATATGAGCAATCAAAAGCTATTTTAGACAAATTGTTGTGACTATTCGTCCAATAACAATTCTGACTATTTGTCCCATAACAATGCTGACTGTCCCATAACAACGCTGACTGTCCCATAACAATGTTGACTGTTTGTCCCATAATAATGCTGACTGTCCCATAACAATGCTGACTGTTTGTCCCATAACAATGCTGACTGTCCCATAACAATGCTGACTGTTTGTCCCATAACAATGCTGACTGTTTGTCCCATAACAATGCTGACTGTCCCATAACAATGCTGACTGTTTGTCCCATAACAATGCTGACTGTTTGTTCCATAACTGTGCTGACTGTTTGTCCCATAACAATGCTGACTGTTTGTCCCATAACAATGTTGACTGTTTGTCCCATAACAATGTTGACTGTTTGTCCCATAACAATGTTGACTGTTTGTCCCATAACAATGTTGACTGTCCCATAACAATGTTGACTGTTTGTTCTATAACAATGCTGACCATTTGTCCCATAACAATGCTAACTGTTTGGCCCATAACAATGTTGACTGTCCCATAACAATGTTGACTGTTTGTTCTATAACAATGCTGACTGTTTGGCCCATAACAATGCTGACTGTTTGTTCTATAACAATGCTGACTGTTTGTCCCATAACAATGCTGACTGTTTGGCCCATAACAATGTTGACTGTCCCATAACTATGCTGACTTTTTGTTCCATAACTGTGCTGACTGTTCCATAAAATGCTGACTGTTTGTTCCATAACATTGGTGACCATTTGTCCCATAACTGTGCTGACTGTTTGTTCCATAACTGTGCTGACTGTTTGGCCCATAACAATGCTGACTGTTTGTTCCATAACTGTGCTGACTGTTTGTCCCATAACAATGCTGACTGTTTGTTCCATAACTGTGCTGACTGTTTGTCCCATAACAATGCTGACTGTTTGTTCCATAACTGTGCTGACTGTTTGTCCCATAACAATGCTGACTGTTTGTTCCATAACTGTGCTGACTGTTTGTCCCATAACAATGCTGACTGTTTGTCCCATAACAATGTTGACTGTTTGTCCCATAACAATGTTGACTGTTTGTCCCATAACAATGCTGACTGTTTGTTCCATAACTGTGCTGACTGTTTGTCCCATAACAATGCTGACTGTTTGTTCCATAACTGTGCTGACTGTTTGTCCCATAACAATGCTGACTGTTTGTCCCATAACAATGCTGACTGTTTGTTCCATAACTGTGCTGACTGTTTGTCCCATAACAATGCTGACTGTTTGTCCCATAACAATGTTGACTGTTTGTCCCATAACAATGCTGACTGTCCCATAACAATGTTGACTGTCCCATAACAATGTTGACTGTTTGTTCTATAACAATGCTGACTGTTTGGCCCATAACAATGCTGACTGTTTGTTCTATAACAATGCTGACTGTTTGTCCCATAACAATGCTGACTGTCCCATAACAATGCTGACTGTTTGTTCTATAACAATGCTGACTGTTTGTCCCATAACAATGCTGACTGTCCCATAACAATGCTGACTGTCCCATAACAATGCTGACTGTTTGGCCCATAACAATGCTGACTGTTTGGCCCATAACAATGCTGACTGTCCCATAACAATGCTGACTGTCCCATAACAATGCTGACTGTCCCATAACAATGCTGACTGTCCCATAACAATGCTGACTGTTTGGCCCATAACAATGCTGACTGTTTGTCCCATAACAATGTTGACTGTCCCATAACTATGCTGACTTTTTGTTCCATAACTGTGCTGACTGTTCCATAAAATGCTGACTGTTTGTTCCATAACATTGGTGACCATTTGTCCCATAACTGTGCTGACTGTTTGTTCCATAACTGTGCTGACTGTTTGGCCCATAACAATGCTGACTGTTTGTTCCATAATTGTGCTGACTGTTTGTCCCATAACAATGTTGACTGTCCCATAACAATGCTGACTGTTTGGCCCATAACAATGTTGACTGTCCCATAACAATGTTGACAGTTTGTCCCATAACAATTCTGACTGTCCCATAACAATGCTGACCATTTGTCCCATAACAATGTTGACTGTTTGTCCCATAACAATGTTGACTGTTTGTTCTATAACAATGCTGACCATTTGTCCCATAACAATGCTAACTGTTTGGCCCATAACAATGTTGACTGTCCCATAACAATGTTGACTGTTCTATAACAATGCTGACTGTTTGGCCCATAACAATGTTGACTGTTTGTCCCATAACTATGTTGACTGTTTGTCCCATAACAATGCTGACTGTCCCATAACAATGTTGACTGTCCCATAACAATGTTGACGGTTTGTTCTATAACAATGCTGACCATTTGTCCCATAACAATGCTAACTGTTTGGCCCATAACAATGTTGACTGTCCCATAACAATGTTGACTGTTTGTTCTATAACAATGCTGACTGTTTGGCCCATAACAATGCTGACTGTTTGTTCTATAACAATGCTGACTGTTTGTCCCATAACAATGCTGACTGTCCCATAACAATGCTGACTGTCCCATAACAATGCTGACTGTTTGGCCCATAACAATGCTGACTGTTTGTCCCATAACAATGTTGACTGTCCCATAACTATGCTGACTTTTTGTTCCATAACTGTGCTGACTGTTCCATAAAATGCTGACTGTTTGTTCCATAACAATGCTGACTGTTTGGCCCATAACAATGCTGACTGTTTGTTCCATAACTGTGCTGACTGTTTGTCCCATAACAATGCTGACTGTTTGTTCCATAACTGTGCTGACTGTTTGTCCCATAACAATGCTGACTGTTTGTTCCATAACTGTGCTGACTGTTTGTCCCATAACAATGCTGACTGTTTGTTCCATAACTGTGCTGACTGTTTGTTCCATAACTGTGCTGACTGTTTGTCCCATAACAATGCTGACTGTTTGTTCCATAACTGTGCTGACTGTTTGTCCCATAACAATGCTGACTGTTTGTTCCATAACTGTGCTGACTGTTTGTCCCATAACAATGCTGACTGTTTGTTCCATAACTGTGCTGACTGTTTGTCCCATAACAATGCTGACTGTTTGTTCCATAACTGTGCTGACTGTTTGTCCCATAACAATGCTGACTGTTTGTTCCATAACTGTGCTGACTGTTTGTCCCATAACAATGCTGACTGTTTGTTCCATAACTGTGCTGACTGTTTGTCCCATAACAATGCTGACTGTTTGTTCCATAACTGTGCTGACTGTTTGTCCCATAACAATGCTGACTGTTTGTTCCATAACTGTGCTGACTGTTTGTCCCATAACAATGTTGATTGTTTGTTCAATGATGGTGCAGGATCTACAGGATGAGTTCAGTCACACAGTCATGCACGGCCACAAAATTGCCAAAGCTTTACCACCTGCACCCAAGCCTTCTGCAGGTGAGTTTTATTTTTACAGGTGAATTCGATCAAAGTTTCTTGTTGTATGATGGTGTATGTCCTATATTAGCTTTGTGTAGGTCTTTTTTATGATGCCTGATATCACTTAAGCAAGTTTCTTAGAGAAACAACATACAAATGTTATGAAAATATGTTCTCATCAGATCCGATTAAAAAACCCGCCCCAAGTCCTCGACCTGGGTCTGCAGGTAAAAAATATGACCCAGCCGCAGTCTATGGTGCACCATTGAACTCTTCAAGAAATAGGTAAAATATCCAGTCCATGTTTTTCTTTGTTTTTATCAAAAGTAATATCAAAGTCCAAAGTTTTTCTCTTAAAAAAGATCAAATATTTCAGTCCATCATGTCTTCTCTAAAAAGTGATTAAAAAAAAAAATCTTGTAAATTGTAGCTTCTTTTTTCATATTTTATTTTTCTATGTATTGAAGACTGTCTGGTGAAAAGAAAAGGCCAAGTACCCCAGGGAGAGCAGTTCCAATACCTGGGCAGATGGTATGTTTTTCACACCTGGACAGGTGATAATTGTCTTGTACCTGGACAGGTGGTAATTGTCCTGTACCTGGACAGGTGATAATTGTCTTGTACCTGGACAGGTGGTAATTGTCCTGTACCTGGACAGGTGGTAATTGTCCTGTACCTGGACAGCTGATATTTGTCTTGTACCTGGACAGGTGGTAATTGTCCTGTACCTGGACAGGTGGTAATTGTCCTGTACCTGGACAGGTGGTAATTGTCTTGTACCTGGACAGGTGGTAATTGTCTTGTACCTGGACAGGTGGTAATTGTCCTGCACCTGGACAGGTGGTAATTGTCTTGTACTTGGACAGGTGGTAATTGTCTTGTACATGGACAGGTGGTAATTGTCCTGTACCTGTACAGGTGGTAATTGTCCTGTACCTGGACAGGTGGTAATTGTTTTGTACCAGGACAGGTGGTAATTGTCTTGTACCTGGACAGGTGGTAATTGTCTTGTACCTGGACAGGTGATAATTGTCTTGTACCTGGACAGGTGGTAATTGTCCAGTACCTGGACAGGTGGTAATTGTTGTGTACCTGGACAGGTGGTAATTGTCCTGTACCTGGACAGGTGATAATTGTCTTGTACCTGGACAGGTGGTAATTGTCCTGTACCTGGACAGGTGGTAATTGTCCTGTACTGGACAGGTGGTAATTGTCCTGTACCTGGACAGGTGGTAATTGTCCTGTACCTGGACAGGTGGTAATTGTCCTGTACCTGGACAGGTGGTAATTGTCCTGTACCTGGACAGGTGGTAATTGCCTTGTACCTGGACAGGTGGTAATTGTCCTGTACCTGGACAGGTGGTAATTGTCCTGTACCTGGACAGGTGGTAATTGTCCTGTACCTGGACAGGTGGTAATTGTCTTGTACCTGGACAGGTGGTAATTGTCCTGTACCTGGACAGGTGGTAATTGTCCTGTACCTGGACATGTGGTAATTGTCCTGTACCTGGACAGGTGGTAATTGTCCTGTACCTGGAGTGGTAGGGTTACATACCTTTGTGATTTACCACAGTGAATCAAACCACTTTCAACACAGTGGGGTGTATGTAGTTTTCATATGCAAGGATTGTTTGTACACCATTATGGCTGAATTCTGGTACCTGTCTCCTGTGGGTGGGTTCAGTGAACCGAACACAAAACTGTCAGGCTTATGGTTATGTGCTCCATCACTTAACCCACAGGCGTAGCGATCTCTCCTGTCGCCCAGGAACAAACTTTTAATTTGGCGCCCCCCCCCCCCCCCCCCCATATATATTTTTATATTTATAATTCAAAACTGCAGCTAAAATGAGCTTGTAATTTTTTTTTCCAACTTACTTTGGCACCCCTTGGGTCAGCGCCCAGGGACACATGTACCCCCGCGCCTCCGTCGCTACACCTTTGACTTAACCACACAATCCTATTGCTGTTATAGGAGTTTGTAACGTCAGTAGCATATTTACATACTTACCTATTTTGAATAACCTCCAAAATATAATGAATTCGCCTTTTAAAATTTTATTATGTTTGCCTTACAATGACAGGACTGGGAAAAGAAGAAAAAAGAAAAACTAGATCAGGATGAAAGACGTAAAGCAGAGATGAGAAAACGAGTAAGTAAATGTCAAATTCTTTCAGGCACCTGTCTGGTTTAGATCAAATGCTAGTCTATCACTGTCAGTAAGGTTTGGCCATGTATGAAAAAAATAGGGTGATGTACCCTGATTTTTTCCCTATAGGACAATACAAGTAGAAATTTCAAATTGATTCTATTGTTGGAGACCCAGGGATTGGGTGACCAGTACTGTGACCAACAAACACACAACAGCTAGTATAAGTTACTGTGTGGTCTTGTTTACTCTGAGACATCCAACAGATTAGTCAGCCAGATTCCAACTAGTCTTTTTGGTGCTCAGTCATACACTTTACTCCCCCACTACGTAAACTGTAAAAGCCATTGTGTGTCTTCCTGTTTGATCCCACTGCCACAGCTTTTAAATGACAAATTTGTACAACTCCAAAATTTTTGGTTAACACAGGAACAAGAGGCTAATGAAAGAAAACACAGGGAGTTTATTGAAAGACAAAAGGTTAGTGGAGTTAAACAAGATCTTTTTAAAGATGTAACTTTGTAATGAATAATTGTGGACCTAAAAACTGTTCAAGTATATGGTTAAAAATATTGTTTAGTAACTTATTGGCATAAATTTAATTGTGAATTAGTGGCCATAAAGTTAAACTTTTTGAAAAGTTAAAATAGCTACAAATACAGCTAGTGTTGTGAACACAACATACCAGCAGCTTGCAGTAAAAAAACTGGGTAAGAAACCCAGTATAAAACTGTTTTGGACTTGTTATAACAGATGGCAAGGATAAACAAGGCTAGAGAGGAAGGCTGGAAGCAGGTCGTTGACCCGTTCTATATAGAGGAGGTACTGATAGATTGGTTCTTCTAGCTAATGCTTTTTTAAACCTTCTGTTCAGAGAGTTCTAAGCAAGAAATTACATGATAGATTGGTTCTTCTATCAGTTATTTTTATGAAATTTTCCAAATTGTGAGTTGTAGGTAACAAAATAAAAATGATTATTTTAGTTGACCTTTTTAAAAACCTTTTCAACGCAGAGGAATGAGAAAGTTGTAATCTTAAACAGTGGCAGGAAGGTTGTTTTATTACATTTATACTATAACTTATTTATTGATAAAATTACCATCATGGACTCAACACCTCTGTACTGTTGTTTAAATTGAAAATTGTCTTGAACTAAAAGTAAATATAATTTCATGATTGAAACACAGGATCTTTGTTTTATTTTACCCTAAATGTAATAAATTCTATTCAAATTAGTCTCATGTACATTATAGATAACTGAAATATTGTAATTATAAAACACATCTTTCCCGCCTCAAACTTTAGACACCACTTATATGACTAGGTTTGGCATAGAGTTTATCTACATCTAAAACTACATTAACCAAATTTTATTTTTTTAATTCACGACTATAACATTAATGGTTTTAATCAACAGAATCGTCCAGTGACCCCAAAAAATGACTTTGCCAAACCTCCTCGACCCTTACCTGTACCAAAAGTAAATGTAGGTATCATTTTAGCTACCGTTTCCTAAATAGTCGAATATATCTTCAGTGGCCTAATATGAATAAAACAACAATTGACCATAAGACTTTTAGTCTGTCTACTTTCTATTGTCTAACATTGGGTTTTGTTTATCAAAGAATGACAACAGAGACAGGGGAAACTACGAAGCCTACAATCAGTTTTTGAACAAGCTGCATCAAGACAGGCAAACTCCATCCCCTGGGCCAGCACGGAATCCAAACCATGTTGATGGTAGGTGACCTTGACCTTTCAGAACTACTGTCACGCTTGTGGATGGCAGTTGACCATGACCTTTTACATCTGTGCAGCATGTGTCATTAATGTTACTTTAACTGGGCATTCCATTGACTTTCATTGACCTTTCATAATAGTCTTGAACTATAGGCAGAATTATTGCATCTCATCTAAGCATCTTTAATTTCTTAAAAACAAAAAAAAAACGACCTATAAAAGCTCTAATTTTTTTTACAAAGAAATGTTATAATACTTTAAACAAAATATTTTTCCACAGTTGCCCTCATGGATTTAAAATAAAACAGCTGTAATTTTCACACAAAAAAAAAAGTTGAAATTAAAAAAATCTTCCTCAGTTGTCCACATGGATTTAAAACATAACAGCTTTAATTTTCACACAAAAAATTAAAATTAAAAAAAAATCTTCCTCAGTTGTCCACATGGCCGTCCCGCGACCTGTCCCACAACAAAGGCCACAGTTCAACATGGGCCCACTGGGTATCCCAGCAGTAGTGGACCAGGCAGGTCGAGACAGGTATAGCTACAATATGTAAGTTTCAGTGGGGTTTGAAACTGCATATGGTTTGCTTTTTTATTCTAACTGCTTTTTCTGCCTTGGGCAACAATATGTAAGTTTCAGTGGGGTTTGAAACTGCATATGGTTTGCTTTTTTATTCTAACTGCTGTTTCTGCCTCGGACAAAAATATGTGAGTTTCAGTGGGGTTTGAAACTGCATATGGTTTGCTTTTTTATTCTAACTGCTTTTTCTGCCTTGGGCAAAAATGTGTGAGTTTCATTAAGGCTTGAATGATATTGCAAATGGTTTAATTTTTTAAATTCTAACCGCTTTTTCTGCCTTGGGCAAAAATATGTGAGTTTCATTATGTTTTGAAATGGCCTATGTTTTGCTTTTTATTCTAACTGCTTTTTCTGCCCTGGCTTTCAATATGTAAGTTTCATTAGGGTATGAAACTGCATATGATTTGCTTTTCTCGCCAATGAGTTTGGTGAATAAAATTATATTGCTGAAAAAATGTGTGGCGAATAGAGTTGAAATTTTCTGTATAAAAATATTTAAATGTATTTTCTTAAAACTATGTGGTTATGGGCAATAATGGGTGTGATTTTGGTATTATTAATAAAAAGAGATTTTAACATTTTTAATAATAATTTATGAATTTTTTTCTTTAAAGAATAGAATTTTGTTCATCTAATAAAGTAAAGGTACTTCTTAAAGTTAGAAAAAAGTTATTTAAAAAAAAATAAAAAAAAATAATGGTTCATTTTCGTTCAAGTACTGCTACTTTTCTTGTTATATCTCAACCAGTAGAATTTTTTTTGCTAGAATAAACCTTTGATTACACTTTACTAGGCTTCACACCTTTTATTATTTGTATTGGTTCTGGTCCTCTAAGGTCTCTATTACAGAGATCATTTATATGTGTTTTTATATCTCCCTAGTCTCCACATTTGTATGTGTCTCTTGTCTCCCTACACTACATATTTGTATGTGTCTCTTGTCCCCAGGCAACTTGGTGCCCAGGCAGCAGAGAGAGCTCGTGTGGTGGAGGATTACATGCAGAGGCAGAGGATGGCAGCCATGAATAAAATGAGGGCACAGAATGACCTTTATGGTGCTGTAAGTTTATTTATGGCGCAGTAAGTTTATTTATGGCGCTGCTTTGCCTCAGGAGAAAATAGATGCACATATAGAAGTGGTATTCTAGGGGTGAGAACCTGGGCATTAGATGAAGAGATCATGGGTTGCCAATACATCGTGATATCTCTCTCAGCTGCTGGTATCCTAGGGAATGCTAAGCTAAGTATGTTTGGTGCCAACTTTGGTTGCAGGAGCTGCCACAGGAAAGCAAAGTTTGTAAATCTATTACCATCGAGGCTAACCCCCCCCCCCCCCCCCCCCCCTGTTGGATTACACTAAAGATGGCTCAACATGACCAATTAGATGAAATAATGATTCCCTATCTAAAAGACATTGCATAATTGACCATAATAATGCCCTATGTAATTTAGTAGTTGTGTCCTACAGAAACTCATGTTTGCTAAATTAAATTGAAGCTTTAGCTGATATGATTTTTAGGTCTGTTTTTGTTCTTTGCTGATCTGATTGTATAATTTTTATACTTTTTGTATCTGATTGGTTTTATTTTTAATCTATACTTGTACAAACATCAACAATTTTCTGATTGTATATCCAAATATTTTATTTACAAGTATCGACCATCATCTGCTGACAGACGCACCCCAGTTCCTGCTCCTCGTAAGTTATTTTATTTTGGTTGTTTTCTCATTAAGTTAATCCTTTTTAATCTCTTTTTACTTTATTTATTTATTTTTGCCTAGAGAGTTAAGAGAGAGGTGACAGTCCTAATAATGTATGAGTGACATTTTTTTGTATTATTCCTAATAATTTATGAATGACAATTTATTCATTTTTATCTAGATAGAGGTGGAAGTCCTAATAATTTATGAATGACGGTTTATTCATTTTTATCTAGAGAGAGGTGGCAGTCCTAAGAACGACAAAGGTCGAGGGGGTGGAGGCGGAGGAGGTGGGGGTGTCATGGTGGCCAGGAACAGAGAAGAACAGGTAGCCATTGGTTTACAGATACTTCTCTTGCTACTATTCCTATCTTATTAACCTGCATCTGTGATATTTTAATTGTTTTATGGATTCTTGTTTTACTGTTCCTATTTAATTAACCTGCATTTGTGATATTTTAATTGTTTTATAAATACTTGTTTTACTGTTCCTATTTAATTTACCTGCATGTTATATTTAATTTCCATTTTCATTTACCTGCCTTTATATTTTGGTTTGTAAAATGTTTTCATGCTGTGTTTTAGGAATACCTGGAAAAATTGCGCCAAATTCGTATACAGAACATGAGGGACAGGCGAGCCATTCGGGGCGTTAATGTTGCTGAGGGTGCATCTAAGGTAACTTTCTTTACCCTTATATTTTATTACTTGAAATATTTGAATTTCTCTATTGGTTGGCATGTTGTAGTGGATCACAGTACCTTATAACAGTATCTATATTTTATATTCATCTCATTAGGAAAAGTTAATACCAGACTGAGCTATAAAATAGATGTCATATAGAAAGTTACCCAGAATATGACATTCACCTATGTAAATACAAAAATGGGGAACGTTACTTAAGATGATGTTAAGTAATTTTGTTTTCTTTATGCTTAGAACTCAGAGGAGGCAGAGGAAAGAAAGAAAAAAGTTGAAGCACTGAAGGTAAGTTTTGTTTAGTTGTTGCCTAATATTTCTTCTTCTCTGTCACTGTGGATTATATTGAAATTTTCAATATTGAACTTTCTCAGAAAAGTGAATTGTTTTCTCTTGTTTTTTTTATCTATCAAATTATTTGTCAATTATTGCTATAAAATTTTATGAATCCACTACATTTTTTTTTGCCACTAATTCTTTTCCCCTTTTTATGAAAATAGAATTTTAAAATTGTTTTGTGGAAGTTTTTAGAATTGCATATAATTCTAATCGCTAAATTTCATTGAACTGCTAAGTCTATAAAACACACACAACTGAGAGATTAAACAGTGGGTTTACCTTTGAAAAAAATTAAACTCAGTAGCAGTTCTGTTGTAAAGATTATAAATTAAATAATTGAAATAGCGTAGACTGTACTAGGTTGGGTGCTGGCCAGCAAATGTATGCCTCATAAGTCAACCAAATATTTCATGGACCCATAACCTTAAATAAAATCTAATGGAGTAAAAATAGTACAATCACACTAGAGAAGCAAGTCAAAATGTGGTGTATCAGGACAGATATTTCATGTACTGTGAGCCATAGACGATCTAAGAAAATAATTTTGGTCCTTTTTTGTTTTTCAATTTTTGCTTTTTTTTACTTTTATTTCAAGCAACAAGCTGAACAGTGGGCGGAAATGAAAAAGAAAGAACTTGAACAACAGAGACAAGGAATAGTTCCAGTAAGAACCAATTTGGTTTAAATATTTAAGAAATGTTAACAGTAATGGAATAAATTGTCTTAACTGTATTTTTCTAGCATGCTGTTACATGTAGTAGATTGTGAAATTAGTTTTGAATAAGTTTTGCTAAAGTAACAAAGTAAACTAGCCTACTATAAATGATAAGTGTTAAAGAGTTTTGATATTACCAGATGTAAGATTTGGCTCATCTCACCCCACTGCCCAGGCCTTGGATTTCCATAGGCCTTGGTGCGTAATCTTTCAATAGGGCTGGTAAGTAGGTCACCAACCAGTTCTATGGCTCATGCAGGTTTTATTGAGCCGTAGAACTGGTTAGTGACCTACTTACCAGCCCTATTGTCCATCAGACAAAGTAGCCATATATTGATTTCCTTCCAGGTGAAGCCGTCAACACCAGCTGTTCCCATGACAGGAGCCCTGCAGGCCATAGGAGCCATCAATGTTGCCAACAAGCCTTCTGTTGGGCAGGCTGAAGAAAAGTTGGTTTTATTTCTCAACTTTACTTTATTATTTTTTGTTTTGGCTGGTCACTTGCAAAACCTGCCAAGTCACTTCTGATTGATTTTGAGGAAATTGACTTTTAAATATTTTTGTTTGTTAACTAAAGTTTGAATTTTCAATAATTTACTATTAAAAAATTATTTATTTTAAAGTATACTTTTTTTACAAAAAAATTAGTATACTTAATTAAAAAGGCTATAAGGGGAACTCATATTTTTTTTTCAAAAAGTGGACTTAGCAGGTTTAGCAAGCGACCTCCTCAAATACATTTGGGTGGTAAGATGTGCGTGGGTGGGTGGGGTCTAGAGCCAGTGGGGTCCAATGAATTTAGGCTAAGATTTAAACCAAAACCTGAGTTAGATTTTTAACACAGGAATGATGAACCAGATAATGGATGTGAATGTGAAAAAATAAGTTTATATAAGTATGTTTAAATAAATATCTTTTTTTGTGAACTGCAATCTTAAAGACTAACAAAATTCAAATTGAGTTTAGTGTTTTGTTGTGAATTGCAATCTTAAAGACTAATAAAATTCAAATTTGTGTTTAATGTAAGCAATTCTTATAGCGCGCTATTCAAACAAGTTGTTTGGCATTTAATGTGGTTATTTGTGTGTGTCTAGGCCAGCAGTGCCCCTCACTAATGCCCTGCAAGCTATTGCAGCAGAGACAGAGAGACCAAAGTAAGTTAACAGATACATTGTATCACTTTATACACAGATATCACTTTATTACTTAAATGTTTAGTGGAGCTGTTATGGTAATCTTGTACTATATTTTTTTTTTTTACTAATGTTTTCCATAGTTTAGAAATAGTGTTTTTTTTAATAAATTGTGAGTTCCAGAATTTTAAAAAATGTAAATAGATGTGTTTAAAAGTATTTTTTTAAAGTCATAGCATTGAGAAAGTGTTTTAGGTTTTGTAAAAATTGTTTGATTAAAAAAAAAAAAAAACTTTTAGTAATATTATGAAACTAAAAAACAGAATATAAAATACGAGCCGACCAGCGGCGCTATTTAGTTGTTTTATTTTCTACTTTTCAGTAATTAATAATTTGAATGCTGCCACTGAAAATATTTGCTTTAAAACACTAAAACCCTCCTTTCCCCCAACCCCCCCCCCCCCCCCCGCCCCCCGCGTGAAAGCAGCCTCCTCTTAGTTACCTCCCCTAAGTTTAAAATAGTTTCAAACTAAATTATATGCCCCTAATAGCCGTCATTAAACCCGGCTCTACGATTGTAAACCTGACGATTGTAAACCAGACCATGTGGGGGTGGGTGTGGTAGCGAAGAGAGGTAGAGAGGGGGCTGTTAGGAGGCACGCTTACAGCTTGGAGTTTTCTAGGGTATCCAAGAAGAGAATTATGTATATAGATATGTCATTAATGTCATGAAATTATCTCCCTTTAAGGAGTAGCCAGCAAGTCAAGAAAGACAACATTTTGAAGAAGTTAAATGACAAGGTAAACCAGGCTTGTCTTTCTTTGCAATGTACTTTGGCTCAGTCCATCTGTAGTTTTCACCTTTTATAATAACTGAATGCACAATTGCCTTGTTTGAGCCTAAAAGCAACACTCTGTAACCATTATGTTACATATAATCATATTTCCACGAACAACACCCATTTACATCACACACTTTCATGCCATTTTTCAGTCTATTTCTTTATTTAAATGAATGTTTCAGAAATTTATGATCACAGAGAAAAATTAGTTGAGTTAGAAATATAAATTTTAATTTTTCAAATTTTCTTGTATTTTGATGAAGTTTGTTGACAATTTATGTCGATTTAAAACAGAACCCGTCCAGAGGTAAATGGGGACCACCTGCGTCTCCGGCAGTTACAGAGGAAGAGGAGCGCAGGAAGTGGGGTCCTCCTGCCTCACCTGTGGTAGAACCTGCGACACAGGGGGAGGAAGACAGCAGCAGATCTCACTGGGGCGGGGGGAAAAACCTGCACCTGAGTCAAGTACCACTGGAGATGACTGGCTCAAAGATGGAAGGTAGGGGAAGCTACTCTAGTGTTTGAGGGGAAGTAACTAGTCTATATGCAGGGGCGGTAACTGTAATATTTCCTGAAGGGACGCTACTGTATCATTTTATGAGGGGAAATTATTGTAATTTTTTTTTTATGAGAGGCTTCTTACTGTTCTATTACATCAGGGGAATTAATGTAGCATTTTATAAGAAAGTGTAGTCTTTCATGAAGGGAAACTACTGTAACATTTCATGAAGGGAAGTAAATGTATCATTTTATTCTGGTAAGTTAATATAGCATATGATGTTCTGACTGGTTGTATACACTTGGTTCTGATCCCATGTGTTAAGTGTTATTATTGATCAAATCACAGAGTGATTGCTAGTTATCAACTTCATTTTTAAACCATGTTATGGTGCTGAATAAAACATTTTCCCTGTTCCTATAAGTAAGGGGACACTTTCATAAGGGGACACAATAGATAATACATCTAGGCCTTAATGTTGTCCTCATTAACCACATTAATTTAAAACTATTGAATTCCTCACTACTGTCAGTACCTATAATGTCATAAAGTTTTCCCTGAATATTTTTACAGCCACCACACCAAGAGACCAGGTGATCAGGTTGACAGAGGAGGACAAGGATGCTCAACGAGGCAGGTGGAAGAGAAAGTCTGATGTGGTCAAGGCGCTGGACAATATGCCCATATGCCCAGATACGGTTGTTCTGTCTGGTATGGTTTTTTTTAAACTGAATGTACTAAAGAAAATATTTATTTAATGAATTTTAAATTTAGTTTAGTGATTTTTACAAAAGTCACATTTTGGTACTAATTTCACTTTGTTTAAATTTTCTGTTTTTTTTTTAGAGTATTTTATTTCAAGAGCTTTCTTTAAAAAAAATCTCTGCAAATTATTTGCTGCAATTATTTAAGTTTCACTGTCTTCAATATCTAGCTAGTATCACTTAGCAGCATCCAATTTCACCTCGCATCATCAAGTCTCACTTTGTGTCATTTAGTCCCACTTATCATCATGTGTCACTTTGTATAATTTCACTTTGTATCATCTAGTTCACGAGCTTTCACTCAACGTTGTGTAATTATAGATCCATCACAAGTCACAAATCAGGACCCCCCAGTAGGCGTGGGGGCCACCATCACCATCACCCCGAATGCCCCATCCCAGGGCGCTACCATCACCATCACAGAGCCAGCAGCAGATAAACCAAAAACTGGTCGACCCTTGCCAATGCCTCACCGTTCAGGAACCATTATCTTATCTAAAGAAATGACAGGTCACATTATCTTATCTAAAGAAATGACAGGTCACATCATTATCTTATTTAAAGAAATGACAGGTCACATCATTATCTTATCTAAAGAAATGACAGGTGACATCATTATCTTATCTAAAGAAATGACAGTTCACATCATTATCTTATCTAAAGAAATGAAAGCATAATAATAATAACAATAGCTGATACCTGTTATCATCTTATCTAAAAAAAAAAAAACCGCCAGATTAAGCATCACTTAGTACTTTTTAGTTACAGTTGATGTAGATCAGCGACCTTTGTTAAAACTAGCCATCTTATAAATAAGTAATTAAAAAAGATTATTTCAGTAACTGTTTCTTTTTTAAATCATCAGTATCCAGGTGTAATCATATTTTGACAATCTTGTCTTCATTTATAAGTGCATCAAAAGTGGGAAGGATTCCCCAGTTATCTAAAGAAAAATGGGATGCTGTGATTGTGGTGTAGAGCACATGTTTACTAGCTCAAAAGTCTAAAATTTTTCTAATGGGTACCTGATTCAAGTCTGTGATAGTAAAGGTAGCAGTGCTCAGTGCTGTCCTCACACAACCCCTTTATATGCAGGTGTCAGATAAACATTACCCCTTAGTTACCTGTTATGTTGCTGTTGATAACAGGTAGGAATGTTCCAGTCATTGATGAAGACCACAGGACCAGCACTGAGGTCAAGAAAGATGAAATGGATGGGAAAGACAACTCTAAGCTCAAGGATGACCTGACAGCAAGCAGTGCTGAAGGTCAAGGTCAGGTCACAGCAAAAACAGTTCAGTTCAAGGACAGGTTAGTTAAACATGTATTTTTTTAATTGTAAAAAAAATATTATATAATAGAATATTGTAACAGAGCCCACCATTTTACTGCTTAAAAATGAATTTTTTTCTAATTGTGTTTTCAGAGAAGGTGCTAAGAGTGTTCAGCTGAACTTGACCTCAGGGAACTTTGACCTGAAAAATGTCAAGGTAAGAAAGTTTCCCTAACTAAATGTCAGCGCCCTGAATCTCATGTCAAATCCCTGAACCAAATGTCAAATCCCTGAACCTAACACAGATCCCTGAACCAAATGTCAGGTCCCTGAACTAAATGTCAGGTCCCTGAACTAAATGTCAGGTCCCTGAACTAAATGTCAGATCCCTGAACTAAATGTCAGGTCCCTGAACTAAATCTCAGGTCCCTGAACTAAATGTCAGGTCCCTGAACTAAATGTCAGGTCCCTGAACTAAATCTCAGGTCCCTGAACTAAATGTCAGGTCCCTGAACTAAATGTCAGGTCCCTGAACTAAATGTCAGGTCCTTGAACTAAATGTCAGGTCCCTGAACTAAATGTCAGGTCCCTGAACTAAATGTCAGGTCCCTTAACTAAATGTCAGGTCCCTGAACTAAATGTCAGGTCCCTTAACTAAATGTCAGGTCCCTGAACTAAATGTCAGTGCCTTGAATCTGATGTCAAATCCCTGAACCTAAGACAGTTCCTTGAACTAAATGTCAGGTCTCTGAACTAAATGTCAGATACCTGAACCAAATGTCGGGTCCCTGAACCAAATGTCAGATCCCAGAAATCATTAGAAGATTTACAGATTATTCTTCACCATGATTATGTCCCCTTGGTGGTCTTCTCCGCTCTATGTTAAGGAGTAATTAAGAATTTTTCATTCTGTGTATTTTCTAACCTTTAATTTTATTAACTGATAAAGTTTCACTTTCAACTAGACCCACATGTCTCACTTTTAACTTGACTTAACTGTTTCACTTTAAACCTGACCTACCTGTTTCATATTTCACTTTTAACTCTCCCCCCCCCCCCCCCTCGCCACTGTCTCACTTCTCACTTGCCCTACCCACAGCTGCTGAGGACAATATCAGAGCCTGACCTGACAAACTTAGCAAATATGGACATGGAGATTGACCCAGGGAAACACGCCACACTCAGGCGACATCACAGTCTGGACATGACAGTTGTACCAGAGGTGGGTCACGTCAAAGATTGTCGTAGTAAACTTGGCAGGAATAGTGTTTGTGTTGGGGAAGGGAAGATGTTGAATTTTGTCATAGTAAACTTGTCAGAAACAGCGTTTGTGTTGGGGAAGGGGAGGTGTGGAATTTGTTATTTTAACTTTGCTATTTAAACATTTTGATTGGGGCTTTTTCGAATCTTGTCATTGAAACAAATAGTAAAAACAAATTGTGTCAGCTCATCAAATTTTGTTATGAAATTTGTGAAAAATGATAAATTGGTTGGGGAGTCATACTTTGTCATTAAAACTTGTTGGTAAAAATGATGGACAAGTCAAGTCTTGTTAAAAATCTGTAAGAAAAAAAAGATAAATGGGTGCATTGTCTTGTCATTAAAAAGTACCAAAAAATTCAAAATAGGTTTTCATGGGTTTACATGACAAGAGATATTGTTTTCAACCCTTTTTTTTTGCTGTCTATTGCTTACTTTCATGTGCCAAACATGGTAAAATTATAATTTAATTTAAACATTTCCCATAAATATTTAAATTTTTCATCAAAACTTGTCATTAAAATATATCCCAGAAAATAAACTGAATCAAACCTAAAGCAAATATTTCTATACAAGTTATTTTCCGACTACAATATTAAATTACTTTCTTTAATCTTGCTTTTAACTGCGACTAATTTTTTTTTAAATTTTTGGTTGTAACTAATAAAATGAATTAAGTCTGTGTTTATCACATAACCTTTACTTACAAATGTTTATTAATGTAACTTTATCTGAATTTCTAAACACTGGGTTTATATCTGGCCTTTTGTTTCACACAATGCTTTTTCTCTAGAATGAAGGCAGTGATGATGGTGAAGATGATGATTTTGAAGAAGAGGATATCCCAAATTTTGACAAGTGAGTTACTTGATTCAAATTCAGTTGGCAGTTGTTTCAAGAAAGAGTTTTAAATTTGATTTGTTTTATTTGGTGAACATAGTTGTCTTTTTTCACTCCTTGATTGTAATTAGTGACAAATTAAACCTTTTCACTCCTTGATTGTAATTAGTGATAAATTAATCCTTTTCACTCCTTGATTGTAATTAGTGACAAATTAAACCTTTTGACTCCTTGATTGTAATTTGTAACAAATTAATCCTTTTCACTCCTTGATTGTAATTAGTGACACATTTATCCTTTTCACTCCTTGATTGTAATTAGTGACAAATTAAACCTTTTCACCCCTTGATTGTAATTAGTGACAAATTAAACCTTTTCACTCCTTGATTGTAATTAGTGATAAATTTATCATTTTCACTCCTTGATTGTAATTAGTGACAAATTAAACCTTTTCACTCCTTGATTGTAATTAGTGATAAATTTATCATTTTCACTCCTTGATTGTAATTAGTGACAAATTAAACCTTTTCACTCCTTGATTGTAATTAGTGATAAATTTATCATTTTCACTCCTTGATTGTAATTAGTGACAAATTAAACCTTTTCATCATTTATTTTAATTAGTGATGAGGAAACAGGCCAGGATGAAGATGATGACGAGGACATTAAAAGTATGATGGAAACATTACAGAGCATCATAGACAGTGATGATGAGGGTAAGTCTTGTCTGTAGGTAGCCATGTAGCTAAAGTTTTGTTTGTAGGTAGCCATGTAGCTAAAGTCTTGTCTGTAGGTAGCCGTGTAGCTAAAGTCTTGTTTGTAGGTAGCCATGTAGCTAGTCTTGTTTGTAGGTAGCCATGTAGCTAAAGTCTTGTCTGTAGGTAGCCATGTAGCTAAAGTCTTGTCTGTAGGTAGCCATGTAGCTAAAGTTTTGTCTGTAGGTAGCCATGTAGCTAAAGTCTTGTCTGTAGGTAGCCATGTAGCTAAAGTCTTGTTTGTAGGTAGCCATGTAGCTAAAGTCTTGTCTGTAGGTAGCCATGTAGCTAAAGTCTTGTCTGTAGGTAGCCATGTAGCCTAGGCTGTGTTTGTAGGTAGTTGTGTAGATTTTGTAATGGTTGTAGGATGCAACATTATAATAAATTATGTTTAGTTATATAGTTTTCTGGAAACAATATAGTCTTATCTCTATGAAGATATCACACATTGAATATGGTGGGATGTTCAATTAAGAATAAACTTTCTTTTTTGTTAAACAAATAAATCTAATTGTAAAGTTTAAATTCTCTACCAAACCATCTGTTTAATTCTGTCTTGCTCTCCACTGTTTGAAGATAAAGAAAAGACCAAAGTCAGCATACAGATCTCAGAGGCTGGGGACATGACAGATGCCTGCAGACCAGCAAAGGATAACTCTGAGAATGTTTCTGATGAAGATAACTGTGACGCAGAAAGGGAAAAGTTGGAAGAAGCTTTGGCTCTGGGTAGTGGTAAGATCCTCAACAACTTTGTTATGGTGTTGCTTTTTTTTTTTTACTGCTAATTCATTGTAATGTTTTCATTTTTTTTAAATCATATAATACTGCTATTAATTATTCTAATTTTGTTTTCTTTGTAGTGTTGTATACTTTTCAGGATGTTTTTCTACTGTTTTGTTATATTATTTATGTCTTTCATCACCTTTTCCTGTTTGTACCAAAGACACATGCGGCAGAAGTAGAGTTCATCTGTTTCAATGACCTCGGCATAAAGGTGGATAATGTGGTCTGCACTATGCCCAGTCGCCTTTGTTTCACTACCATAAGTTAGATGTCCATTAGAGCTGGGTGGACTCAGGGTTGTTTTACTGATTTGAACCCGGATTTATGTCTTTGCTAATTATTTTCTTTAAAATATGTATATGACATTGCTGTCTTTACTGTCCTGATTCTATCTTGGTTATATGACTTCTGTTTTCAACAGATCTTTCTATATATTGTTGCTAAATCTTGTTGTGATAACATAACAGGATAAATTAATGTTATTTAAAAAAAAAAAATTTTGTCCACTTGGTAGATGACAGTGACGATGACACAACATTTGGTGATGACGATGAGGAGAAGGACAACGACCGTTTTGGAAGAGTTGAGCAGTTACGTGCTGAGCTGGAATCTGACATTGGTTTAGAAAAGCTGGTCCAAGTTTATGAAATCATCAAGGTAAATCTTCACATTGAGACCAGTGTTGTTTTTTTAGCCTCAATAGGAAATGAATGTTAAAATCCCTTTGCAACTATACTTTTTATTTTGAGTTTAAAAGCATCTTTGGACTGATCAGCCTGATCTAGCCATTATTTTAAAGGCTAACATTGTCTTGTATTTACTTATTACAACTGTCAACAGTAAAAAGTTAACAAATATTGATTAATACTTTGCTGTCAAATCTACATAAAACTCACTTTTAACTTGTGTGTGTATTTTTTCATGTGAAAAAGTTATTTAACAAATGAAAATAATGTCAACATTCTTCTCTTTGTTTTTGTGATATAAAAATACTGTAAACATTCTTCTCTTTGTTTTTATGACATGAAAATGCTGTAAACCTTCTTCTCTTTGTTTTTAACACATGAAAATACTGTCAACATTCTTCTCTTTGTTTTTATGATATGAAAATACTGTAAACATTCTTCTCTTTTTTTTTATGACATGAAAATACTGTAAACATTCTTCTCTTTGTTTTTATGACATGAAAATACTGTAAACATTCTTCTCTTTGTTTTTATGACATGAAAATACTGTAAACATTCTTCTCTTTGTTTTTATGACATGAAAATACTGTAAACATTCTTCTCTTTGTTGTCAGAAAATGCAGGAAGATGACAGTGGCACCCTGGGGCAAGGCTCCAACATTGCTATAGAAATCCTGGGACCGTCCAAGGAACAATTGTTCCCAAAGATTTTTCAGCTAGTCATGGCTGATATAGCATTCAATGAAGGCAAGTGTTTGATTGTAGTATTGGTGGCATCAAGTACTTCTGATGGCTAGAATGACATCTAATGGCCAGAATTTCTTCTTATGACCTTAAGTACATCTCATGGCCTTAAATACATCTGATGGCCAGAATTACATCAACTGGCTAGAATTGCATCTGATGGCCATAGGTATATCTGAAATCCTAAAATTACTTATCTCACAAATTTACAAAATCAAAATTGTTTGTATTGATTAACCAAACAAACAAAGATATCAGTTAGTTTAGAGGATAACCATAAAGGTAGGTGCTTGTAGTTCCACAAGCACCAGTGTAACATGGGCATCTTCCAAAAAAGTGAAAACAACATTGTGTGCAGAAAATTTGGAAATTAAATTTTCATTTTTATTAACATTAATAGGCCTTTTTCCAAAATGTATATATTTATTTGAATAAACTTTGGAATTTACTAAAAAAATAAAATAAAATGTGTTTCAGATAACTAGAGGCTGTTCCATGACTTGGAGATGCTAGAAAAACTGTTGGTCTCAGACATGGGATGACGCCATGTTTCTAAATGTTAACATCTGCTAATGTACGTCATTTCTACATCATTCCTGTGCTGGACAACTGGACATTCCAAACAGTTTTTGCTAAAGGTCAAAATTTGTGTGTCCATCATGACAAATGTTGGACTGTGATTCGGACAATTATGCAATCTTTTAGATTTTTTAAGGATCATTATTAAACTGACTTACAATTTTGTACACCAGGTGATGACGTAGACTTATATTGTGACATGTAGGCCTATGAAAACTACAAACATTAGTTTTTAAGTAAGGTCAGCCCTTACAGTATTACATGTATGCAATAAAATATATATCTTGGTTGTATTGAGGGTTCATGTCATTATTCATTTCTACTGTAGTTTAAGAGCAGTGATTGAGGAATTTTCCAAATGGTTTAAGAATTTCATAATTGCAATGCATTTATTTTTTTTCAATGCACTTTTACAATAGATAGTAAAATAGTAAAGAGATATTTTTTTAAAAAGATATCTGTTAGCTATAATTACAAATGGATGTCATAATCAGCACTGTTAGATCACCAATTTAACATGTTAAGTGTTTTATTTTGTTGTGATATAATTTCATCTGCTGCTCTGGTTGGGCTACTGGCCCTTGTTGTAATATGTCACTTTTACTTGTATGTTTCAGTTTTTTTAATGCTTAAATAGGATATTAAGAGATTAGATGAAACTAATAAATATGAAAAGAAAAATACTTTTTACAAATTAAGAAAAATGAATTAAGGTAGTAAAGAAGAACGCTGATTAACTAATTAAGTAATAGTGTTAACAAATAGAACTTGTAATTTTGTGTTGATGGTATAGTGGAACTTAAGTATGTAGTCTTTTTTGATGTTTTGAGTACTTAACTTTTTCAAACTGTCTTTCAGTGTAAGCCTTATAATGTTAATTTGCACTTTTTTTGTTATAACTGTTCCGTCCAGATTATTTTTTAATGAGTGGATTATTTTGTCGCAATGGTCAAGTTATAGATACTGTAATAGTTGTTTTTTTTGTTGATAAAATGATCTGGTTATTGAGTATAACAATTATTGCATGTTGAAAGCTATAAAAAGAAATCCTGCAAACAGATCTGTTGTCATTTTATCACTTGACCAATCACAATGATTGTCACATTATTGTTGGTACTATACAACCAATGAAAAACCTTGCAGTTTTTCACTGCTAATTTTGTCTACAAAGCAGGAAAAAAAGTTTTTAAATTAAGTTTTCTATAGAATATGCTACTAATGACAAATAAAAAAAAATAAAAATGACAAACTTTTTGGTTTTCTTACGGTGTGAAATATTTTATTTCTGCAACAAAAAATTACAAAATAGAAAAAGTGTGCGCTGCAAAACATGTTCCACTTGTACAAAACATTAAAATATTTTCTTTCACAAACATGGCCGATATCTTGGTTTATATGCTTACATTTGCTGGAGGGATTCTCTGACAATTAATGAATAAAATAAATAAACATGCCCAAGTGGTAAATAAATGTCAAATTTAAACATGACAATCATCCTGGGACTTGAATGAAACAATAAAATGATTTATCACAGAAGCTTTAAACATATAATCTTACTGAAATGTCTGATTGGTGTTTTTACTTAAACGTTTATGAGATCTATTTGGCAACTTAAAATGTCGCCTAAATGTTGATGGGAATAAGGTAAAATAAATCTTATTCATTTGTTCTTCTGATGAAGGGCACTTGATCATAGGCAGGATGGATTCAATGTGTGGTGAATATAAAAACATGAACTACAATTTTTTGAAAAAAAAAAAAAATTAGTACGAGTTTTATAAATAAGATATTGATGACATCCAGAATTTTCAGTGTCTGTAATTAGGGATCTCCTCTAATTGTAATTGTCTGTAATTGATTAGTGCTCTACTTCGTGTCTGTAATTAGGGCTCTTCTTTCAGTGTATCTGACTCAGGAAACATGTACTTGTGTGGGTCAATGACCTTCTGGATCTTCTCCTGACTGACCTTTTCACTGCACATGGGGCAGGTCTCTTCTGTCTCACACATCCTGAAACAACGGTCAAGTCTATTTTTAGCTCTCTGGTCATTGAACCTCTATAATTATCAGTACTCATCTACAGCACTGAGACTGAGACATTGGGTTAAAGCAATAAGTATGTTGATATTAAACAAAAATTAATGGGGGAATGCCTGATGTCATATACAACAAAGACTAAATATTTTTATTGGGTTGTGGTGTCAACTCGTTTAGCATGCACTGGTGAACTTGTAAGTGCATTGCTCAAGTTTGCCCATCTCTACCCAGCTCAGATGAGACTCTGGCTAAGTCGGGGAATGACAAGTAGTTGGGCATGGTGCTGTCACACAATACCACTTTGTTCAAGTCACAAAAACAAAGGGACTCGACGTGACCCGCCAATGTCAACTCTAGCGGGTATTACACACTTTTTTTTAACCTCAATAGAAAAAGTAAGAAAAAAAAAGATAACTTATATCACAGAAAAACTTGGGAATAATTGCCAGTGAAAGAATATTCAATGACTATTGCAGAGATTGTAACCATATGAGTGAGATTGAATATATAATAAAACTATAAGGGGTTTGGTTATGCTAGGAGAGTTGAGGGAAATTTATATGCAAAGTGTATGAACAAAGTGGTTTAAGAAAATTAAGCTATAGACAGCCTTGTAAAACTTACTTAAGGAATTAAATAAGGCTATAGGCTAGACTTGTAAGACTTACTTCAGGAATTAAATTAGGCTATAGACAGACTTGAAAAACTTACTTAAGAAATTAAATTAGGCTATAGACAGCCTTGTAAAACTTACTTAAGGAATTAAATTAGGCTATAGACAGACTTATAAAACTTACTTAAGGAATTCTGTATAGATGGCAGGGAAGTCACAGTTAGGGCAGGCAGTGAAGTCATCTTTCAAAACATGGCGACCCTGAGGTTACAAATGAGATGTTAAAAATTTATTTTAAAAAAGAAATGTATTTTATCGGTATATAAATTCAATACACACCAAAGTTAAAATTCCTTCCCCATCTTTTCCCCCAAAATATCATCTTGAATATTTTATAAACTTTGCTGGTGTGTTTATTACACAACAATTCACTGGGAAATTTATGTCATATTTAAAAAAAATAAGAACAAGAAGTAAAAGTCTGAGTGATTATTCAGTAGGAAAAGACAACTCACAGTGATTATACAGTAGGAAAAGACAACTCACAGTGATTATACAGTAGGAAAAGACAACTCACAGTGATTATACAGTAGGAAAAGACAACTCACAGTGATTATACAGTAGGGAAAGACCACACACAGTGAATAGACAGTAGGAAAAGACAACTCACAGTGATTATACAGTAGGAAAAGACAACTCACAGTGATTATACAGTAGGGAAAGACCACACACAGTGAATAGACAGTAGGAAAAGACAACTCACAGTGATTATACAGTAGGAAAAGACAACTCACAGTGATTATAGAGTAGGAAAAGACAACTCACAGTGATTATACAGTAGGGAATGTTGTTTTTACAATCAGGACACAAGAGCTCAGTCTCGGGTATCTGGAAGCCGCAGAAAGGGCAAGGGGTCAAAGGTTCTTCCTCCTCTGTTCTCTCGGGCTTCCTGACAATCATTTCAATCTTGCGCTTGTACTTGACGTCAATGTCGTTTCTGTACTCAGGCCTCATCAGCATGGCCGCGTAGCTGAAGGAGGAGTTCTTCAAGCCTGCCCTATGGCACTCTATGACAGTGGAGGTTAATATAGGAACTATATCTGGGGAGGAAAAGAGTTAATATTATGGGGTTAATATTGGAACAATATCTGGGGAGGAAAAGAGTTAATATTATGGGGTTAATAATGGAACAATATCTGGGGAGGAAGAGAGTTAACATTGTTTTCAAGTCACATTGGTGATTTTAAATTACATGAATAAGCTCTGAATATCACTTCCTGAAATAACTGGTGCAAGTAAAAGTATAACAAACTTTTTATAAGAATAATTTTCAATAAAAATACTAATAAAAATTAAATAGTAATAAATAAATCATTATAAGGAAATAACAGAAAAAAGTAGCAGCACATAAAATAAAAATAATGTTACATAGTAACAGAGTCAGTACAGTAATATAATAAAATAGGAATAGTTGTATGATTATAAAGTTAGAATAGTTGTGAAAAAAAAAACCCAGAATGAAACTACTTATCTTATTGTTGAATTACTCATATGTATAGAATGTATACAGATTTAAGTTAAAGGAAAAAGAAAATAAGTGATTTAATTCACATCTTGAATTTGACCATACTGGCCTAGCCTATTCTTCTTAACATCACCATGACCAGTCAGATCAAATGAAAAACTGGTGAAACAAATTGAAAGAACTTACGAGAAGGAAATTTGCTGAAGTTGTTGGCAACAAATTGAAAGAACTTACGAGAAGGAAATTTAATTTGCTGATGTTGTTGGCAACAAATTGAAAGAACTTACGAGAAGGAAATTTGCTGATGTTGTTGGCAACCCGGATCAACATCCTGGCTCCTTTAAGATGGTCACCTTTTTTAACATGGATCTGGTGAGAGAAGTGGTCCAAACTTTACTAAGGTCATTTCCTGTTATGGCTTATCATGTGAGTTGGGTAAAAATGTGAAGTTACTGTACTTACACTAAATATTGAGAAATACAAGATCCTAGTTTTGTTAAATATTTCCAGTTTAACAATCATTTGTAACTTGCAAATAATAAAACATTTTGCATCATGCAATGGCCAATGTATAACTGATATTATCTAGATTAGTATGAGTTTTAGTATGAGTTATAAGACAGAATTTAATTGACCTATCATTGACCAAATTACAGCTAATTCTTACCTTGACCAGTATATAGCTGTGTAAAATCATCAAGTTTGACGCCATCTCTGAAGGAATTTTGATTTTGTTTTCTTTGAGCTCCTGGAACATGCTGAACAAAACATCATGAGCATTGCGGTAGTTGCCTGAAATATAAACATCATGAGCATTGCGGTAGTTGCCTGAAATATAAACATCATGAGCATTGCGGTAGTTGCCTGAAATATAAACATCATGAGCATTGCGGTAGTTGCCTGAAATATAATCATCATGAGCATTGCGGTAGTTGCCTGAAATATAAACATCATGAGCATTGCGGTAGTTGCCTGAAATATAAACATCATGAGCATTGCGGTAGTTGCCTGAAATATAAACATCATGAGCATTGCGGTAGTTGCCTAAATATAAACACCACAGTGGCTAGTTCATTCATTAATGTTCTTAACAAAGCTTTAATGAGTGTAGTGTGACAGACTCATACATTTTCTGAAATTTTTAATGAATATAGTCTGGTAGGCTCATTAAGATCTATATATATATAATTCTCTTCTTGGAGACGTTAGAAAACAAGCTGTAAGCGCGCTCCCTACCACCCCCACTCCTACATGGTATGGTGAGCTGTGGTTCACGCTAAATGTTTACAATCATAGAGCCGGGTTTAGTGACGGCTATTAGGGGCAGATAATTTAGTTTGAAATGATTTTAAACTTAGGGGAAGTAACTAAGAGGAGGCTGCTTTCAGGGGGGGAGGGGTAGGGGTAAGGAGGGGGGGTGTTATCATCCTTAACAAGCTACTGATACTGTTTTAAAGCAAATATATTCGGTGGCAGCATTGGTACTGTCGAATTCACAAACTATGAATTACTGAAAAGTAGAAAATAAAATAACCTAAATAGCAGCGTATGAAACGCTGCGGGTCGGCTCATTAGTGGGCTAGTTAATCTAATCCAAGTTTTTAAATGAATTGTAGTGTAAGCAAATTAACAGCGTGAACACAATGTTAGAATGATAGCACCTATTGTACAGCCCACACAGAACAAGGCTAGAAGATTTACCAGCATTCTGCTCCTCCCTAGCTATGATAATGGCTGTTCTTGCTGCCTCACCGTACTTCTTCAAGGCCATGTACAGTCGGAACAAATATTTAGCATCCTGGTGATGAAATTATGAACAAATATTTAGCATCCTGGTGATGGGAATATGAACAAATATTTAGCATCCTGGTGATGGGAATATGAACAAATATTTAGCATCCTAGTGATTAGAATATGAACAAATATTTAGCATCCTGGTGATGGGAATATGAACAAATATTTACCATCCTGGTGATGGGAATATGAACAAATATTTAGCATCCTGGTGATGGGAATATGAACAAATATTTAGCATCCTGGTGATGGGAATATGAACAAATATTTAGCATCCTGGTGATGGGAATATGAACAAATATTTAGCATCCTGGTGATGGGAATATGAACAAATATTTAGCATCCTGGTGATGGGAATATGAACAAATATTTAGCATCCTGGTGATGGGAATATGAACAAATATTTAGCATCCTGGTGATGGGAATATGAACAAATATTTAGCATCCTGGTGATGGGAATATGAACAAATATTTAGCATCCTGGTGATGGGAATATGAACAAATATTTAGCATCCTGGTGATGGGAATATGAACAAATATTTAGCATCCTGGTGATGGGAATATGAACAGATATTTAGCATCCTAGTGATGGGAACATGAACAAATATTTAGCATCCTGGTGATGGGAATATGAACAAATATTTAGCATCCTGGTGATGGGAACATGAACAAATATTTAGCATCCTGGTGATGGGAATATGAACAAATATTTAGCATCCTGGTGATGGGAATATGAACAAATATTTAGCATCCTGGTGATGGGAATATGAACAAATATTTAGCATCCTGGTGATGGGAATATGAACAAATATTTAGCATCCTGGTGATGGGAATATGAACAAATATTTAGCATCCTGGTGATGGGAATATGAACAAATATTTAGCATCCTGGTGATGGGAATATGAACAAATATTTAGCATCCTGGTGATGGGAATATGAACAAATATTTAGCATCCTAGTGATGGGAACATGAACAAATATTAAGCATCCTGGTGATGGGAATATGAACAAATATTTAGCATCCTAGTGATGGGAACATAAACAAATATTTAGCATCCTGGTGATGGGAATATGAACAAATATTTAGCATCCTGGTGATGGGAATATGAACAAATATTTAGCATCCTGGTGATGGGAATATGAACAAATATTTAGCATCCTGGTGATGGGAATATGAACAAATATTTAGCATCCTAGTGATTAGAATATGAACAAATATTTAGCATCCTGGTGATGGGAATATGAACAAATATTTAGCATCCTGGTGATGGGAATATGAACAAATATTTAGCATCCTGGTGATGGGAATATGAACAAATATTTAGCATCCTGGTGATGGGAATATGAACAAATATTTAGCATCCTGGTGATGGGAATATGAACAAATATTTAGCATCCTGGTGATGGGAATATGAACAAATATTTAGCATCCTGGTGATGGGAATATGAACAAATATTTACCATCCTGGTGATGGGAATATGAACAAATATTTAGCATCCTGGTGATGGGAATATGAACAAATATTTAGCATCCTGGTGATGGGAATATGAACAAATATTTAGCATCCTGGTGATGGGAATATGAACAAATATTTAGCATCCTGGTGATGGGAATATGAACAAATATTTAGCATCCTGGTGATGGGAATATGAACAAATATTTAGCATCCTGGTGATGGGAATATGAACAAATATTTAGCATCCTGGTGATGAAATTATGAACAAATATTTAGCATTCTAGTGATGAAATTATGAACAAATATTAAGCATCCTAATGATGAAATTATGAACAAATATTTAGCATCCTAATGATGAAAATATGAACTAATATTTTTCATCCTAGTGATGAAATTATGAACAAATATTTAGCATCCTAGTGATGAAATTATGGGACGGAGTGGTCTAGTGGTAGAGAGCTGGACTGCTAACCCGTAAGTCTCGAGTTCAAATCCGGGTGCAAGTCAGTATACCATCCCTGAGTCCACCCAACTCTGATGGGTACCTAACTCACGTTTGGGAGAGTAAAGGCGGCTGGGCATAGTGCTGACCACACTATCTCTTCATATGCCGAGGTCACAGAAACAAGTGAACTCCACTTCACTTACCCCATAGACCGTCAGGTTTGAAAGGGAAAGTTTAAAACTTAGTGATGAAATTATGAACAAATATTTAGTATCCTAAAGGTGATAACAATAATTATCATCCTGTAGATGTAATAAAAATATTGTTTCCCTTATAGTTTTTTTGTGTTTAATAAAAATGATGAATTCTAACTAATGTAAAGATTTGTGATAATTAAGTTTATTGTATTTAATAATTATTTCTTTTTTTTAATGTTAATTATGACTTCTGTAGCAAAATTTACCTTCTGGGTGCCTTTCACATCTCCCATAACAATAAATATCTTTGGTGTGACTACCACACCCCCAGCATAAAATTTACCCTAGTGGTGCCATTCATATCTCCCATACAAAGAAAATGAAATTAGATGTGATTACCACACCCCCAGCATAAAATTTACCTTAGGGGTGCCATCCACATCTCCCATAAGAAAATCAACCAGCTGTTTGGTCAGTATGTCGTCATTAGCTCGGCCAACAGTTTCAATGGCCAGTTCAATGGCCTGGCCATCCTCAGGGTTACATTTGAGAAAATGTTTCATGGCCTGGAACAGACATTTTAGTTATAAAACTATCAGAGAAAGGTAAAAATAACATTTATTTGTTATAAAACTATCAGAAAAAGATTTAAAAAAAATTATTTTATATAAATCTATCGAGAAAAGTTAAAAAAAAAAAAACAGGATTTTTGTTAAGAAAACAAAAGAAGATGATAATAACAAAAGCTATTTGTAAGAAAACTGTGAGGAAAAGTTAAAATAACAATAGTTATTTTGTTTGGATAATGACAAATAGAGACATTATTTGATAGAAAGCTATTAGGGATAGATTAAAATAAAATTTATTTGTTAGAAAATTAAAAGACAAAATAGCAAGACAAGAATTATTGACCAGACAGCGTTCATATTGATTCCATCATTAGACCAACCTTGGTGTATTGTCCACTCAACAAAAAGAATTTCCCGGCCATAAAATGATTCTTCTCAGCCTCAAAGAATACTGCGATACTGTGGTAGTCTTCAACAGTGGCATCAGCACCTGTAGAGAAACATTAAGAACTAAACAAGACTATCATTATAAAAAAAACAAGTAAAACAAAATGAAGTTTCAACTAACCAGACCAAAAAGTTACACTCCGACAAGAGCCTATGATGACTACTGCAAATACCCCTACATCAACCTGCTAATGAACTAAACCTCAAATAAACCTATACATTATTTTGACATATGGCCAGTGAAAACCTCAACCAACCTACCAATGATATAAGCACATATCTCTATCTGTCACTCCTCCCCCCCACCAACCTACCAATGATATCAGCATATATCTATATCATTAAAGCCCCCCCCCCCCCTGCCCCACCACCTCCATCTGTTAATGACCACCCCACCAACCTACCAATATCAGCATATATCTTCATCTGTCATTCCCCACTCCCACCACCAACCTACCAATGATATCAGCATATATCTCCATCTGTCATTCCCCCCTCCCACCACCAACCTACCAATGATATCAGCATATATCTCCATCTGTCGATGTTGTTGAGCCAACTGAAAAGCTTCATCGTTGCAGTGAGACATGACGAGGAATTGAATGGCTGACCCGTAATCATTCAAACGTTGAAAAAATCTGAAATATTTTTATTTCAGCTTGCACATTTGTTACAGTTTAATCTGTAAGTTACATTAAAATAATATTAACACTCAACACTCAGAACTCTTTTTAGAAAATGAGAATAAAAAAATAATAAGAAGAACAATCTTGAAAAAAAAGAAAGTAATAGGATTCTTCTTAAATAAAAAAATTGAAAGTATTAAGATCCTTCTAAAAAAAAAATCAATGAAATGAGATATTTTGTAAATTACAAAACAAAACATGACAAAATCCTACTTACAAAAAAATCAATGAAATGAGATTTTTTGTAAATTACAAACAAAACATGACAAAATCCTACTTGGCAACCATCTTGGCTCCCTCCACTGACTGGGTCTCCCTGACAATTTTCACAGCCTCCTCTGGGTTCTGAAGGTGATCTAAATTTATCCTGGGACCAAAACAAAACAGATGACAATATACTACAGCTTGTACATGCTAGAAGCAAAAACTGCTGACATGGTAACATTAAACATGAGCGTGAAATTCCCTAACATGACACACATTAATGTTGGGTTAATGTGTGTCATGTATATTTATATATATATATATATATATATATATATATATATATATATATATATATATATATATATATATATATATATATATATACACACACACACACACACACACTAGGAAGCATTGCTACAATCTAGTCCTTCAAACCAGAGTGCCGAAATATTTTATAAGGGTTTCATTAACGTATTACTAATCATGTTTTTTTTTTAGATGTGTGACCTTGTTTTCTAAAACTGAGTTATTTAAGTGTAAGTAAAGCCAGCATTCAAATTGGATCTTATTTGTTGGGGTGTGGGTTTGTCCACATGTGCTGTATGAAAGCCTTGTATGTACGTTAATCATCACCCGTAATGGGGAGGTAAGACACCCCTCGCCAACAGCCCAGGTGTCGGAGGCACAGCAAAGTGTTTTCTGGGGGCACCTGACGCCCCTTGTGGTGGTGTCACATGTTACACTACCCCTGGGGTGTCAGGTGAGTCGCCTGGTTAGGCTTAGATGTCAAACGTAATGGCCCACCTTGTCCTTAGAGTAACAACTTGTACCGCTATATATAAATCGTCAGCAATAAAAATGTGGATGATATTTTGGATCAATGTTAAGCATATTGAGTTGTACCATTGCATTATGTGGGGTTGTTTTGTAAATAATAAAATGCACAGATTTAAGGAAAGCAAACTAATAAATTTGACTTCTGCAACATTTTAAGCAATTTTCCATAGGTTTTGGTGTTATTAAAATTAAAATACATAAGCAGATGGACTAACCCTGTTAGCATGTTCCATAATCGCTGTTTAAATGAAATTATCAAATTTCATCAAATGAAACATTTAGTAAAGCTAATAGTTTTCAATTTAAAATGTTATTTTTTAAATAAAAGGAATATAAAGGATAGATAAAAAGTTATAGAAGGTTTGAAATATTCATACTTAGTAATATGATAAACAATTATGTAAACTTAAAATTTTTTAACTAATAAACTTCTTTCAATTGTTAAAGTTGTTTGGCAACATAGTGTTTGGTTGTCTCCCTTTGGTATTTTAAATTCAAGATTTATTAGCCACAGTACGAAATCTATCTATATTCCACTACAACTCAAGTTTGTTTACAAGTTTGTATATTTATTTTTTAGTTTGTTTTTTCGTTTGTCTGTTTGGTTACACGGGAGCATCTGCACTACATCGGTAATGTAATATATTATGTATTCATGAAGAGAACGATGTTTTTTCCCTCAAAATGTTATACAAAAATTTATAATACTTATTTTAATGATACATACATACATGTATATCATATATCTATACATACATACATACAATCATATATATATATATATATATATATATATATATATATATATATATATATATATATATATATATATATATATATAAATATATATATATATATATATATATATATATATATATAAAAATATATATATATAAATATATATATATATATATATATATATATATATATATATATATATATATATATATATATATATATATATATATATATATATATATATAAATATATATAAATATATATATATATATATATATATAAATATATATATATATATATATATATATATATATATATATATATATATATATATATATATATATATATATATATATATATATATATATATATATATATATGGTGACAGGACAAATGATCTCAGGACAAATGATCTCAGACAAAATATCTCAGACAAAATATCTCACGGACAAATGATCTCAGGACAAATGATCTCAGGACAAATGATCTCAAGGACAAATGATCTCACGGACAAAAGATACCAGGACAAAATATATCAGGACAAATGATACCACGGACAATTGATCTCAGACAAAATATCTCAGACAAAATATCTCACACCTAAATTATAATAGAGTATTGGGTGACTTTAGTGATCTGAACAATTTTTATTAACTGTCGTATGGTTTTGTTTAATATGTTTAATATTGTTTATAGGCCCATATGATAATTGTAAGAAATGTTTGCCGTATAAATTTATCATATTGCACTTTTAAAATTGTATATTGCATTTTAAAATTAGGATTATTACTATAGAAGATTAAAGAAATTGTTCGATAGACAGCGTAGGCGGGCTTGCCAAACATGAGACAATCCAACCATGTCAGGTGGACGAAACTAGATCAAAGAGGATGAAATAACAATAAAGACACACCTTCGTACAAGGTGGCAGCCCGCTTTGGTGGTAGAGACATACCTTAAGGGAAAGACATCCGCCCTCCACGAACAATACAACTAATAGCTAAATTCAATAGTTATGCGTCTGTCACACCTTAGTGATCAGGTGACTAATGCTTATTTAAGACAAACAGTGGTCATCGCGGAGTTAGAACATGTCGAGCAAGAGTTCACACAATACAATACATGATGACATAGTATTGGAGAGGTGTGATCATAACGATGTACTGTCAGCAAAGAAACGTAAACGTTATGTTTGTGTTGATCATGCAATAAAAACAATAATTTTACGTTACGAACCTGAAGACCCATTAACATTTTTTAAAGATATTTCGCATGTTTTAAACATTATTGTTGTATAGCTACCGTTACTTTGTTTCATACATTATCATTTATCATACCTTTCAGGCTAAAGGAGAAAGTTTGTTTTAATTTTGATTTTTTCAAATCAAAGGCCATTACAAAGATTAAGTTAAATAAATCTTTTGATGCTTTGTAAAGTTTAACAAATTCACTTTATTCTCAATTATGATGCGTAAAGAAAGTAAACAAAACCATCTCGGCAGTCAATTTTTAAAAAAGTTCAAATGAACTAAAATCATTGTACATACTATCAACATTTTGCTGTGAGATATTTTGTCTGAGATATTTTGTCTGAGATCAATTGTCCATGATATCATTTGTCCTGATATATTTTGTCCTGGTATCTTTTGTCCTTGAGATCATTTGTCCTTGAGATCATTTGTCCTGAGATCATTTGTCCTGAGATCATTTGTCCGTGAGATATTTTGTCTGAGATATTTTGTCTGAGATCATTTGTCCTGAGATCATTTGTCATGGAACCATATATATATATATATATATATATATATATATATATATATATATATATATATATATATATATATATATATATATATATATATATACATATATTCATATATACATATATACATACATATATACATATATGCATATATATACACAGACATATATATATATATATATATATATATATATATATATATATATATTTATATATATATATATATATATATATATATATATATATATATATATATATATATATATATATATATATATATATAAATATATATATATATATATATGTACCTTTGCTGATGTGTGCTTGTTATTTTTATTAGGTTCTAATACTGTAATCAATTTTTAATAGGATACGCTTCACAGATCATCTAATTCAAGAATACGATGAAATCATCAAGATCAAACTAGATTTAAGCCATTTTTAGTTCTAGTGGATCTAGATCAAGTAGATCTAGAATCTAAGCCAAAGCAAAATTAATTAATTAATAGAAACAAGTATAAAAAGACAATATATTTACTAAACTATTTCAGGCTTTATATATTTCATATAAATATTTGTATCATAGCAATTGAGTAATTTTATTAGGAGGCAGATATAATTTAATTTAAAATAATATTTATTGTAATTTTACTATATGGTGAAGAGAGTTTTAATTCATTATTATTAGTTTGACGTTAGCTTTAATAATTTATTCATTTGTTATTCATATGAGGTGCGAGCTCAGAAAATAAAGAAATTGATGTTTTTAAAAGACAAAAAACATGTTTGGTGAAGTGTGACATATTTTTAGATGTGGGGGTCTGGCTTTTTGCGACAAAGTGTGAGAGTGGGGAAAGGAAGGGGGTAAGATAAAATTGCCAAACAGGGGTTAGATCACAGTTATCCTAAGGGTAACGGTGGTCTAGTAGTCTTAGGTTAGATTGTGTCACCACATACCTTATAACATTATCCCTTTCTTTAGATTGTATCACCACATACCTTATAACATTATCCCATTCCTAATCCTGTATCACCACTTACCTTTTAACATTATCAGATTCCTTACATTGTATCACCACATACCTTATAACATTATACCATTCCTTAAACTGTGTCACCACATACCTTATAACATTGTCCCATTCCTTATCCTGTATCACCACATACCTTATAACATTATCCCATTACTTATCCTGTATCACCACATACCTTATAACATTATCCCATTCCTTAGATTGTATCACCACATACCTTATAACATTATTCCTCATTCCTTAGCCTGTGTCACCACATACCTTACAACATTATCCTATTCCTTAGCCTGTATCACCACATACCTTACAACATTATCCTATTCCTTAGCCTGTATCACCACATACCTTATAACATTATCCCATTCCTTAGATTGTATCACCACATACCTTATAACATTATCCCTTTCCTTAGCCTGTGTCACCACATACCTTATAACATTATCCCATTACTTATCCTGTGTCACCACATACCTTATAACATTATCCCATTACTTATCCTGTATCACCACATACCTTATAACATTATCCCATTCCTTGGCCAGCTTATAAGCCTCGGCAGCCTCTTTGTACCTGCCGTCTGCTTCTTTAGCTTTAGCGTACTGGGCGTGGATTTTGGGTGATGTGATCTTGTTCAGTAGCTCTCCGACCTTTGACCTGAAAAAGTATGTTCTGTGTGTCAGTTCATGCACTCCCCAGTAGGTGGACGTACACACTAGTTTTAAAGTATGGAGGGTTAAGTCTACTTGCAAGGTGCTTTTGGTAGCTTTGTTTAAGTTTTTTTAAACTTAGGGCTTTTTTTGTATATTAACTTTGGAAGCTTTAGTTAACTTCAGGGAGGTTTTTATTTATAACTTTGTAATTGGGTGTATAGCTTTAAAAGTTTTATCTAACTTAGGACTTTTTTTTGTGTATTAACTTTGGACGCTTTAGTCAACTTAGGAAGAGTTTTCATGTGTTAACTTTGTAAGGGGTTTCATAGCTTTAAAAGTTTTAGTTAAGTTTTTGTTTATGTTAACTTTGGAGGTAATTTCCTTAGATGATGGGGTGGGGATTGGTTAGATGGTAAGGTTTAGTTGATGTTTGTCACTAAACACGGACCCACAAGGGGAAAAGATTGGGGGGGTTTCATTAAATTGGAGAGGGTTTTATTAGATTGGGGGGGGGGGGGTCCGTTCGATTTAAAGGTTTAGTTGATGTTTGTCCCTAAACATGGACCCACAGGGGTAAAAGTTTCTCAATCAGAGAGGTAAAGGTAAAAAGGGGCGTGTCACCTACCAGTTCTTGCCACGGATGTACACCGAGGCAGCCTTGTCATAGTACTGTCCTTGTTCATACAGCACAGCCGCATCAGACCATTGCTGGTGGGGGGGAGGAGGGATAGCAGTCAGACATGGTAGGTCAGGCATGTTTATATTTATTAGGTTTGATTAAAAACACACACAAAATTGATAATGAAACAAATTGCAATAAGAAAAAAAAATATAAAGTCACTTTCAAGTCACAATACCTTCATGCTTTCCAAAATGCCAGCACATTCCTTCTTTAAAATCTTGCTGGGCATCTTGGTTGCCATGGAGACACCTCTGTGAATAAAATGAAGTCATTGAGTAGGATAGGTACAGACAAGCCCTTTACAATGCAAAGTGAAGAAGTTGAAATTCAGAAGTAGCTTTAAAAAAAAACTAAAATTTACTGTACATCAAATGATGACCATTCAATAATAACTATTATTATGATAATATATAATTTAAAAAAGAAGATGACTTGTTCTTTTTTACATATTTTTAAAAAGTTTATATTTACAATTAAATCAATGAGAAGTGTTTAGATCTAAATAGTGGCAAAATGTCAACAAAATACTTGAGGAACCACTGCTCACCTTCTGATATCCCCCACCCTTATAGACATGCGGGCTATACCAGCAGCACAGACTTCATCGTGGTCGCGCTCCGCTTCATTTTTGGTGATCCCCTTCTCGTAGTGGGACAAGGCGTTGATGTAGTCCCCTGTGAACTCCAGCTGCTGAGCGTACTCCCTGGAGATGTAGGGGATCTGCTCGGGGGCCAGGGCTTTGGCCAGCTGTAGGGCGCTGTCCCAGTGGAGCAGGTCTCTACGCATCTGGGGAGGGGATCCACATAACAGGGCTACACTTTGTTCATCATTCATCTAATCTATTCTCATTCTGTTCCACTATGTAATATAACTATGTGGGAGGGGATCCACATAACAGGGCTACAGTTTGTTCATCATTCATCTAATCTATTCTCATTCTGTTCCACTATGTAATATAACTATGTGGGAGGGGATCCACATAACAGGACTACACTTTGTTCATCATTCATCTAATCTATTCTCATTCTGTTCCACTATGTAATATAACTATGTGGGAGGGGATCCACATAACAGGGATACACTTTGTTCATCATTCATCTAATCTATTCTCATTCTGTTCCACTATGTAATATAACTATGTGGGAGGGGATCAAGGTAAATGGGCTACACTTTGTTCATAATTCATCTAATCTATTCTCATTCTGTTCCACTATGTAATATAACTATGTAAATATTATTTCTTTAATCCAAATTTTTAAATCCTATTTTACTAGAAAGATTATAAAATTTGATTGAAACTTTATACATGTTGATACATTTTTTTTAAAACAGAAAATGTAAAAAAAAAGGTTTCCTTGCTTACTATTGTTACCATTATAAAATAAAGTTTATTATTATTATTACTTGTAATGAACAAAGGGGGACAAAGGGCTGACAGGTCAAGTGGTAGAGGTTAAAGATAGTGTAGTTCAGGAGTCAAAGAGTAAAGTTCATTGGTCTGATTGAAAGTCGAGTGAAAGAGGGTACAAGCCAGAGGTCAGCCAATGAGATTACAGGTAAGATTTCAACTTGAAGAGGGTACAGTTAATAATAAATCAGCCAGAAAAAAAAACAGACGGTGAGGAAGTTATATAACCTTTCAATAATAAAGCGAGTCATGTTGTGAGAAGCAATTCAATTCAATACATTGTTACGGGACAGTTGTAGGTTAGATTAGAATAGGATAGAATGATCTAGAATTAGGGGAGAGTGTGTGAGTTGAGTTTACCCTAGAATATTGTTAACCCCGGTGTGTTTGTGTATTGTTATAAAAGCTGGAGTGAATGATTGTCAGGGGTTAGTTGCTAGCAATTAGGACGAGGGCTACTTGTGAATATATATATATTTGGACGGAATAAAAGTAGTGAACATAGTCACGAAGAGTTGTTGTTTATCTGAAACCAACCTGAACGTAACATACATTTAACAAGAGTTAATTCCTGGAGTTTAAAGCTACCCTCCCCCCCATCTTTAACTGACCTCTAGGGCTGCCAGTGGATGCTGGGATGCCAGAAACAAGTCTTGAGCCAGGTTAAACTCCCCCAGGAACATAGCGATGTACCCAGACAGCTGGTTTTTGTCTTCAATAGCCTGGTGGGTCATAGATGGAATAGGTCAGGTCTATACAACATTTTACTTGTCAATGCAGCATTCAACGTGTCTATACAACATTTCACAGGTCTTTATAACATTCCACAGGTCTATACAACATTCCATTGGTCTATAAAACAACTTTCCACAGGTCTATACAATCCTATACAACATTCCATGGGTCTATACAACATTCTACAGGGCAATACAATTCTATACAACATTCCATGGGTCTATACAACATTCTACAGGGCAATACAATTCTATACAACATTCTACAGGACAATACAATTCTATACACCATTCTACAGGGCAATACAATTCTATACAACATTCTACAGGGCAATTCAATTCTATACAACATTCTACAGGGCAATACAATTCTATACAACATTCCACAGGCCAATACAAAAACATTCCATTGGTCTATACAACATTCCATTGGTCTATAAAACTACATTCTACAGGGCAATTCAATTCTATACAACATTCTACAGGGCAATTCAATTCTATACAACATTCCACAGGCCAATACAAAAATTTTCCATGGGTCTATACAACATTTTATGGGTCTATACAACATGTCACTGATCAGTACAACACTACACATTCAAAGATAACATATCAATACATTAACCAATATTCAATTTGTTCCACCAATGAAATATATAATAACAATTTAGCAGCAGTATGCAAGCACATACTTGTAAATAGAACAGTGATGATTCTAATACAGCAAAGACCAATACAATAACTATTTTAGGCTAATTTATAACAGCAACAAACCTGAATCTTCTGTAGTGAGGACACCATACCCACATCACCTATATGTCTGTACACTCGAATTGCTGAAGTTAAGAAATAAAATGATAAGGTTGAAATAATTGATTCTCTAAATAAAAATTTAAATAATTTTATTTACTTTTTAAACAGCCATTATTATTGACAAATTATTCAGAAGTTTAACAAGACAGATGTAGATTATAATTATTAGTGAAGTGGGACGATAAAGGCAGTTTTTTCTCTGAAAAATTTAATTTTTTAATTCAATAGTCACTGTCAAATTGTTGCTAGAATGTGATTTAAAGCAAAACACTGACACAACAAAGCCACAGTTACATAAAATTTATAAACAATGACCAGTAAATGTAGAATGTGCCTGATTGAATGCAAGTACAGCCACCCAACAAAACTATAAAATTTTTTTACTAATTCTGTAAAAAAAAAAAAAAACTGACCAAAATCAAGATCCAGATTTTGTAAAGCCGCTTTCCCAAGTTCTTTCCACATGTCATCCTTCTTTATCAGAGCACAAAACACCCAGGCATCTTTGAACCTTTAGGACATATCAAGAAACAGCAGGACTTAACAATGGCACATACATACTATCAACAAAAACAAAATCCTTTGGGCATATCAAGATAACAGTTGGTGTGTAGCTGTGGCACTATCTAATATCAACATATTCAAGACCCCTAATACATATCAAGATAACAGTAGGTATGTAACTGTGGCACTATCTAATATCAACATATTCAAGACCCCTAATACATATCAAGCTAACAGTAGGTATGTAACTGTGGCACTATCTAATATCAACATATTCAAGACCCCTAAGACATATCAAGATAACAGTAGGTATGTAACTGTGGCACTATCTAATATCAACATATTCAAGACCCCTAAGACATATCAAGATAACAGTAGGGCTGTATCAGTGGAACTACGTAATATCAATTTAAACAAAATCCTTTGGACATATCAGGTAAGTATGTAACAGTGGCACTATGTAATAATTATCAACATATACATCATCCTTTGGACATGTCACATAAAAGTGGGGCTGTAATGATGGCAGTGAACTATTAAATAACAACACAAATTCCTCATTTAATAAACAAATACACTGTGAATGAAATATTGAAATTTTTCAAAGGAAACACATTTTTAAAAGTGAGATTAGTGTTAAGAAAACAAAACAATAGTTACATATTCCATAGTAGGAACTAACCTTTTAAGACTGATGCACTGTTTGGCTGCAACTTTACACTGAATGGAGAAGTTAAGTTTTAAACTGTTAGGGAACATTGGCAAAATCATGTTTACATTTGTTTAGAATAGACATAAAATAACTCAATAGAATTAAATGTATGTGTGTAAACAGTTCACCTACATCATTGAGAGACAGTTGATTTGGATTTTCATTGAAGACATGAGCATGTGTGTTCAGGAGGAGGTTAGCCATTTTCCCACTAGCTGTTTGCAGAGTAACCTCCCCATTGTACAACAACACAGGAATCTGGCCATATGGTAACTTGCTTGCCCCAACAAATGACACATGACTTCCTGTGAAAAGTAAACATCAACTATAGAAATGTATTTCGTACCTTATCTAAATAGATAAAAAGGTGGTATCCACTAAACCAGCAATTCTTTAAAAATCACCACTGTTAACAGCCTCATCTGGCATTACCTAACTTCAACTATAAATTCCAATACTTATTTGTTTTCAAATAACTACTTTATTAACTTAGTCGCTCACTTTAAACATTCTGGTGCAAATACTTTGACTGACTATTATCAGACCTTTTTGGTTATTTTCTTATTGAAACTTCTGCACTTCTTTTATGTGTCTATTTATCTTTGCTTAGATAAGGTTTAAAACCAACTGTTCTATTTTAAAACTATAGTAAAAATTTCAATCAAATAAGTAATTTATTATTATTTTTCAATTGACAGCGTGTTCGAAAGAAAGTGTGTTTGGTTGCTAGCCCAAAGGTCTTCAGTTCGGATTCAGACTTGAGTAGGATGAATCCACCCAGTTGGAAAGTAAAGGCGGATGGGAATAGCGTGAACCACACCAACCCTTCATATGCAGGGGTCAAGCAACATAGAAACTCTACTTCATCTGCGCAATAGATCGCTAGGTCAAAAGAGAAACTTTATTTATTTTTGAACTGGCAGTCAGGGGAAATAGCTCCTCACTTACCTTTAACTGAATCCATAGAATAAATGTAGGTGTACATCTTCTCATTATCATAGGCCATAAAGACGCCCTGGTAAATAATAGTAGATCAAATTTCAATAGTTTAAATTGTAGACATGAAAATTAAAAAAAAAAATGTGTATTTGTGTAAAGTTGCAACTAGTGTACACACATCTACACTACATCTGTGGTAAATGATGTAAGATAATGAGGGGGGGGGGTCCATAAGAGTCCACCTTTTTTTTTGTGGATCCCTTCCCCCTCAGTGTAGATGGTATAAATGGATGACCCCTAAACACAGAGCTACTCAGCAGAATGTGGTTGCCATTTTCTCCCAGCTTGAATGAAATATGGACTTAAAAAAAATTGTTTGGGTACCCACCTTATCAGGAAGCCAGTTCTCCCACAGCACACCTTGAACTGTAGGGGACAAGTCACTGATACCTATCACTGTGTCATCAGCCTAGGTAACAAATACAAACAGCATTCAAATCTAAATATATTTAAGATTTAATAATTATATAACTAATGATATTTATCATACAAGTGGGGAAAAAAAATCAAGAGTATAAAAAAAATAAACCTTACAATGATCTACTCACAACATTTTATCATATAAATTGTGTAAACAAACTCCCTTAGGGATTACATGAAATATTTAAATGTTGTATAAAAGTGAATCAAACAAATTGAGTAGATAGACAAATAAACCTCACAAAATTTCAGCAAATAAATTGTGTAAATAAACTCCCTAAGGGATTACTTGAAATATTGAAATACGTTGTGTAAAAGAGTATCAAACAAATTGTGTAGATAGACAGACTCACAGAGTTGTAGACATATCCATCACTCTTCTCATCCAGGAACACAAGATGGGCCCCACTTGTGTCAGGGAAAATCTTGCGGATGCCAGTCACATGACGATGTTCCACCACATAATTAAAATCTTCAATGTAAAAGTAGTGGATGCCACCAATCTGCAACAATATTTTACTTTTGTTATCACCGAATGTAAAAATATAGGCCTACATAGTTAAAATTGCTACGGTTGCTATTTTCAAGGGACTTAAGAATACAAAAAAAGTTATACATTTTTTTTTAAACAACAAACTAAAAAAAAAAGTTTTAATAAAACATTTTTAAAAATCTAACAACAAATGATGAAATTACATTTGTAGAAAAGATGAGAAATTCATTAGTCATAGCATGGGAGGTAATCTTGCAGTTTTTCTGATCAGAGTCTGGGAAAAGCCGAGATTCTTTCTCATCACTAGCACCAGTTCCCTCCCCTTCAATCTGCCAGACATAAAAAAAAACACATTATAACTTTGCAAGGGCTTATGTATAAATCAAACATAAAAGAAGACAGTCAGCTTTACCATATGAAGTTGAACTTTGCCCTCAAAACTGACAGCTGCATAGTCTGAATTCATGCTCATGGACTGGACTGTTCCAAGATATTCTTTGCTTTCTTTCAGCAACACCAGACCTATAGAAGCATTTTTACAATTTCTACAAATTAGAGAATAAAGGGGAAAAAATTTCAAACTGTAGGCCTACAAAGTTTGCTTTATTCATACTTCTGTTAATTAGAATCCTTAATATATCTGGGTGAGAGTTATACATGATGCTTTTAATAATTTTTAATGTATTTAATTTGGCAAACTGAAATGGATAAAAAAATGTGACCAGATATTGAATACCTCATGTTATGAATTATCAAATCAGAATCAAGGAATTGTGTAAGCCTGCTCTGAATGTTTGTAGACATTTAAGACAATAACATTTTATTCTTAAAAAGTCACGAGGTATAAAACAACTCACCAAATAGGTAAAACCATGCTCTTTTGTTCATGCCAACACCTTTGATAAATGATATAAAACAACTCACCTGTCTCCCCAAACAGGTAAAACCAGGCTCTATTGTTCATGCCAACGCCCAGGTGATAAGGTCCAACACCAACAAAAGATGGCTCCACTTCAACCTGAACACTCACTGGTGGATCCTTGTAAAAATAAAAATTAAGTGCAAATTAAAGATTATGGGCAAATTAAAAATTAAGTAAATAAAAAAATTAAGTGTAAATTAAGAATTAAATGTAAATTAAAAATGAAGTGTAAATTAAAAATGAAGTGTAAATTAAAAATGAAGTGTTAATTAAAAATGAAGCGTAATTTAAAAATTAAGTGTAAATTGAAAATTAAGTGTAAATTAAAGATTATGTGAAAATTAAAAATTAAGTGTAAACTAAAAAGTGTAATAAAAAATTAAGTGTAAATTAAAATTAAAAAAAAAAAAAATTAAGTTTAAACTAAAAAGGGTAAATTAAAAATTAAGTGTAAATTAAAATTTTTTTTTTAAAAAAAGCTAAAAAATATGAAGAAAATTGTACTGCAAGGTAAAAAAAAAGCCAAAAAAAAAAGGTAAATGAATGGAACTAATACTACAAAACTGGTTGGCAGGAAAAAAGATGAAAAAGATAAAAGGTATACAAAAAGGTAGAAAGAAAAGGTATGAAAGAAAAAGCTCACCTGTGCAATGTGATCCTCCACCGTGACCTCCAGCAATGAGGTGAGATAGGCCACCCGGGTGTTGTTGACACAGGCCAGCATTGGCAGACGTGCCAGGTAGACATGTAAACCACCTCTTGGGGTGGACACAGCCAGAAGCTGACCATCATCACTCCAGGCAATCTTGTCCAGACTTTTCTCCTCGTCCAGGGTGATGATGGCATACATTTCTTTCAGGTCGCTCAAGTCATGGATTTTAATGCTAAGAGAGAGAATCAAGTCATGGATCTTTATGATAAGCGAGAGAATCAAGTCATGGATCTTAATGCTAAGCAAGAGAATCAAGTCATGGATCTTTATGATAAGCGAGAGAATCAAGTCATGGATCTTAATGCTAAGCGAGAGAATCAAGTCATGGATCTTTATGATAAGCGAGAGAATGAAGTCATGGATCTTAATGCTAAGCGAGAGAATCAAGTCATGGATCTTTATGATAAGCGAGAGAATCAAGTCATGGATCTTAATACTAAGGGAGAGAATCAAGTCATGGATCTTAATGCTAAGCGAGAGAATCAAGTCATGGATCTTTATGATAAGCGAGAGAATCAAGTCATGGATCTTAATACTAAGGGAGAGAATCAAGTCATGGATCTTAAGGCTAAAGAGGATTCAAGTCATGGATCTTAATACTAAGTGAGAGAATCAAGTCATGGATCTTAATGCTAAGTGAGAGAATCAAGTCATGGATCTTAATGCTAAGGTTTCCAACCTACCAGTTGTCCCCACACGATGCTGCTTTACCTAGAGCGGTTGAAATAGCTATGCTCGTCAGGTTGTTTTTATGGTTGCGAGCTTGGAAACATTCCTAGGTATACAGTGTTAAAAAAGGTAAAAAAAAAAAACGGATTGTATTATTTATATGAGGGACTGACTTTGTTAGAGATTTTAGAAACAAAAAATTTTGAAGACTTATTGTAAAGTTTTTTATTAATAAATACAGGCATTTAAAAGCTGAACTATGGTAGGATTTAGAATATTGCTTAACCAAAAGTATTCTTTTTAACAATCTTTGAGAAGACAGATTTTTTCTAGATACAAATTCTTGTAAAGACCATTTATGCATTTCATTGATTTTATACTCAAGTACAATTTTTTATGGCCATCAATAAGTCTTATAGTAAAACACGATTCACAAGTGATAAATGAAATCCTACCTGACCAATTTCTTTCAGGTGGGTTGAGATGACCACAAAATAGCCTTGTGAGAAACCAATGAGGATGTAACCATCTCCAAACCTAGAGTGTAAATACAGCAGGCTCAGGTTTTATACAGTGATAGAAGTCTAGATAAGACTTAAGGCATGAAAAATACTATGTAGGAATGGGTGTCATTGTCAATGTTCGTAGCAGTCAATGTTACGACTAACTTAAAAAGGATACTTTGTAAGACTATATATAGTGATCTATGTTAGACATAAGGCTAACAAGATGCTATATAAGACAATGTGTAGCAATCTAACTAAGACTATGTTGTAATTAAACTCTTATAAAAAAATGGAAATGAATTACATAGTTATATATTTACCACTTATAAGCTATAATAGATCCATATTTTTGTTGAAATGCCAATTCTATAGGGTTGTCTGGGTCGTTGATGTTAAAAAGGAATAAAGTCTTGTTAGCAACATTTACACTGACCTAGAAAAAAATCCCATCATGTATAAGATAAAAAAAACACATTATGTTACCAAACAGCATAATTAAAGCCTGTCAGTGTGCATGAATGTTAGCATTTACACTGTTTTGTCACTGTACATTAACATTAGCACTTACTGTATTTTGTCAATGTACATTAACATTAGCACTTACTGTGTTTTGTCAATGTACATTAATATTAGCACTTACTGTATTTTGTCAATGTGCGTTAACATTAGCACTTACTGTGTTTTGTCAATGTACATTAATATTAGCACTTACTGTGTTTTGTCAATGTACATTAATATTAGCACTTACTGTGTTTTGTCAATGTACATTAATATTAGCACTTACTGTATTTTGTCAATGTGCGTTAACATTAGCACTTACTGTGTTTTGTCAATGTACATTAATATTAGCACTTACTGTGTTTTGTCAATGTACATTAACATTAGCACTTACTGTATTTTGTCACAAATTAACATTATCACTTACTGTGTTTTCTCCGATTGAACTTCTCTCATCCCCTTTCATCTCAGAAAATTCCAGATCTGTGGGATCGCCCCTCAGTGGGGTCTGCCTCAGGGTGTCACCATCCACATTGCTGATGCTCAGTGTCTTGTCCTCGCTCCCCAGAGCCAACAGGTTTTCTGCGCTCCACGCCCCACAGGTGATTTTTTTGGTATGTTTACCAATCACAATATTTTTTCTAAACAAAAACAAATGTCGACATACAATAGATATCACATAAAAGAATGGTTGTAAATTAGCACCCCCCCACATCAATTATTTGTTTTGTTTTTTATAATATTTAGTTTTATATGTTAACAGCAGTTTTGAAAATATACATTGTTTAATAAACTAAAACTAAATTTCTTAAGATGAAGAACACAACAGGTAGACAACAGGTTAATACTTATTACAACTAGATTTAAGAAATTTAAAAGTACAATTTTAAAAACTAATTTTAGGATAGTATCTGTTTAAAGATTATAGATACTCTAGAACTGAACAGTTAATAAGTTTATGAAAACTGAGAGGTAATTACTTTGAGGTTTGATGGTTATACAAGAGAAGATTCCCTTTTACTGTTCCAATGGCTAGGTAAGAACCAGTTTTGGACCATAATAAAAATGTCATTCCATCCCTGTTTGGTAAAGAAACATCATAAGTGTTTACAAAAGTGTCAAAAGACAGAAGAATTCAATTAGTACATGTTGTCCAAATCAGAATAATAACTAATTCTTATATGGCTATATCAACCACTGAGGCTTTATTCTAGAGCTGATAAAATGCAATAATATATAAATAGCACTTCAAAATACTTCAGCCAGTCGCTGTTCAGTAGACTATCCCCATTTAAACCAGGAATGCATTAGACTAGTTGCTACTCAGCAGACATTCCCCATTTCTGCTATTCCATAGATATTCCCCAACTTCTGGTATTCCGTAAACAATCCCCAACTTCTGCTACTCAGCAGACTTTCCCCAACTTCTGCTATTCCACAGGCATTCCCCAACTTCTGCTAAATTCCCCAACTTCTGCTACTCAGCAAACATTCCCCAACTTCTGCTATTCAGCAGACATTCCCCCAGCAGAAATCAGGTAACCAACACATCATGACCATCCTGTCAACCTACTTGAGCCCACTGTCAATTGGAACAAACTTCTCTGAACTTGTTTCCCACAGGTAAATCATAGGGGAGTTTTCACAGACCAGTGCTAGCAAGTCTCCATCTTTATCCCAATCTAATGCAGTACAACGACTGAAACAAATAGTTACAGGCATCTCATAAGAAACATTGTGAGAGATGAATTATATATTAGTAATTTAAAAAAAAAATGTTTTTATTGTTAGGGAAATTATTTTCAAGGTTTATAGTTATTACAGAACCATAATAATTTGGGAGAAAATATCACAACTAATTATTTTAAGGGGAAGTAATTCTTTATTTTAAAATGTTATGCAGAATTATTTTTAAATGTTAAATTGATAAAATACATGAAAGTTAAAAACTAAAATAGGTCATGATCATTATTATTTATTTAGTACTGAATAAACATTAAGAAAAGATAGTAGACCTACTTTTGTCTAAGATGTAATTTTTTACAAGTTATGATATAAAAGTCTTACCCTGGGAGGGTAACACTTCCTCTTAAATCTCCATGGCGATCATAAATTTTAGCTGTACTATCAGCCCTGAAGATATAAAAATAAAAGTTCAGAAAAACTATTTGAAAGTAGGCTACAATTGACGTAGCAGCCACAATGAATAATGTTACAGCTGTATTTTAATGACCAAGTGTTCATAGTTACAGCATCACATTTAAAAAAACAACTGATTAGTAAAAGAGTTGTGATTATAAATATAATGAAATTAAGGATGATTTTTAATTGACAATTTAATATAAAACTTCACTAAGATGACTAGTTTTGTAATGAAAAGAAAGATAATTTTGATTATACAATAACATAAAACACTACCCTGTAGTGGCCAGAAAGTTTCCTTGAGTCCTCTGCCAGGAATAAACTACACGGCCTTGTCCATGAGCCCTTTCAGGCAAGCTGAAAATTCGCTGGAAATTGAATTGTGTAATGTTAATAATCATTTTTTGGCTGTTGATAAATGTTTATCTTGCAGGTCTAACTATAAATTTGGCAGTGTCATATAGATATGTGCCATATAGTAAATAAACAGCAAGCATCAACAACACAGATAATTGTTAAAACGGTAACTATTATTAGTTAGTGTTCATTACTATTAGTAATAGGCTAGGCAGCGGCACAGCTACCCTTCCCAAATTTTTAATTTGCACCCCCCCCTCAAACTTTCGATTTGCACCCTCCCTCAAACTTTCGATTTGCAACCCCCTTCCTCAAACTTTTGATTTGCACCCCTCCCCCCCTCAAACTATTTATAATGAAAAAATGCAGCTAAAATGATACTTTAATTTGTTATTACAACCCATTTTGGCGCCCCCTAAGGTTGGCGCCCGACATATGTAACCCCATCGCTACGCCTCTGAGGCTAGGCCTACATAATTATTAATAGAAGTAATGCAAGTTAAAAGGAATGGATTTTAACACAGAAGTAGCGGTAGTAAGGAGTAACAGTCATTACTAACGATAGTAATAAATTTAAATAAATATTATACCCTAGGCCTATAATTAAATTTATTTAAAAAATTCATAAAAAACGTTTTAATAACAAGCTTTTATGTAATGATGCACTAAAAAGTAGAAAATAAATTATAGACTACTATTTAAATAACTATAAAGAAAAGCGTGGGTCACTTTAGTATCTATTGGATACCTTTACTAATGTTAAGGAAGACACCCACGCTTTTCTTTATAGTTATTTAAATAGTAGTCTATAATTTATTTTCTACTTTTTAGTGCATCATCATTACATAAAAGCTTGTTATTAAAACGTTTTTTATGAATTTTTTACTTTCTCGTATATACGTAGTATAGAGAAAGTATTGTAATCGTGCAAAATAAAAAAATCGAGATTTTTACAAATCTCGACGTTTTACACCTCACTGATACGGAAAAACATAATTTTGCAATCTTGTCCGTATGTCTGTGTGTGTGTGTGTCTGTCTGTGTGTGTGTCTGTCCGTGTGTAAACACGATAACTTGAGTACCGTTACAGCTAGATTGATGAAATTTCATATATAAGTATTTTATCAAAATCGTAGATCCGTATCAACTTTTGAGCGATTTCCGATAACCGGAAGTGGTACTTTTCCTACTTTGAATTTTTCAAAAGCCTATAACTTGAGTACTATTTCAGATAGATAAATGAAATTTCACATGTAAGTAAAAAATCTAATTCTCTACCTTCTGTTAAATTTTGAGTAATTTCCGTTGACTGGAAGTAGTAATTTACGCTACTTCCGATTTCTCAAAAAACTAATGTAAATTTTTAAAGTACTAATAATATTGCGCACTATTATACGCGTTTTTATTCTGCGTTTGCTTGGTGCGCAATGTTTTTTTTATGAGATTCTATTCTATTTTTAAAAGTTTAAGTATTTAAAATGGATTAAAAATCATAACTATATCCCCAGTTACCATCCCCTGTTGTTTTATATAAGAATATTCGAGAAAGTTTAGGGGAGATCACTACCGGTTTATTTTTCAGTACTTTACATGTTTTATCTACAATAGAGTTACATGACTAAAAACCATTGCGCGCCTACTGAATATCACGTTCAGTAGGCGCGCAATGGTTTTTGAACGCAGCCATTACGTGGTCGTGATGGCGCAGCTATTGATGACGCGTGTGGTGTGGTTGGCTAGACATGCCTACTAATTCGGTCCAAATTTTAATTAATTCATAAAAAATCAATTAGGCATCCAATTAAGTCAAATTTAGTTTCAGATTGCATTGTCTTCATGTCTTGACCCACGTGCCAACTGTGAATCGTGTCGGTCAAGTAGAACTGTCCGAATTTTCACTCCTGCGTTTCCGTCTAGACTGACGACTGACGACTTACGACAGACAGAGGAAGTGAGTTAAATAAAAGCTTGTAATAAATAGGGCCTATTTAGTAGGCCCCTATAATTTATTAAAGTTTAAATTAAATTTTAAAATGTAGGCCCTCTGCCACCTCTTGACTCTAACTCTACTCTAACTCTAGGCCTTTATAATTTTGGTAATCTATCGTTTTGGGTACGTAAAATCGCCCGCGGCTATTCATGTACGAAAACGTTACCTCATTGTCAAGGCTTTAATAGAAGTATATTGTCATACTTTTGTGTCAAATATTATAGATAAATGAATAATAAACCTAAATCAATGGCTAAATATATTGATATAGGCCAGAAATTAACTTTAAACAGCAGTGTCTGAGAGCAAGATTTGCTATATAAACAGCAGCCATTTGTAAAATAGAGTGACTTCCCCCTGAATCTGGCGCTAAAAGCTTATAAAAATAAAACTTAGACAAGATGGCTGCTATAGTAAATGAGCATGGTTGCATCTGTTGGAAACATCGCTAGTCTTCATTTATTACGGAAAAGTTTTAATTCAATTGTTTAAAAACAGGTACATAAATGAATCAAGGAAACATTTTTGAATTTTTCAAAACATAAATTCTCCTCAAAATGTGAAATAATTATTAAAATTTAAGGAGTCACCTGTTTTTCACATTACAAATCGCGGGCGATTTTACGTACCCAAAACGATAGATTACCATAATTTTATTACTTTTAAATTTAAGAGGGCCTATCTATACCCTATTAAATAGGCTATTAAAGTATAAGATACTTTAAGATAGACCACATTAACTAAGACCTGCAATGGCCTTAGGCCTATTTAAAAATAATTTAAATGAATAAAGTTGGAGTTTACAACATTCATTTAGATCTACACGTACTTTCATATTAGAAGCCATTTTGAGCTGAAGGAATGTTTATTTTTCTGCACAGCTATTCGATGCGCATGCCTTACAGGAAATCTAAGGGAAATATTGAAGAGCTACTATTTAGAAAAGTCTTAAAAGTTTTATCATTTATGATTACTGGTTGCCATGGATATATTTAAAGCTACACGTTTTACATTTTCAATGCACATGATATTTCCTTAAGATACTAAATTAAAAAAAAACGAGCTTTATTATATTGCGAAGAACGATACTCGAAAATTAATGTTTAAACATTATTAAATAATAATGTTCCGATTTTGAAAAAATAAATTAACAGGAAGTGGCAACGGTAAACAAATGGCGACTAACCTTATTTTGTTTATATTATTTTCTAAAAGAAAGAACGTGAGATATTGTTTAAATTGAATGTTAATGCTATTATTTAATATTCATATATCTTACACATTGCTTTATACATAAAATATCAATATGGCGGAAAAAAAGTATGATCTAGCCTTGATAGATACAAAAAATGATCAGCCTGTAAAACATCAAAAATGGTAAGATAAAATTTTAATTTTTAAATTTAAAATGATCATAAAACTAAAAGATAAGTAACACTTAACTCCACATAATACGTTAAGCAAACTTAATATTAACTTAATGTCTTAAGTTAGTTGGTATTAGTAGCCTATCTAGTTATTAAATAGTAGATCTAGTAGGCCATACAAGTTGTATGACTCAAGTAAGTTTTTTAAATAATAAATTAAGTAGCCTAAAGACTCCTAAAGTAATTTTGAAGTAATTCCTAACTACTTAATAGTAACTGTTAATTAACTAATATTAATTAGTTATTAGATTTCAATATCTAGTTACACATTTTTTGACAATTTTTACCTGCCCCCTCCCCTCCGTCACTCATTGTCACAAAAAGCCAGACCCCCCCCCTAAAATGACATCACACCTCAGCCTACAATCCTCCTCAAAATTGCTGTTGAATTTTTCTTAAAACATTAATATTTTTCCAAAATCTTGTCAGTACTCTGTCAACATATAGTATTTTGATAAATTCCTATTACAATTTATTAAACCTTTTTCTAAAACGCGAAATAACAGCTAAAACTTGTTTTCTAACATTGCTTTTTTATAATGCAAAGAAGTTATGTCACACCATCTGATTCCCCCCTCCCCCTCATCACACACCATCACAAAATTATGGAGCCTGCTCCCCCCTACGAGTGTTACGTCATTTATGGACGACCCCATAATGTTTGTCATTTATGTTTATTTTGAAAATAACAAACACATTTTTTCTGGCTTTGTAAATTAAATGTTTTGTTTTAATAAATGTTGCAGGTATAAAGAGAGGCTTCAAACTAAATACATTAAAAATTTGAAGCCTGGTGAAAAAATAACTACAAGCAACACTAAGGATTGGATTTTTTTAAAAGATGGATTAGATGACTTTAGAGATGGCCTTCCTCCTGATTCAAATGGCTGTGATTTTATAAAGGTAAAATTGTGTTAAACAGTTTTTATAATGACTTTTTCTAGCTTCACATCATCATTCATTGTAGTTCATAGCTGTTTATTTTTTTTATTACATATATTGAAATTAATATACTTAAGTTTTTTTTTATCTTAATAGATCGGCAAAGGAGATTTTCCTATAATTAGCAGTGATTTTCTTAGCTGCAATAGTGGAGGTTTGAAAAAACCAGGAACTAAGAAAAGGCTTAGTCGATTTCAGACCTATTTATCTAAGAATACACCACAGCAATACCAACGAAGAGCATTTGTGGAAGAAGTTGAGCAAGGTTTACTAAAGCATCCATTAGCCTTATACCCACACTTGGAAGAAAGTGTTGCACCAGAGGTAACAATTGTGAATGTTTATATTTTTTAAAATGATTTTTCGAAAACTAATGTGAAATAAATGCATTTTAAAATAAGATTCAAAGGTTTATTTGTTTGTTAACATTAATATTTACCGTTGAGGCTAGGTTTTCTTTACTGTCACCACTATTTTTTTTTACCTAGAGTTGCAAGGCTACTACAATTAAATTAAAGCTAAGTTTTAATTAAAATAACCTCTGTCAATTCTATTTGGAGCTCCCATTAAAAAAAAAACATCAACTGGAGAACTGTATTTCTGCACATGTGGATGAAGTCTTATTAGTTTGTGTTTCTCATACATTTGTAATGTAGAATATTTCTATGATCGGACTACAAATAAATTGTATGTAAAATTGATCTTTGGTTTCAGAGAAGGCCCTTGTTAAAATCTAAGTTGCAGGCAGTAGCTGCTTATAAAGGAAACAATGAAATTATTCAAAAAGTATTTTTAAAAAAAAACTTGATGTTTGAGTTCATTTCAATTTTTGAAAAAAATTATGCTTTATCCACTTTTTGTTTTGTTTGAAATATCTGTTTCAGTTTCAGTTCAAGTTTAACCTAAACTCATTAAATATAGAATATAATCAAAAGATGCCTAGATTTAAAAAATAAATGTCTATTTAAAATATCTATTTATTGCTGGTTTTTTAAATTTAAAACAAAATGCAGTTTACTATCTTAATTAAATAACCTCTTCAAAAAACTAGGCTGACAAAAAATGAAATGTTTTAATTTGCAGATTTATTGTTTTGAACTACATTAGTTATTGTGTATACAATAAATGTGAGCAGCTGTCATGTTATTCTGTTGTTGTGTTTCAGATATTTGAAGACATTGTAGATCTTCTAGACCCACAGTTTAATATAAATGAGATTCAAGATGATGATATTGAAGGTCTTGGAAAATTAGATGAGCATTTAGAAGACGGTTCGTTCCCTGAAGCAGATCAAAGTGTGAGGCCTAAGCCAGATGATTTAGGGTATGTTTTTAATGTTTTTGGTCAATTTTGTATTTTTTGCTTTCAATAACAAATTACTAATGTATTTCCAAATGTCTTTACTAATTAAATGATTAAAACTAAATTTTAACAGAGCTTCAGTTTGCTAGAGTACGTTAGGATTTTTTGCATGATTATTCACGGATCTTTAATAAATTAACAAATTATTTTCAAATAAGTAAAGAGGACCTTTAAATGAATAAGTGTTTTTCTTTGAGTTATTTATGTAAGGTTTATGTTTTATTGATTTACAATAAAGTTTAAATTATTAAAAAAAAAGGTATCATTCCACTTAAGTATGTGTTATATAAAATATGATGTATTATGATACTATTTACTGAACTTATTAATTGAAAGAGTTATTGGATAATTAAATACTTACGATATTTTAACTAGTGCGAATAAAAAAAGGTAGCTGTTGTGAGGTTTTTATAAAAAGTTATAATAAAACAGTAATATTGGTATCCTCACAAAGTAAAGACATTTACAAGTCAAGTCCAATTTACAAAGTTTCTGAATAAAGTGTTTTAAATTATTAATACAATTTCACTTTTTTAGCCATTAGTTTTGTGACAATTTACTGAATAATGCTAACTATAATTTTCAATAGACATAAAATATTACTTGCAATTTTAAAATCTAATTTAAAATTGATTCTGAATGTTAAAAAATATAAGGTAGCATGTATAATACCTTTGATGGTTATTACTATGTTTACACACAGATTTAAAGATGGTGATACCTTAGCAACAAAAAATCTATACCGATGGGTGCCTCGTAAAGAAAGCAAGAAAGATGGAAAGAAGACCAAAGAGAGTGAGATACCCTGGAGTAACACTATTGCTGAAGAAGAACACATGAAAAGAGTCACACAGGTAACAGCCCACAAATATAGCTTCTGTTCTCTTTATACTATTACCTTATCAATTACTAAATTCTAAAATAAAAAAGTTACTGTAACCTTTTTTTAAACTAGTGTAGTAGACAGTTACATCACTGATAAAAGCTTGCTTGGAACACAGTAAAAATTCAATTTTTATTTGGAATTATATTTAACAAATATTTTAATATTTTAGGAATTTTGTGAATGGGTGCAAGATCTTGGTGGCGAGACGAACAATATAGAGGAGTCCACAATAACTAGTCTGTTTGCCAGTGGGTAAGTTTGCCAATATGTTGATGCCAGTGTGTAGTTAGGCTGCATGTTTTTTATTCAAGATGCTCTACTGTTTCATCCTGATAATGTTGCTTGTGATGAAGTATATCAATATATACCCTACATTTTGATTGCCACACTGTAAATCTATAAATATAGTGCAGTTTACTTTCAAAATAGAAAATAAATAAACAACTTTTATATTCAAGTATATCAAAAGTTATATTTAACTTTAAAAATATAAAACTTTTAGTTAATACTTTAGTTTTTAAAAATTAAATGGTCATATAGTGGTGTACTTAACTTGCCTCCACCACACTTAAATGTTAGGTAATGTACATTGATTTTCTATTTCTAGCTATGAAACTAAACCCGCCCTCTCTGTGCCTATACATGTTGTTGAACTGACCAACGTCCCTCAGGAACTTCGAGTGTCAGCAGTTGTGCCACCTCCTGCCCCCACATCAAAAACTCATTTGGCTAACTTTGAAGCTCCAAAAAAGGTTGATACATGTTTTCAATTTTTTACAAATCAAGTGTAATTAATTTTCACTTAGCTGATTTAGTTTTTCTATATAAGTATGTGAAGCTTACAATTATAGATCATTAATAACATGCAGTCTTAATATTTGCATCTTAATAAAATATTTTTTTTTTAAATTTGAGAGTCAGAGCCTACAGCAAAATAAACCGGGAGTGATCTCCCCTGAACTTTCTCGAATATTCTTATATAACTCAGAATATAGACTTGATTTTTAATTACTTAAACTTTTGAAAATAGAATAGAATTTCGTAGAAAAAAGAATTGCGCACCAAGCTAACGCCAAAACAAAATGTGCATAATAGTGCGCAATATTATTAGTACTTTTTAAATTTACATGTGTTTTTTGAGAAATCGGAAATAGCGTACATTAGTACTTCTGTTCAACAGTAATTACTCAAAATTTGACAGAAGGTAGAGAATTAGATCTTTTACTTACATGTGAAATTTCATTTATCTATCTGAAATAGTACTCAAGTTATAGGCTTTTGAAAAATTCAAAGTAGAAAAAGTACCACTTCCGGTTATCAGAAATCGCTCAAAAGTTGAAAAGGATCTACAATTTTGATAAAATACTTGTATATGAAATTTTATCAACATAGCTGAAACGGTACTCAAGTTATCGTGTTTACACACAGACATACACACACACACACACAGACAGACACACAGACATACGGACAAGATTGCAAAATTATGTTTTTCCGTATCAGTGAGGTGTAAAACGTCGAGATTTGTGAAAATCTCGATTTTTTTTGCACGATTACAATACTTTCTCTATACTTCGTATATACGAGAAAGTAAAAAAACAAAAAAAAAAAAACAACAAAAACAAACCAACAAACAATTACAAGTGTGATTCATATTTAAAAGCATAACATTTTGATTGATTCTATTTTTAGAAAATCTCCAGCGATTATGAGCCAAGCTGGGTTAAATTTAGATATGGTGCTTGGTATTTGCATCCAAAGACTTGGAAGAAAATGGGCTACACAGAACCCCTTGAAGATCCCAAGCAGTTGAAAGAATATGAGTTATCAGAAGCAAAGAAAAGGAGCAATGAATTGGTAAGTTTGCTCTCAATTCAAATATATTTTATTATAGGGATACCCTGAATTTAAAAGTGAAAAAAAAAATGAAAACTTAATTCATGTTAAAGTATTATTTCCAAACAATTGGAAAAGAAAATTATTTCAGATTTTTAAAAATATTTCTTTTTAGAATCATGAATTGGCTGGCATGCATGCATCCAAGGCATTTTCTGAATTTATAACTAGGAAAAACACCAGAAAACCAGAGGTAAAATCTTAGGGATCTTAACTAATAGCACTAAAAGTGTGTAGGCCAAATAAAACTTGGATTGGAAGAGTTGAAGCCTAAAGGTATTTAGGGTGGAGACTTATTGCCCAAAGATCCAAACCACATTTTGCCTTAAATATTTTGTGATAAGGATCTAGTTCTGTAAAAAATTATTTTCAAAATATTTTGTAATTTAGGTGAATATTTTTCTTGTATGCAGTTAATTTTGGTGTAGTTTCACTGCACGTTTTTTTTTTTACTGTCACTGATGGTCACTAACATAGACATATAAAAACCAGAGTGGCACTGTTTTGGTGTATTTAACACTGTTTTTTTTTTAATTTTTTTTTAATTTTTTTTTTTTTGGTGTATTTAACAAAACAGTTTTAATAGCTGGGTGGGATTTAATAACGAAATTGTAGAAGAGTTGAAAATTATTTGTATATACAGTAAATGAAAAAAATTAATTGTTTTCCACAATTTTTTTGCCAATTCAAGTTTTTGGTAGAAGTGGCAGAGATCCAGAAAAAGGCGGCAGAAGAGGAGCAGAGGAGGCTAGAACTAGAGCAGCAGAGCAAACAGAAGAAACGAATGTCTCTGAAAGAAGTGGTCGAGGCGTAGCTATTGTACTCCAAGAAACATTTCATCCATGTGGGTTATCTACCATGTCCCGTGGGTTATCTCCCTGTCCCAGCTGTAATAGATGCTTGCTCACAAGACTTTTGATCTGAAATCACTTTAAGAGAACTTCTTTGTTGCAGCCTTGGAAAAGTTTGTTCAAGAGGAATATCTGCAATCTTACATCACAATAATGAATAAATTTAGCACTCTATGTTTTTAAAATTTATTTTACCTATCACTTTAGATTATTTTTTACTTAACACTACAGTTGAGAATTGCAAACTTTGGTCACAGTTAACTGTCAAACATTTCCTTTTTAAATATAAGTATTGCCTTTTGTATCTGTAGTGCTTCTCAATTCCATTTCTGTCCCACCAAAACTTTTCATTTTTCTAAGCGGATGGCAATTATAACTTATCATAAAATTAATATTTTTTTTAATATGGCGAGAGAATATCTAGTTTCAGCAAAAAAAGGTGATATGGTTATTTATAGTAAAAAAAAATTCTGATGAAGATATGTAAGATAGAGTGAGTTTAATCTCAAATATAGAGCTGTTTTGGCATTGATTATTTTCGTATGGCCTACTATAGTATAGGACAATGTTGGGTTGTGTAGAAATAAATTTTAAACCAAATTTTTAAAAGTACAAATAGTAATTTGGTGTACATAAATTGTTTTCAAATGGTGAAGTATTTTTATCTAGTTATTGTCGTTGAATTGACAGCTTTGTCTTCATGAGGTATTGTTCTTCAAACATTCCGTGGAATAGTAAAACAAACACAGAAGGAATCTTAGAGGAAAGGTGGAGAATGAGGGCATGAAAAGTACTGATCAAAGCAGTATTAATGTGTGCATATGTATTAATATAAGTATGTTTGTAGGATATATATATATATATATATATATATATATATATATATATATATATATATATATATATATATATATATATATATATATATAGCTCATTTAAAAATTTGCCAGTATCTTGTACATATACAGAGTTTCTTCCAGGCATCTCTTCTAGGGAAAGTCTATCCGCGAAAGAAGTGGAAGATAGAAAACATACTTTTACCGCCCTCCCCCCCCCCCCCCCCCGATAATATCAAATGCCCCCTCCCCCCCCCCCCCCCCCCCCACCGGAGGAAAAAAATCATCTGGAAGAAACATTGTAATCTAGAGAAAAAGAGACCTAAGGTTATGCTGAGTGTGAATATTAAATGAGTTGTGTCCCCTAATTAATTTATTGTTCGGATTCATTTCCAGCTCTCCATCGTGAAAAGAGTTGTTTTTTTTTAAATTATTTTTTTTTCCAAAACAAATTTGTACTAAAAAAAAGAATATAGTTGAAATTGTTTGTCAAGTAGTATACACGATCTTTTCAACCCCTCATCATCAATCTTGACAATTGACAAAACATTAAAATTATGTTTTTCAACTTCTCCTGAGATTTATGCTGCAGATTTTTATTTCTAATGAATGTTTTTCGATGACACTTCTGCGAATATTTATTTAACAAAATAAAAAAAATTAAATATGCAATTTTTTTAAAAAATGTTTACATTTTTTTGAATAATGTCTAATAAACAAGATTAGACATGTTTTTATTGGAGCTTGTTTGTCACATAAATAAATGTAAATAATCACATCTTGTTTTATTAGAGTTATCTATCTTGACCCTCTGTTATTATCTTTGATGTTTTTCTTCCTGTCGTAAAGAATTTAGTTGTAGGACGTTGACTCTACGGCGATAATACACTAGTTTATATCTCAAGGGTTATTTCTGACTATTGATACTAATGTAAGGGCAGATGAAGTTCATATCCTATCTTATTGAGCCCGACCCATGATAGGGTTGTGTTTTTAACACCGCCCATCCGACTGAGGCGGTTAACTTTAGCTGGGTGGGTTCTGCAATGTACTACGGACTTTAGCATGGGAACCGAACTTGAGACTTTCGGGTTAGTAATCATGTTCTCTATTACGTCATTTTATGACGTAGACAGGTGTGGCTGGCAAGTCCCAACCCACGTTTGTAAGTCTGGTTAACTCACTAGACCTGACCCATGTTTGTAAGTCTGGTTAACTCACTAGACCTGACCCATGTTTGTAAGTCTGGCTAACTCACTAGACCTGACCCATGTTTATAAGTCTGGCTAACTCACTAGACCCGACCCATGTTTGTAAGTCTGGTTAACTCACTAGACCTGACCCATGTTTGTAAGTCTGGTTAACTCACTAGACCTGACCCATGTTTGTAAGTCTGGCTAACTCACTAGACCTGACCCATGTTTATAAGTCTGGCTAACTCACTAGACCCGACCCATGTTTGTAAGTCTGGTTAACTCACTAGACCTGACCCATGTTTGTAAGTCTGGCTAACTCACTAGACCCGACCCATGTTTATAAGTCTGGCTAACTCACTAGACCCGACCCATGTTTATAAGTCTGGCTAACTCACTAGACCCGACCCATGTTTATAAGTCTGGCTAACTCACTAGACCCGACCCATGTTTGTAAGTCTGGCTAACTCACTAGACCCGACCCAGGTTTGTAAGTCTGGCTAACTCACTAGACCCATGTTTGTAAGTCTGGCTAACTCACTAGACCCGACCCAGGTTTGTAAGTCTGGCTAACTCACTAGACCCGACCCAGGTTTGTAAGTCTGGCTAACTCACTAGACCCAACCCATGTTTGTAAGTCTGGCTAACTCACTAGACCCGACCCATGTTTATAAGTCTGGCTAACTCACTAGATCCAACCCGTTTGTAAGTCTAACTCACTATACGACCCATGTTTGTAAGTCTGGCTAACTCACTAGACCCATGTTTGTAAGTCTGGCTAACTCACTAGACCGACCCAAGTCTGGCTAACTCACTAGACGTGACCTATGTTTGTAAGTCTAGCTAACTCACTAGACCCACCCATGTTTGTAAGTCTAGCTAACTCATTAGACTCGACCCAGGTTTGTAAGTCTGGCTAACTCACTAGACCCAACCCATGTTTATAAGTCTGGCTAACTCACTAGACCGACACATGATTATAAGTCTGGCTAACTCACTAGACCGACACATGATTATAAGTCTGGCTAACTCACTAGACCGACCCATGTTTATAAGTCTGGCTAACTCACTAGACCGACCCATGTTTGTAAGTCTAACTCACTAGACCTGACCCATGTTTGTAAGTCTAGTTAACTCACTAGACCCGACCAATGTCTGGCTAACTCACTAGACCTGACCCATGTTTGTAAGTCTGGCTAACTCACTAGACCCACGCATGTTTGTAAGTCTGGCTAACTCACTAGACCCAACCCATGTTTGTAAGTCTGGCTTACTCATTAGACCCAACCCATGTTTATAAGTCTGGCTAACTCACTAGACCCGACCCATGTTTGTAAGTCTGGCTAACTCACTACACCCGACCCATGTTTATAAGTCTAACTCACTAGACCGACCCATGTTTGTAAGTCTGGCTAACTCACTACACCCGACCCATGTTTATAAGTCTAACTCACTAGACCGACCCATGTTTGTAAGTCTGGCTAACTCACTAGACCCGACCCATGTTTGTAAGTCTGGCTAACTCACTACACCCGACCCATGTTTATAAGTCTAACTCACTAGACCGACCCATGTTTGTAAGTCTGGCTAACTCACTACACCCGACCCATGTTTATAAGTCTAACTCACTAGACCGACCCATGTTTGTAAGTCTGGCTAACTCACTAGACCCGACCCATGTTTATAAGTCTGGCTAACTCACTAGACCCAACACATGTTTATAAGTCTAACTCACTAGAACGACACATGTTTATAAGTTTGGCTAACTCACTAGACCAGACCCATGTATGTACATTCCCTAAACTTATCGCCCCTAGTGATTTTGATATTTTCCTGTATAAAACATACACTAGTGATGACATAGCCCTAGCCCTGAATCTAGGCCTGAATCCAAATTAAATGCCCACATACCATTACTCCTATACCAAGGGCCTCATTCAAGTCCCAATTAAACTTCGAACTAAACCCAAACAGTTTAATTTTTTAAACAACTCAACACCCACATTATCATCGTGTGATTTGCCGCACCTAATATCCCGCCTATTTCCTCTCTTTAACCTACTTATAAGTTAACACTCAATTTTTTTCTTCTAAGTAAAGTTGATTACAGACGACACGATGACTCACTCATCTTCTTAATCAGATCATTAGAAAGTGTGGACTTACGACTTGGTTCAAATCAATGCTTCTCAAACTGTCATCACACAACCAAAAAATAAAGCACGTCTACCGCCCCCCCCCCCCCTCCCCCCCCCCCGCCCCGAAACGAAATAGAATGTATAAAGTAAATATATAGTTTTACCAGTGTCCGCCCCCCCCCCGGGGAAAATTTATTTCACTCCCCTACCCACCCAAAAGTTCGAAGAGCCCCTCCGCCCTCCCCCACCCCCCACGGAGAAATAAAAACTGACCATCCTAACACGCTTGTATACAACGACATGTTAACTTCAACAAATGGCGGCGTAGTCAAGACTTTGGAGTGTTGGGGGTGGGGTGTTATGAACACCCCCCCCCACTCCCCTCCCAAAAAGGTGGTTGTTACATGTTATTTTACAGCTGTTTATATTTCTTTTCATACTGTCAGTTTCAAAATGGTAAATTACACCAAACCTCAATTTTTACGTTAGAAAAGCATCTAGCTTTTCAAATAGCTGTCTACTGTACTAACACCAATTGTAACCATTACCATGTATCTGTAATATTCTGTAAATAAGTCTTGCTTCAACTATAAGAGTTAAATTACATTTAAAATAATTTGGTCGCCGCGATTTACCCGCGTACATGGACGTACATCGTGAACTGTTCACCATTAGACAGCCACTAGACAAGTGGCGGAGTCAAAAAGTGTAACAATGTTATTCGTAACTTCCGGGTTTGTTCCAGAAACTTGCTCCGGTGGGGGGGGGGGGGGGGGGGGGGGGGGAAGGAGGGGAGGGTAGCTGGGAAAAGGGAACTTGAAATTTCCGTTAGGGGAGGAGGGTAGGGTAGTTGGGAAAAGGGAACTTGAAATTTCCGTTAGGGGAGGAGGGTAGGGTAGTTGGGAAAAGGGAACTTGAAATTTCCGGTGGGGGCGATCGATTATAAGAATTGTTAAATATAATATTTTTCTATTTTGTCTGATGGTCGAGAGGGGGGGGAGCGGTGGTGGAGGTACGATGTTGATTAAATATAACACCATTGTTTTCAAACCATTGTCTTACGACATATTTAATAATACGGTGACGTTCGTATCTTGAAATCTTGAAATCGTCAAAAAATTATTTGACGTCATCATAGTCACTAGTATATTTTCGTCTACAACAACAACAACAACAACAAGAAACAACAACAACAGGCAGGTGAAGGATATACCATGTTATTTTGTACCCCTTGGTGTGGACATTTCAGAGTGGCTTCCCTTGCAAGTAGTATGCGTCTAGACTCCGTATTATTGTGACTTTTCCGGTTAAAAAGAAGCCACGCGTCAGCTAGTCTAAGTGCATGCATTATTTTGTGCAGTATTAATATGCAGTGGTGTTTTAACAAAGACGTCATATGATTTTACCATATTGTTACTCAGTTTTCTTACCCTCCCCTCCCCACACACACACTTTGTCAAAACAAAATCATTCTGAAATGTCTAATTTTGTATTTCACTTAAACATGATTTTAATTTTAAATGCTTGAAAAACAATTTTTTAAACACAAACTCAGATTTGTTACCTTTCTTCTACAAGCAGAGTTTCTTCCAGGCATCTCTTCGTTGGGGGGGGAGGGGGCTTTTATCCCCCCCCCCCCCTTCCAGAAGAAAGTCTACCCCCCCCCCGAACGAGATGGATTTTATATAGTAATGATACATTTTTACTAGTGTCCACCCCCCCCCAAAATGTTGCCCCCCCCCCCCCGAAAATTTCAAGTGCCACCCCCCGGAGAAAAAAGTCTGGAAGAAACACTGTATACAAGCCACATACAAAGTCAAATCCACCTCACCCCTTCTCACTGCTTCCTATGTGCGGAGTGTTTCTATATTTCTATAGGACTTTTTCTACGGAGATGGGTAGGGGTACTTTAAATTTCGGGGGTGGGGGGGGGGGGGGTGACACACGTAAATTTACAGAGGTGGGCCGAACACTGGTTAAAGTATACATTTTCTAAATAAAATTATATATATTTGTTTCTATTTCATCTGGTGTGTGTGTGCTTTGGGTGGATGGGGGTGGGGGGGGGGGGGAAAGGGGGAGCGACGGACGTGCTCGAGGGGGGGGGGGGGGGAGAAGATAATGGGCTGTGTACCACACATAGTTTCCAGAAGGAACCTGTGTGTGCGTGCTGTAATTTTTTACTCCCTAACGCAATAAAAAAAATTGAATTGTGTACTTCTGATGCTGTCGACATAATCTAAAAACAATTACATTCACTTTATAAATGCTAAATAAACGTTTTGGTATTGTATTCTACACCAACGGGAGAAGGCGAAATCTAGCTGTAGAGCGCTAGGACTGCTAGCCCCGAAAGTCTCGAGTTCGAATCCGGGTTCACACTTGTAGAACAGCCCTAAGTCCACCCAGCCCTGATGGGTAGCTAACTTATGTTAGGAGAACAAAGGCGGCTAAGGATCGTGCTGACCACATTATCCCCGAGGTAATTGAATCAGATGAACTCTACTGCATACACGGGAACATATGATTACAGCAACGAGTGCTATGGCCGAGTTTCACATGGGATGTTCCCTCTGTACAAATGCAGCAGTTAAATTATCGGTTACCCAGTTAAAAACACCAGAGGACCTACACAAGGACCTACACAAGGACCTACACAGCTACGTGCGTCTTGAGAATACAATATCTACATGACCCAGTCCTTGGCCTATAAAACAGGAGCACTTGATTACACTTCATATGTACATTTAAAAGAAAGGAACTTGGTTAGGAGAGATTAAAAACCAGGAGATAACGGTGTTAGTACATTTTGCCAGGCAATCGTAACACCCCCCTTCCCACCCCCTTCAATCCGCACTCCCCCTCCCTTACTGTGTTGTACCAAACATGGTATATACAGGCCAATATATATATATATATATATATATATATATATATATATATATATATATATATATATATATATATATATATATATATATATATATATATATATATATATATATATATATATATATATATATATATATAAGCAGAGCCGGCGTTAGGAATACGCGGGGCCTAGGGCCAACCATCCGCGCGGGCCTTTCCATTATATATATATATATATATATATATGTATATATATATATATATATATATATATATATATATATATATATATATATATATATATATATATATATATATATGTGTGTGTGTGTGTATGTGTGTATAAAGGCCTATATAATGTGATGTACACATAATAACACAAATGTTTTGGAGTTTATAAGCTAATGCCAAACTTTCCACTATAATAACAGAATTTTATCTATCCCATGTATTAACCCAATGTTCTTAGTTTTTTTTTTCCTTGCTAAGATATTAAATCAGTTTTGACAGTTATGTAATTCATACCAAATAACTTAAGAAAATTTAATAATTAGGAAAATAAAGTTTACAATACAGCGAACTCGGCCTGATGTATCAAAACAGTATAGACTTCAAAATTTGTTAGGAATTCATACAATATTTTAAAACCAAATCATTATTGTCTAAACTTAAGCACTCTACAAATGTCGTGTTTTAAAGTTCACCAAAGTATCAGATATAAATTGAAAGACCGCGTTTATTGGGGGAATATCAATGACTACTAAATCACTACCCTTCATTGCCCTCAAAGATTCCCCTTCCTCCATAAAAGTTGTGCGACGAGGACAATACGCTGACTATATTATGTCAGCAACACTGGAAGACGATTGAATAAAACAATTTGGATGAATTCGCCAAATTAATCATTCTGTCTTGGAAAGGGTGAATCCTTAAGGTGACACAACATAACAACAGTTTTAACTTTCTTCCAAAAAATAATAATAAATCACCCTGTTTAATGCCCCCCTCCTGATATAGAATCCTAAGCCCCCCCCCCCCTCGTCGCCCTCCTCCCCCCCTCTGCACGCAACTTTTGTTATACCAAGACAAGTAGGCCTACATATAGAGTTTCTTCCAGGCATCTCTTCGGGGGGGGGGGGGGGGGGGGGGGCGCCAAGCCCCCCCTGAAAAAATTCTACCGCTTCCCCCCCCCCCCCCCCCGAAAATTTCAAGTGCCCCCCCCCCCCCCCCCGGAGAAAAAAGTCTGGAAGAAACACTGTACATATACGACATTATACGATATCTACACAAGAAAAGTCAGGACTAGAGTTCATCAGGTCACTAACTGTCTACTACAGACATCCCGTCTGCTCACTAAAAGGACGCCTTCATCGGTCCGCATACAATAGGGTATCTCTTTACGTCGTGGGCTAATTCTCGACCGCCATCTCCAGTCAGCTCAGGTCAAATGCCAGGCGACCGTACCCTACACAAAGGGGAGGTGTGACACTGTTTTTGTATCGAATTACGGCCTTTCCCAGTTCAGGTGGGACTCACCAACATCAAACGTGGCCTCAGTTATAACAATCAACAACGTCGGCATTCGACCATTTAGTTTTTCCCAATTGAATTCAGAAACAATTTTTTTTTTAAGTTTACAAATTGATTCAGATAACAATGACATTGCTGAAGCGCGGGGCCCCTTCAAGCGCGGGGGCCTATGGCCACCGCCCCGTTCGCCACCCCCTAACGCCGGCTCTGTATATAAGTATATGCGGGTGTTTTTCTTACAGAAGAGTGAGCAGAATGACTTATCTCTTGACAAACACCTTAACCCCCTTTTCCGCCTCGACTTCCGTCAATGAATAACCTTTTGAACTTTACTGCGTACTTGACTAGTGCAGGCAGCTTCAGGCCACAATTTGTCTCCCCTTTCTTGTAAAATGGGATGGGTATTTTTATTGCCAGACGGGGTTGCTTCCCTTCCCGAGATTGTTGTGGTATGATTAATGTCTTTTCCTCCTGCGGTTTCAGGATATTATCAATTTAAAAAAAATAGTTTCTGTTGTTGTGGGGATGTTATTGTAATGATGATACGACCTTCAGAAACCGCAGCTAACAGGATATAGTCTACTGAAGATTTAATCTAGCTTTTGGAAAAAAAAAATTCGAATACTGTAGTCGTGGTTTATTAAATTTTGATGACGAATCGTGAATAAAAAAATGTACTTCATGCATGACTAAAAAACAAAGATCTAAGAAATCATGAAAGGGGCGAGGACAGCCGGTTCGGTTTACCTAGATCAAAACCCACATCGTCGGCATTTTTAGTTCTATTTGCTTTGATGTATAGCAAATAACTAGAGCGTTACCGGGTGGATTAGCTCCACTTATAGGGTAGATTAGCTCCGCTTATAGGGTGGATTAGCTCCGCTTATAGGGTGGGTGGGATACAGAAGAGACATATGATGCTGGTTCTAAAAGTGAGGGAAATTGGGAAATACCAGTTGAATGATTTAAATAAGGATTCATGAGCTGAATTCCGCTGTATTCTGCGTTTATAGGAAAACTATGGTACTCGTCGAAGACGGAGTGGTCGAATTATAGAATTTACGACTGCTAACCCGAAAGTCTCGAGTTCGGTTCCCTGGCTGTAGAGATTCCCTGAGTCCACTCAGCTCTAATGTATACCTGACTCGTGTAAAGGAAACAAAAGCGGCTGGGTAAAGTACTAACCACATGATAACAGATAACAGATAATCTAAATTCTAATCCCATCTGATTTGTTTTTATTGGGCCAAACTGAAAGCGATGATGAGGTGATGGTACTCTGGGGGTTAAACATACCCTATATATTAGCATATAAACTCTAATATGGCCGAGACGGTTCTATTGTTTGTCATAGCTAGGGCTGGAATATAAAAAGGGAAGTTCTCAATGCGACGACATGGTCTACAGATAGAGCGCTTGACTGTTGACTCAATTCTAGAGTTCGAGTCCTTGTTTAAGTCAATTGAATATCACTGAGCCTACACAGCTCTGATGAATTTCTAACTGAGGTAGAGTTAATCTGTTTCATCTAGGCATATGAAAGTAATAAACTGATAGTATTGTTACATTCCCTAACTTTCGCTACATTTGACACATACGCGTTCTACAGTCTCTGGGAATTGAACTCTAGACTTTCAACTCTAGACGTGTGCACTCTACAGCTTGATCCCTCCGTCCCATATTTATATCTACAACATTTTTTGTCAAGCCAAATATAAGTATTGCCATACTTTTTAAATTTTAAATTTTATTTTAATTATTTATATTTTTTATATGTAAATTTATTATGCACAGCTGCAAAATCCTTCGGTTTCACACGATGATTGAAATTAAGTAAACGATGTCGATGTTGATAAAATCATCATTTCCCGTTCATGTCCAAGACACATGGGGCAGAAGAAGTAGAGTTCATCTGCTTGAGAGACCTCGGCATCTGAAGGGCTAGTCTGGTCAACATACTTTTCCCACACGCTATTTTCTTCAACGTACCTATAAATTTAAACAGAAGTTGCAATTTTTTTTACTTTTATTTCTTTTTTACAGTCACATGATTACCGTTACTGCGCCCCCCCCCCCCCCCCCCACGTAGCCCCTCCCTCCTAGTTTAACGACCGTGGGTTCAAGTACTGCGAGGGTGACGTGACGAGCTAACAAGCCCAGACCCGACAGGTGAGGCTAGATCAGACAGGTAAAGACGGTATCAGACGATCAGGTGAGAAGGTTTTATCTGTCTAGTGATGTAACTGTGTCAGTCCGTTTGATGAAATAGGAGCTTATTTCCTTTTGTCCTATGCACCGTCTGATCTGAAGTTGAAACGTAAGAAAGAGAGGAAGGGTTGGTGTTAGAAAAGGGTTATCCACATTACACAGGCTGGCATTTAATTCGGTGTTTATCCGGGAGAGGGGGGGGGGGAGTCGGACACTGGCTGGTAAAAGTTTTATATTTTCTTTTAAATATATTTTTCTGTTTCAGTAGTGA